>NC_140214.1:7387637-7987637 GCF_951802725.1 Rutilus rutilus
GAGTTTGTGTCCGAGACAAACTGAGGATACTGTAAATGCAGTGACTAACGCAGTGGCTGTGGAGAATGATGCTGTCAGAGTAGTTGAGCTCGAACAAGCTGGAGCTGTGAGGGATGCAGCCGAGGCTGGAACGAGTGATGCAGGGGTGGGAGGTTCAGGAATGGTAGAGGGGGAAACACCAAATGTTATTGACAAAACAGTTGATCTGGTGATGGAAGATGGGGTTAGTGAGGAGTATGTGAGTGATGGTGCAATTTTTAAGACACCCTCTGTTAAGAGAAAAAGGAATAAAACGAAAAAAGGGGATGCAAAGTCAAAACTATTGCCAGAAGTAAAAGTTGATGCACACATAAGGATGTTGAATGTAGTACTGCTGAAGATTCTGATAGTGATACTTTGGATAAAAGGAGTAGGCGTAGTGCTTATTCTTTTGGAAAAGTTAGGTCTTTTTTACAAAAAACATGAAAAATGTTCAGGTTATAGATTTCTTCCCAGACCGGAAAATGTTCGTTGATTCTGTGGGGATGTTAATGCGAGGTGAGGGTGAAGAACAGTTTACTGTTCAAGAAATGTATAGACTAAAGAAAATTGTTGCAAAGTTGAGATCAGAACTTCAAGCAGATGTCGTATATGACTGCTATATCTGCAGTGGCGTATATTGCATGGGGCTATAGCTATTAATGCTTTTGTTTCTGTTATAAATGCAGATGTTGTTGACAAATGTGCTTTTTGTGGAGTCAGAGAAACGGTTTTTCATTGTTTTACAGAATGTATTCGATTGGAAATGCTTTTTGTGTTATTGAGGGATCTGTTTTTAAGATTTCAGGAAAACTTCACATTTAATGTGTTTATTTTGGGATCGAGATATGGTCAAAAACAGAGAATAAAATGGCAGTTAATTAATTTTATTGTTGGACAAGCTAAACTTGCAATCTACATCACAAGGAGAAATAGAATGGAGAATAGACATGGTCAAGATGTTGTACTTCTTTTTAAAGCTTTCTTGAAAGCTAGGGTTGGTATTGAATACAAGTACTATAAAGTAATGAATGACATAGAGTCTTTTAAATTGCAATGGTGTTATAATAATATCATCTGTGCTGTAATTGAAGGTGAACTCATTTTTGATATGTTATTAATTTGAAGCTGTTTGGATAGATGATTTAATGAAACTTTTGTAAAATAAAGTTTTTTCTAAAAATCAAATCTCTCTAAATGCGCAAAATTCCGGTCTTGGTGTATCCTCCTGAACAGTCGGTTATGTCTTAAAAGCATGTGACAGTATAATGAAAACATTATAATGGATCCATGCACTAGCTCTTAAAGTGACCGCAGCCTAACAACGTGTCCTAACCAGACGCGATACGATAAGATTCCAGCGACAAATAATTGGTCTGTCCACACCAGAAGCAACGCGACTATGGGACGCAATAACAAATTCACAGCCAATCAGAAGAGCGCATGGGCAGGCTCTCTCGGCAAGCTCCTGGCACTCATAACGAAATGAATGAGTACATAATCATGAATATTACACAATTTTAACATTATTAATAATACATACTGAGTTACTGAAACAATCATAGAAAACACTTGTCTGAGTTGAACAGCAGTTTGAACATTCTTGTTCACTTTTATTTACTTTGAAGATCTGAGGTGAACTGTTGGTTTTAGTAAGACTATAAAATACACACAAAATGATATTCAAACTCACACAATTGCTTTTAACATTAAATAAAGCACAAACGGTGTAATATGTCTGTAACGTTGATAAAACAAGAAAAGATATCTTTAATTGTAAGGATTCAGGATTAATAGCCTATGTATTTAATTTATATATGACTAAAATACTATTTAGTGTTATTTTACATTTAATTACTTTATTCAGTGTCTGTAGTATTTCTGAAAACTAGTGTTAGACCTACCCAAAAAACTTTTCTCTATTTCATTTGTACATTATCTTTATTCTATTGTATTTATTTGTGCTACTTAAATTTAATTCAAAGATCAAGCGTCCTTCTGTTGTGTAAACACTTTTTTTATTACCCCATTGTAAAAACTAAAATACAATGAGTGAGCAAACATTCAGGTGAGATAAATGTAATAAAAAAATAAAATAAAAAAATCTAAAAAATCCCCCCATAAGAATCACCTAAGTGAGGAATTGTGTAGGTAGGCTATACAGTATTTTATTTTTTATTTTTTAAATGTAGCATTGAGCTTTTAGCGCCACTCACCGAACATTTCAAGTCAGAACTGCTGTGATACGTACAGTACAAACTCTGAGGTAATAAAACGTTGCCGTTCATCTGTTCCGGAAAAAAAATAAACACGCTTTTAGTGCCACTCACTGGACATTTCAATTTGAAAATGTCACGAAATGTGCACAACTCAGCGTAATTTTGCATTGAATGTAAATGTTGTCACAGTTATGTTTTTCTTATGAGCCTGGGCTGTGCATTACACTTTGGTTAATCAAAAACTTGCAAGTAACTTTTCACCAGCATGGTTTAAAGCAGGGCTCAGTAGTTTCGCGATTTCTTCGCTGTATTCTCGCTTTTTGCTTGCAGGTTTCTCTCTAGAGCTCCCCCCGTAGCTTCGGTATAGATATTTGACAACACTGTTGTAAAAACTCGTTGGCGATTCTCAGACACCAGAGGCTAGTAGATCAACGACATCAAAGCAGATGGGACATTCTTTAAAACGTCTTCTTCATTCGGGTTCGAACAGCGTGAGGGAGCGCAATAATGACAGCATTTTAGCAGATTTCTTTTGGCCGTAAAGCAATTGTTTACATCGTGAGACCTGATATAACGCGATACTTCCTGCCGCGGTGGCCGGCGGCCCGCCGTCTCAAAGTTGCAAGTGCGAATTTTCCGCTCACGGGCACCAGAGGGGTGCGAAACGACCACCATTCAACCCGAAATAAGTAATATAACCATTCCAATGACTCCGAAGCTGTTCAGTTAAGGTAAAAAAGTTACTTAGTTCACCTTTAAAGATGATCTAAAAGCTGATTTACTTCTGCATTGGACCTATACCATAGCCTCTAAGCTGTAGGCTACGCATCGCTTTTCATTTATCTGCGTCGTTGTCCGCGTCGACGTGCATTTACACATGCAGACAGATCACAGCGCTTTTTCTCTGGTGATTGGTTCGCTTCTAGCAGACCAATCACAGCGTTTGCGGTCCGCGTCAGCCTTAAAGGTACAATATGCAAGAATTTTACATTAAAATATCCCATAATCTCAAGGCCAATGTTATATATTTTGTTAAGTTGATTACTTACAATATCCCAAATGTTTCCAACTATTTTTAAATCGTGAGAAAATTGCGATTTTAACCAAGGAAACGGGGCGTTAGAGCAGGGGAGAGCTGGGAGTCGCCAGTCAATTGCGTCATATCCGCGTTACCCTCTGTTTCCGCTCGTACTGCGTGGAGTCCTGGACAAATGCGGAAGTTGTAGTTGTAGCGTCTATCAAGCAACAAACGTTAGCTTGTTTCTTGCAGTCGTTATGGAACATAATTATTCTTTACCGATTGCAGCTGGTTCTGTCGACAAAGCATGCTTAATTTTATATTTTCCAAATGTAGCATTCGGTAATAGTTATGTTTATGTAAAGGAAGTATTATTGCTTTAGATTTGTGTTTAGTTTTTTGACATTGTTTATCACGTCTGGTGTTTATTATGGCCATGTAAATAAATATAGCATGTGTTATACATAAAGATTAATCAGTATTTTGGCAAATGATGTGGGTATGTTCGAATGTACTTTTACAACAATTGTTTAGAACACGTAAAACTGCGCCGCGTTATCACAACAATGAATTAGACATACAGTAACATCTATGATAACCAATTTAGTATTAAACCTTACTTTTCTTGCGGTTAATTCATTTTAATGAAATAAAAGTGTGATGAGGTTCAAGAGTCAGGAAGGAAGAAGACAGGGGTCGGCGTGACTGGGACTCGTACTTTATTAAAATAAAGCAAAACAAACAAAAGTCGCGCACAACGCGCATTCACCGTGGCAACCGCGACGGCACAAAACAGTTAAAAAATGAGAGCTCGGATCCACCGGTTTTCTTTCTCTGCGTCCAATTTTCTCTTCAGTCTCTCTCTCGTTCCAGCGCGCGGCTTATAAGCGGTCTCTCCACGCGGATCACAGCAATAAGACACAGGTGTTCGTCATTTGCACTTGACCTACTTGCTCGTCTCTTCTCTCTCCCATTACAAACCGCGCTGAACCACGCCCCCCTCGCCACAAAAAGCATGTCATTATAAAAATAGACCTTAGCCTCATCCATGAACATGATTTTTCGATTCCCGTCTGACTGATTTACATCCACGGTGGAGTTTAAAACGACAGTTCCCATCATTCCACGCTCCTTCACATCGTCATCAAGCTACGCCGTTGTTGTTGTTTGGATGCAGCGCCCTCTAGCAGCAAAAAAAATCTTGCATATTGTAGCTTTAATTACCACATATTTGTTAACAATCCCATAAATGTTGTCGGAGGAGTTTGAAAAAGTAACCAAAGAACAATTTAAAATGGCAGAGAGACAATATGCAAACCATGGCAAAATGTATTTAATTGTACTCCGCATGACTAAAGACATCAAACTCACGACATAAGACTGATTTAAATGTTACAAGCATTTGTAACTATTTAGATATATATTGACCACTAGGTGACACTGTTATGAAACTTTCAGGCATCGTCTTGCAATGCTAATGCAATGGTAAAATGCTGAATTTTACTTCAACGTAAATGGGTACCCATATAATAGCATGTCCTAAGGAATCCAAAAGTTGGGGTTTAGAGCACATTTTTAAACAGTTATAATGAAAGAAGCATTTTATCAGATTTCTCGACCAGTAAGCAGCACTGTTCCCAAACTGCTCAGATAGTGCTCACTTGCATTTTACTTAAAATACTCTGTAATTTTTTTTGGTCATACAGATAAGAGTAATGCAAACTAATGGGTCTACTTTTATTTCTGTAAACTTATTTCTGTGTGCTTAAGCGCTGATTACGCAAAGTATTTTATAGGAAATTAAAGGCTCATTATTATGATGTATGGCTTATTAATATAAACGCAATTACTATTGGCTTAAATGAACGACTACAAGTGGACTGGAAAAATCTTTAGTCGAGGGCAGCCCTAAAATATATTATAGGGCTGGAAGACAAGTATAAAGAATTAAGAATTAAAGAATTAATTAATAAATAAGAAGTAAATTTGTGTGGAATGTGTCGATTTGTTGTTGTTGCTGTTGTTGGTTTAAAATATCGAATGGATGAACTTGCACCTCGATTGGATTAATAACGCGCAGTTAATCATTGTAAACTTCATGGTTTTATGGACACTGCCATGTTTTATACTGTCGCTATGGTTTCAGCTATGGTTAGTTAAAATGCGGTTGTGACTTCAGCTGTTTGATCATACAGCTGAATTAACATATTCAAGGCAAGCAGCTACTTTAATCTCCTGAATGAAAAAAAAAAAAAATCAGGATTCACACTTGTAAGCAATTGCTACTGTAAATCCCCAAAATTAAGCAGCCATAGTAAACACCTTTCCTAAGCCTACACATAAACCGTATCTTTTGTCATAAATAGAAGTTATAAATAGTAAGGTTATTATTTATCTGTAAATTAACCAAAAGATTAATCAACTATTCAAAAAATAAACAATAGATTAATCGGGAAAATAACCATTATATCCGATTAATCGAGAAAAAAAAAGGGAGGGGGGGGGGAATCAATAAATTAAGAAAACATATGGTTAATTTCAGCTCTAAATATATTAAAGCTGCCAGTAACTTGTCACAAAGCTAATGCAATATTTTTTTCAGTTAGCCTACGTGTTGTATATACTTATGTGGTTAACATTTAAAAAATATATATATATTTATATATAATCCAAAACTTTTTCACTAGAAAGATGTCTGACTCTGAAACCATTGAACTGGTTTGTCTTGGCCGACCTTTTCAGTTAGGAATGCTTTATGACTGCCGAAGAGATGTCCTCATTCCAGGTAATAAAAAGCACACAGACACACTAACAGATGACACAGGGGAAACAATCAAAATGTTCTATTTTATTACTTTGTTAGATTTTATGCTTTACCTTTGGGGTAACTAATGATTACTATACAAATTTTCCCAAGGAATAACTCTTTGGGATGCTGAGATGCTGCAGAAGAATATCAATGTACGGCCACAGCCAAACACTGACTTCAAAATCATTGCCTCAGATTCAAGTGAAGACAAAGTAGAAGCTTTGAATATTTCTGCATCTCTTGAAGCCAGTTTTCTGTGTGGATTAGTTCGTGTGAAAGGCTCAGCTGGCTATTTAAATGACAAGAAGAAGTCCAAACATCAATCTCGAGTCACCTTACAGTATCGGACAACTTCACGTTTTGAGCAGTTAACTATGGAGCATCTTGGAGCAGGGAACATAAAGCATAGCAATGTTTTTCAGGAGGGCTCGGCCACACATGTTGTTACGGCTCTATTGTATGGAGCTCAAGCGTTCTTTATTTTTGACCGTGAAGTTTCATCCAATGAAAATCATCAAGAGATACAAGGACACCTGCATGCAACAATCAAAAATATACCTTTAATATCAGTTAAAGGAGAAGCATCTTTGAAAATGAGTGAATCGGAAAAAGAGAAAATGAACAAATTCAACTGCACTTTTCATGGAGATTTTGCTCTGGAAAACAATCCAGTTTCCTATGTAGATGCCATCAAGGTGTACTCAGAGCTGCCAAAACTGTTGGGAGAACATGGAGAGAATGCTGTGCCCATGACTGTATGGCTTTACCCTCTGAAAAAACTAGATTCAACAGCTGCTCAGTTAGTCAGGGAGATCAGTGTAAGCCTAGTACGACGTGCCCAACGGATCATGGATGAACTGGATAATTGTGACATTCAATGTCAAGACCTGATGAGGGACAATGTTGCCATTCAATTCCCTGAAATCAAAACTAAAATCAGAAAATTTAAGGACCTCTGCTCAGAGCACAAAATAGTTTTTCAAAAACATCTCTGCAGACTTCTTCCATCCATAAGGGGTGGAGGAAACAAAGAACAAGAATTTGCTGATGCTCTTAATGACAAAGAAAGATCCCCGTTTCAGGGTGCTCTGGTACACAAGTATCTCAATGAGCGAGAGCGAGAGATGAATGTCATTAGATCTTACCTCGAAATCATGAAAGAAGTCCCTGTTCTTTCATCCAGCAATGACTTGGACAAGGTTGTCTTGAAAGCATCCAATAACTATGTGATAGCTTTTGCACTTTCCTCCTTAAATGAAAAGGAACTGTACATCTCAGACCTGGAGAATTACCTGAAAAAACAATCGCGTAACAAAGGAGAGCAAGTGAGTTATGATCAAGATTCCTCAAAAAAGACAGAGAAATGGTTTTCCTCAGGAAATGTAACTACACTGACCAGGGGAAAACATACAGTCCTTCCTAGATTTCAAAGAAGCCAATAAAGGAAGAAAGAACATTGAATTCTGCATTGCATCAATCCCGGATGAACTCATCACTGCCTCTTCAATTCATGTTTATGAAAGGGGGAGACTCATAAGCTCACAGTACGAGCTCCCCTCAAAACCCCCAAAACCAGTCTTCTTGAGTGCGGAGCATGATTGCATACATCTGCAAATCAAACCTCCTGACCACGGTGTTAGTTGTGTGAACTCGTACTGCATTTCATATCAGTCTGCGCAGAGCCCTGAATGGACAGATGTGTTTACTGATGGGGTTTCTGATCAAGTCACAGTCAAGCAGTTACAACCACATAAGGAATATCGTTTCAACTGTAAGGCGGTGTGTCGTCCAGGAGTAAGTCTGACTAGTGACACAACATCATTGTTCAGGACTTGTCCATGCTCTCCTCCTGGAGCACCTATAGTGAAACGAGTAGAATCAGAGTCTGCAACTGTAGTCTGGGATGTTCCTACATCTGTGGGAGAAGATGTTCTGGTCACTGGATATGTGTTGGAATTCAGAGAATGCACGAAGGATCAGGAAAGTGAAAAGCCATGGATGTCTGTGAAATCTACAAACAGGGAGTGCACTCTTCAGGGACTGAAAGAAGACACAGATTACACAATCCGAGTTTTTGCAAACTGTGGAAATGATGGAGAGAGTCTTTTCAGCCCCGAAACTGTGTTTTCACCCAGTTTCAGCCAGAGCGAGTTGTTCTTGAATCAATCTTCACGAATAAAAAAGGGCAATCCATCAATACATACACTGACACTACACAAAAAAATGGAAGAGACTGTTAGCTTTAATCAGTATGTCTTCGGAAGAAAGGCTGAGGATGTGAAAAACAAAGTTATCCTTCTTTTGGGACCAACGGGTGCAGGAAAAACCACACTGGTTAATGTGATGGTCAATTACATACTGGGCGTAAAGTGGCAGGATGCATATCGCTTCAAACTAATCAATGAAGTGACCAATCGCTCACAGGCTGAGAGTCAGACATATAATGTCTCATCTTTTGAGCTGTACAATCAGCCTGGCTTTCAAATTCCCTATTCCCTCACAATCGTAGATACACCTGGATTTGGGGATACAAGAGCACATGTTAAACTGATTACAGAGCAGGTCAAAAGCTTTCTTTGTAGCCCTTTGGGAATTGATCACATTGATGGCGTCTGCTTTGTTGTCCAGGCCTCTCTTCCCCGCCTGAGTGCCAATCAGAGATATATCTTTGACTCAATCCTGTCCATTTTTGGCAAAGACATTGCAGAGAACATCATCATTTTGGTGACATTTGCAGACAGTAAAAACATCCCAGCTCTAGAGGCCATCAAAGCAGCAGATCTGCCCTGTCAAAAGAATAAAAAGGGACAACCCACCCATTTCAGTTTCAACAATTCAGCTGTGTATGCAGACAAAAAAGTAGAAGAGCCTACAACCTCTGACAATGATTCAGATGATAATGATGATGAAGATGATAAATTGCCCAAGCTTTTCTGGGACAAAACCTTCAAACAGATGAAGGCTTTTTTCAAGGCATTGGGGGCCATTGAAAGTAAAGATCTGACGATGACTATAAAGGTCTTGGAGGAACTCGAGCGCCTTGAGAAAGCCATGAAAAGTCTGACCCCTCAAATAACTGCATGTCTCTCTAAAATGAGTGAGATAAAAAAAATCAAACAATGTTTGGAAAATGAGAGTGACTGCATGAATCAAAATGAGGATTTTGAGCAAGATGTAGAGGTGATGAAAGCAATCAGATCCCCTGTAAACTGTTTTGCCATCAATTGCAACAACTGCTTCTTCACATGTCACTTCAACCCTGCAGAAGTGCAAACTTTCGGTGCACTTTCAGTGCAAACTTGTGCTGTGATGGAGGCTGGACACTGCATTATCTGCCCTGAAAACTGCCATTACTCTGCTCATTCTAAGGAAAATTTCATGTGGACGTATGAAACAAAAATAGAGAAAAAAACTATTAAAGAGCTGAAAGACAACTTCATGATGGCAAAACGAAAGTTTATGAGCTCTAAGCAAATGCTTGATGCACTTGAAGAGCAACTTGATGGAATTGAGGAAAAACTAAGGAAGTTGATCAAACTGTCCTCTGATTGCCTAAGAAGACTGGATGAAATTTCAGTGAATCCAAAATTTCTCTCCATAGCCGAATATCTCGAAATCCTAATCAAAACTGAGAAAGAAGAGAAAAGTCCTGGCTTTGAGGACCGGGTTGTTGGACTCGAGAAAATGAAACAAGAAACTCTTATTCTGGAAAAGATTGCTAAAGGAGAAAATTTGCTGGAAACAGAGCGCCGCATTATGGAGGAGAGAGAGAAGCGAATGCAAACTGTTGCCCTGAAAATGATGAAAATTAAGGAAGCTTTTAGTGCCTTTCAGTCACAGAGCAAACAGAAAACATCTGATCAAAAGGATGGAAGTGCTTGCCTTGAGGGACAGGAGATGTCCTAACCAAAATAAAAGGCTAAATAGTTCAAAAAAGATTTAGGAAAATTGAAAATTTGCTTAAGATGTTACTTGAAATGTTACTGCTTCTTTCACATGTAAATCAATAATCATTTAACATCAAGAATACTGAATTTAAGAGTTATTTTATGCTTTTAATATTTGTGTTTTCAACAATGATGCAATGTCAAATTTCTCAAGAATCCACAACAATCATGAACTGTAGCTCAACTGGTAGAGCATAGCGCTAGCAACACAGTAATAATGGCTCCAGTGAATGCATGAAATTAGCATGGTATTTTTTTTTCTTCTTTTTTTTCATTTTTTATAGCTGAAATGCTATATAAATTGCATTGCTTAAAGTGGATAAAAACCTCTGAAAAAAGTATAAATGTAAAAAAAAAAAAAATCTTGTGAAATCATGCTAACATTTTGATATTGTAAAATACTATGAAATACTATAAAAACAATGTATGGTTTCAAGCACTTCCTTTATGTTTTCAAGAAATGATGGCCCGGTTTCACAGACAGGGCTTAGACTAAGCCAGGATTAGACCATAGATCAATTAGGACATTTAAGTAATTTTTATAAACATGCTTAGAAAAAAACAATACCGATGTGCATCTTAAAACTAAAAAGGCACTGATATATTTTTAAGATCAGTCAGTGCAAGTTTATTTCAGTGGAAACAGCTCAGACTTACATTTTAGTCTAGGACTAGTCTTAAGCCCTGTCTGTGAAACCAGGGGTATGAGTTTTAAGAAATTATAAGTTGTATTAGTATGGCATAAAACATTTTAAAATGAAGAAATATGGATTTGGTAGAGCTTATACTGTATTGCCGCAATGCGCATGTGAAATTTTCTTAATTCCCTGACAATTTACTACTGTTCAAAAGTTATCAGCAATTGTATTATAATTAATTCTACTTATGGATTTTAAAATGATTATAATTATTTTTATTAGTAGTAATATTGTTTTTTAAAAAGTAATTTTCTCAACTCTGTGAATTAATAAAAAGATCTTAACTGTTTAACTTAATTGTCAATTCATGATTTTACTTTTTTAAACCTTTGTGAAGTTTAAATTAGTTTGAAGCCTGTTTTGCAAAATCCAGGTCCTGAACACGGACTGCGACTTGTTAACAATGTCCTAAATTATTGCCATTACGCATTATGACTGACTGTCATTCATGTTAATCAAACAACAAAAGACAACGAGAAGATCACTTTTGTAGCTTTAACAAAGATTAGTAATATTTAATTTATACAGCCAAGACTATAGTTTTATTTAACATTTGATTTCCTGAACAATTCATGTCAATCAATCTTTTTTTATTGCAATATATAATTCCAGAAAAATGAAATATTGCAATGTCGTGCAGTAAAAACAAGTATGAAAAATAAAAATAGAATATGGCACAACCTTTACAGCTCTGTATGTCAGATTGACAGGTAATGATATTCTGTAGCCTACCCTCCATGGTGAATTAATTAAATACATAATTATTATAAGAAAAGAAAAAATAAATCTAATAAAAGGTAGCATGACTCCGCCATCCTACGTACTTCCGCTCAATTTTCATTTTCCTTCAGTACGTCGTCTGGGTTTGCGGTATATTCGTGGGTTTTCTTCGGCCAATTTTTACTGGTCCAATCAGCGAACAGAGGGAGTGGCTGAGAACGATGACGTTGAGGTCGTGCGCTAGTTTGAGTTGAAGTTTCGTCACGACCAAACGTTAGCGATTGGTTATGGCAGATCCAGAGTGGCTCTGGGCAGATCCAATGGGGAGTACAAAAGAAATGTACGAGAGTCTGGTAGGACCAGGCTAAATAAAAGGTACTCTGACATAAGAATTAGAAAAAGAACATCAGAAATATGCAAAGACCTAAAATACATTGTGATATGAAATGTTAATATTATGGCCATTATAAGTTAATAATTTTTGTTATAGGGGTTCAGCTGGCAAAAACTTTTTTGGGAATACTCGGCCCATGACAGTCACAGCACAATAAAATACAACAGCTTTTTATACAAATTCACACAGTACAAGGCATAATGCCACGACACATGCTAAAGAGTCAGGCAGCAGCACTCCTCTCATAAACACATACAGCGCACAGGCCTCAATACATTTATTCAATTCTGGACCTAATTTCAACCATGATGATCAACAGCCCGTTTGAGTTAGCAGACGACAAGGTCATTTCAAACTGTGTGCTCATAACAAGATTAAGGAGGAGTGCAATTTTCATGTTTAAAACAACAAATCATGCAAAAGTTTTAGGGGATCCACACTCAAGCCCAAAGGATTACTTGTTATGGGACATTTAAATATCAGAAGTGTTGCTTCAAAAACAGAACAACTGGTTACGAACTTACAACTTACTGGTTACAAACAACTGGTACTTACACACTCGACCTTTAATTTGCTTTGCTTTTCAGAAACATGGTTGACAGAATCATCACGAACACTGCATACTTGGTCCCGGGATATAAAGTCTTCAGAAAGGATTGAAAATTTGGAAAAGGTGGTGGACTACTAATGTATGTGAAAGACAGCATAAAATGATAGGAAATTGAATTTAATACATTAGTAGATATAGAATGCATTGCTGTAACAATTGTTTTATCCCCATGCATAGTATTTACTGTAGTTGGTGTAAGCCTCCTTTATTAAGTAGGCTAGTATGTTTTATGATCATCTAATCATTTTTTTAAAGGGTTTGATAGAAATAAGGAGTTAATTCTGTTTGGGGACTTTAATGTAAATTGGATTGAGAAGTCAAATAATAAAAAGCTTCATGAGGTAGTAAGTCAGTTTGACCTCTCACAGTTAATTCAGAGCCCCAGCAAAGTTACCTCATCATCTCAAACTCAAATTGATTTAATATTTAGGAACAAATCAGAAAGAATAACTATCAAAAAGTCAAAAAGTAAGAAAATTAACAAAACAGGTTTTTATATCAACAAGAGAAAGACATTTTCTACACATTATACCAAAAAGATTTCTAAAGAGAAATTGAAAAAAATAAACTGGAATGAGATTCTGTCCACAGGTGATCTAGATGATGCTTCTGAGTGTCTAATGGCCAGATTAATAAGGTTCAAGGTGAATTCAGTAGCAATGTTACATTTTTTTGAAAGAAGCAGAATTTACCTTGGTTAAATGAACAGCTATAAAAGTTAATGAAACAGAGGGACCATGCCTTGAAGATAGCGCTCAAATCTGGGTTAGCTCATGACAGAAGGACATTTCAGTGTTTAAATAATAAAGGTGTAAAGCGAAATTCTACATCAACCTCATAAATGATGCTAAGGGGAATAGTACACAAGTCTTACAGTAAAAGAAAACCATACCAAAGGAGATAAAGATATTGAATTACAAGTTCAGGGAAATTTAATTCAAGATAAGCATCAAATTGAGTGTATTTAATTTTTTTTAGTTTCAGATAAAGATTTAACATAAGGTTTTAGAGCAAAAGGTAAGGATATTGTATCACCAAATCCTAATTCTCTTGTCTTTAATATTTCTGAAGTATCTGAGTCTAATATAATACAAAATTGGGTCAGCGTAAGAGTTCTAGGGCTAAAGATGTTTTTGATTGTGATTCTATGTTAAAAAGTTATTGTTATTAACTGTTATTAACACACCCATTACTCATTTGGTTAATTTGTCAATAAAACAATGTTATTTTCCAAATGCTTAGCAGTCAGCAGTAATAGCACTTATATTTAAGACTATTGATCCTACTAATGTAACCAATTATAGACCTATTAGTATTCTTCCAGTGGTTTCCAAAGTAATTGAAAAGGTAATTAAAATCTTGGTTTTTAAATCTTGGTCATTTTCCACTACATCCTATGCAATTTTGATTTAGGGCACATCATTCTACAGAGACAGCAAACTGTTACTTTGTTGAACAAATTAAATCCAGTCTTGACAGGGGAGTTGTTGGTGCGGTCTTCCCTTGATTTTAAATGGCTTTTGATACTGTTAATCATAATGTACTTTTATCTAAATTGCAAAATTGTAAATTGTAAAATAAAACTTTTCTATTAACACATTAACATGGATGGAATCATATTTAAATTTAAGGAGACAATGTACAAAAATTAATGATATATGCTCATCCTTCCTTGACTGTACTATTGGAGTCCGACAGGGATCAATTCTTATTTAGTCTCTATATTAATGGTCTATGTCCAGTGGTCCAGGTTCAGATGTATGCAGATGATACAGTTATCTGTATGCTAAGACAAAAGAACAGGCTGCTATCAAACTTACTGCTGCATTGAACAAAGTCTCAGTTTGGTTAACTCGCTCTCGTCTTACTCTTAATGTGAGTACAACTGTGGGAATGTATTTTTCTATTAAAAGAACAGTGGAGCATCGACAATTTCAGTAAAGGGGATGCAATGAATAATGTTGAGCATTTTAATTACTTGGGTATGGTTATAGATTCTAATTTACATTTTAAGAAACAAAAAAAGGTTTCTAGAAGTGTTAGAGCAAGCTTAATGATTTTTTTTTAATATTAGGCATCAGTTACCTTTGGCTGCTGCTAAACTTTTTACGCACATAATGATTCTTCTGCATTTATCTTATTGTGCTACAAGCTCGTCTCAAACAAGTGTAACATTAAAACATTATACTCTTTATAAACAAGCTGTGAAAGTTTTGGACAAAAAAAAACAAAATCAAGGAGTTATCATCATTGCATTATTATCAAAAATTGAAGTGTAATTTTGTACTAAGTATATTTTAGTGGTAATTAAATTGTAGTAAAGCATAACTTTAAGTGTATTTAGTGTACTTTTGTGTACTAGATTGTAACAACTTCAAGCATACTTTAAGTATATGCCTGTGTAGGGACTATACATGCTTGATTAGTGATATTAAAGTGTACTTTATTTGTGTTACAAGTACATTACAAATTCATTACGAGTGTCTTCGAAACATACAAGCAATATACCATACGTGTAGTTTTATATACACGTCTTCAATAACAAATGCACATTAATAAACAAATAATACTTAGCTATACTTACAAAATACTATTGTATACTATAATATATTTTGACAGTATACTTTCAATGCATTGTTACAATGATCATTTCCAGCACAGTTAAAATATACCTAAAATATATTTTTATATTTTTTATTATAATTAGCTCATAAACACAAGAAGCTTTTTTGTTCCAACCATAACTAACAACCATGTTGGTTGGAACAAAAAAGCTTCTCGTGTTTATGAGCTAATCATGGCAAATATGACATATTATGGATGTTAATAATTATTTATATTTTAGTAGACAAGTAAAGTAAATGTCATATGAAAAAATCACTTATTTTCAGTCCCTAGTTTTGGTGTGGTAATGGAAAAAGCAAAAAGTGTACCAACTGTACCCGGTCTACCTGAAAGATTTCCCTGTTCTTTCAACCAGCAATGACTTGTAGGCCTACAAGGTTGTCTTGAAAGCGTCCAATGACTATGTGATATCTTTTGCACTCTGGAACTGTACCTTTCAGACTTGGAGAATTACTGTACCTGAAAAAAACAATCATGTAACAATGGAGTGCAATTAAAGGGTTCGTTCACCCAAAAATGAAAATTCTGTTATTAATTACCCACCCTCCTGTCGTTCTAAACCCAGAAGAAAACCATTCATTTGTTGAATAAAGTCATTATTTTGGGGGGTTTTGCAAACAAGTATTCTCGTCGCTTCATAACATTGAGGTTGAACCACTGTAGTCACATGGACTATTTTAACGATGTCTTTACTACCTTTCTGGCCCTTGAAAGTTGAAATGACGTTGCTGCCTATGTGGGGTTAGAAACCTCTCAGATTTGATCAAAAATATCTTCATTTGTGTTCCTAGGATGAACGAAGCAAAGGTCTTACATTTTTGGAACGACCTAAGAGTAATTAATGAAAGAAATAAAAATTTTGGGTGAACTAACCTTTTAAGTTATGATCAAGACTTCTCAAAAAAAGACAGAAATGGTTTTCCTCAGGAGATGTAACTACTATGACCAGGGAAACCATTCAGGCCTCCCTAGATTTCAAAGAAGCCAATTATAGAAGAAAGAACATTGAAAGAATATCTGCATTGCATCAATACCTGATTAACTCAGCATTTCAATGAAATGTACTACCTCAAGCACACCGGCAGATGGCGACAAACTACTATCAGAAAGTTAGAAATCCAAACCAGCACCTGTTCACATACTGAGCAAATTCCCAAACAGCATTACGAGCCCTTGAAGAACTCTGTAGAATCGTGACTCAAAGGGTTGTTGCCCACAAAACTGTGCATCTGAAGTAACGTTAGAGAGGGTATGATGGTAACTGCAAATTTGCCATTTATGATTACATGATCGCGCATCTAGACTATTTTAAACACAGCAGTGAGATTTAAACCCATTACATATTTTCATATTTGTTTGTTTTTTACCAAATGGCATGTGAAGAATTGAAATAAACAGTCAAAAAAGGTGACATTTGGCCAAACACTTTTGTTTGCTACAACAATCTTAACAGTTACAGCTAAGTATAGTAGGGAAAATTATTATTTGATCCCCTGCTGATTTTGTAAGTTTGCCCACTTACAAAGAAATAAAGGGTCTATACATTTTATTTACTTGGTGGAGAAACAGAGGTAAGACCTTTCTTGTTGGTCACAAGGTTTGCACACATCTCAAAGGGGATTTTGGTCCACTCCTCTTTACAGATACTCTCAAAATACTCTCATTAAAAATGTGTGTGTCATTGTCACACTGAAAGACCCCATCCACAACCCATCTTCAGTGTTCTGGCTGAAGGAAGGAGGTTCTCGTACAAGATTTGACGGTACATGGCCCGGTCCATCGGCCCCTCAATACAGTGAAGTCATCCAGAAAACAGCCCAAAAGCATTATATTTCCACCTCAGTGCTTGACTGTAGAGATGGTGTTCTTGGGGTCATAGTCAACATTTCTCTCCCTCCAAACACGGCGAGTTGAGTTGATGCCAAAGAGCTCAATTTTGGTCTCATTTGACCACAGCAGTTTCTCCAAAACCTTCTCTGAATCATTAGAAGTAGTGGGCAAACTTACAAAATCAGCAGGGGATCAAATAATTATTTTCCCCACTGTATCTATCTGTAGACCATTAGTTGGTGTTATATTGTATTCAAACTAATAAAGTTTTTTTTTTGACTTCCCATACCCTGACTGTTCTGCTTTTTCAAAGTAGTTCTGCGAGGTTCAATGTTTCGTTTCGTAACAAATTTCTTCTTATCATATCATATCATATCATACATTCTTTGTTGATGTCAACTATCTCAACAGTCTCTTCTGAGCACAAGGTGAATGGAGCAGCATAGTGATATGGTAATGAAACTCTCTAGCTACATCTACATTAATTCAGACACATTTGAAAACATTGCTTTAATTTTAAAATGTTCTCAGACCACACTATTGTTCCAGCATTTTCCAAAAGTTTCACAATCTCTTTCACACAAAACTCTTAATTCATCTTCCTGCGCATGCTATAAAATGTAATAAAAGCTGATAGTGATGATACAGAGAGATGGGAAATAGCGATGTTTTCTCAGAACAAAAAAAAACATCTGCATGGAAGGAAGGCCAAAACATAAAAAAAATGCTGTCGATTACACACTACCACTCACTCATAACATATTAACACATTAACATAACACACTCATAACTCACAACTCTTGCATACACACTTTCTCTCTTGCAGATTCCCTCCACAAACATGCGCTGTGCCATTTTTACTTTTCATTATTAAAAGAGTTATATAGTAGAGTGGAGTCTGTTTCTTTAAGTTGTTGGTTGCTTGTTTGACATATGCCTTTTCAAGATAAAACCCAAGAGATTGAAAGTGGAGAAGAGCACTTCAAGAAAGCAGCTGACGGTCAGTCAGTCACAGCATATGTGTCAAACAACACTCCTGGGGTCCACTGTCCTGCAAAGTGTAGCTTCCAAAACACCTGCCTGGACGTTTTTAGCAGTCCTGAAGACATTGGCTGTTTCTCAATTCCAAGAACGCAGAGAACGGACTTGTGTTCTCGTGGAGACCGGTCTTGCCAAGCTTCCTTGGAAGAACGAACTCGGAACCGACCGCAGTGACTTCTGGGACACCAGGCGAGTACTAGCTCAAGTCTGCATTCGATGCATCCTCGGTATCAAGAACACATCCGGGTTCTTTCATGCGTCCTCTGTACTTGCGTTCTTGAGAATTGGGTCTGAACTTCGACGGTTAATGATGACGTAAAACGAGAACACAAGGACGCAAGATCGTTGAGAAACACCCTTTGATTAGCTGGTTCAGGTGTTTTTAATTAGTTTCTGGAGGGCCACTGTCCTACAGAGTTTGGCTTCAACCCTAAGTTTGACTCATGTGTTCGAAAGGTTCTTTCACTCTGAACCAAAATGACAGACTATGAATAGAAGGCATACATGGAGAACATTCTTCAGAAGAGAGTCCAATCTCCATCCATCCACTTAATAATTGTTTAATTATTATTCAACTGTGTATGTTTTTTTTTTTTTAACAAGTTGTTGTATTGTTATAATTAAATATACTGCTGCAATTGTTTTTAAACCATAGTTTTAAAACTGTTATACTGTTTTTATTAAATAAAAACTAATAAACAGTATTTTGCAATTAAGAGGCTGGTTATTTGTATATAGCAGTGTTTAACCTTATTTATAGAAAATGTTATTGTCTTTATGCAAGTAAATATGATCCTTCATTAAACAATAAAAAGCTAAAGACATTTTTTTTAATGTAAAATTACAATTATAAACTTTATTTATTGAAAATTACTGTATTTTTACGAGATGTTTATGTTCCGTTATTTTCTGGGTTTTTTTTTTTTTTTTTTTTCTGGCACCCCAGCTGCCAGAAAATTACCGTTTTATTTATTTATTTATTTTTACAGGATTTATTTTTTACAGTCTTGTTCTCTATAATGGTTTACAGAATTGGCCCTGCAGTCACTGTGCCACTCAGAAACATTAGGTCAGAACACTATAATGTTGATTTGTCTGCCTTTGCTTTGCCTGACAGAGATATGTAATATTAATATTTCTAAATCTGCTACTGACAGCATGGAGACCCACCCTGTAAACATACTGTATACACACACACACACTTTCAAAATACAAAAAACCATTTCATTTTTTTTGTCATTTAACTAGCAGACCGAGAATGTTTCAAAATCAATGTTTGGGTCTCAATGTTTTAGAATTTAAGAATTGCATGCATCTCATGTGTTAGAAATCAATCAAGTTTTCAGTGGAACTGGCGCCCTCTAGTGGCCCAAAGTCTTTCAACGCTTCAACTTTTTCAAAGCATGACCAGAGGCGGACAGAGTACACAGCTTCATTACTTGAGTAAAAGTACAGATACCCCTTGCTAAATTTTACTCAAGTACAAGTAAAAGTACTACAGTCAGATGTCTACTTAAGTAAAAGTACTGAAGTACTTGTTTTTAAAAGTACTTGAGTATCAAGAGTACAAGAGTACATTTTCTAAATATTGCATTACTACTGCCACAGTGCTTACATTGGTAAACACAGCAAACACTTGAAGCGAAAACTATCATTAACTTGTTCAGAAAATTGAAATAGTCTGGCGAGGTGGGGCCACGGGTTGGCACATTCCCTTTTGTGAAGGATGCGTGCACATTTTCGGTCTTGAAGCAGCTGGACCCCATTGCTTCACATTCTAACCACTGAAAGATCTAAGACATTTTCTAAAATAACTGAAAATGTGTTCGTCTGAAAAAAGATTGACATATGCATCTCGAATGGCTTGAGGGTGAGTAAATCATGGGCTAAATATCATTTTTGGGCGAACTATCCCTTTAAGATCAGAGGAACCTACACGTCTAAAAAAAACAACTGTCCACTCTGTTCAATGTATCTTAGAAAAATGCACTACCTGAGCCTGGTTTCTCCCATAGACAGTAAAAGAAATGGACACAGCGACCCCATTGGATTCAACGGAGACAAGTGAAGTCAATTAGAAGCACTCACTTCCTGATGGTTGAGCGTACTGCGCAGACTCAAACTGAGCTTGACGACGTAGATGTGACGTGAGCAACCTGTCTGTCTTCTAGTAGCTGTGCCAAGAGAAATCTGAATCATTCCCTTACGAAACTTGCAGAGACGGAGAGTGTGAGTAGGAGGTGTCCATGAGCTAGGAGCAGGAGCAACTTTTGCTAAGTATTCTGATTAATTATTTTGTCATTTTGCCTCCACGTCCCCCCGATTGCCCGCGAGCTTCTCCTCCTGCCCATACGGTAATCTCTCTACTGTGCGACAGAGAGTCGCGTGGTTATGACGCAATCATTAGCCTATTTTACAAAAACTGCATGTACAGGGCCATAACGTAAGATACAAGGTAATGAAGCCTTTTATACATTTTCGTGTTTCTTTAGAAATAAATAATGGACAAATGGAGTCTTTAAACGCCTCAGATGTAAAGTTATTCGCTGTCAAAGTGACGCCAAAATGAATGGGAGTCAATGGGATGCTAACAGCAGGTGATGGTCCGCTAGCCAATGGCGGCGCCCGGGGAAACGTCAAAATAATATGAAATATTCAATGTTTTCCGAAACACTGCCCCCCTGGTTTCTCACAAGGTTTTTCTTTCTTTCTCCATTTCTGCCACCAGATGGAGTTTGGTTCGTTCTTTGCCACTGTCGCCTTTGGCTTGCTTAGCTGGGAAACTTTATATTCAGCAGTATTTTACATTATTAGATGAGAACTGAATTGAAGATGTTGACATCACTGTTTTCTGCAGAGCTGATTATAGCTGAATTAAACTCATTCCATGATGAACTATTCTTGAACCAAACTGAATCAACACTGAACAGATTTCAGCTGAATAATGACACTATTGACTTTTTTAGAATTGAACTCAGTTTGCATCATTGATCATTATTTTCCTGTTTATCCCTGTAAAGCTGCTTTGAAACAGTCTGCATTATATAATGCTCTAAATAAAAAGAAGACTGGACTTGATTACTCTTATTAATGTGAATCTGAAACAACAAAATATGAGTGCTTGACATACAAGTGAAAGCTTGAAGCAATTTTTTGAAAATACAAACATTTTAATTAACAGGCCTAAAATAAAGACTAAATAAGATTCTCTTGTTCATCTTGTTGGTAATGTAAAATAACACACCTGTCATGTTCTTCACAACACTGCAGTCTCATTGGCTGATCCGTGACAGATCTGTCCAATCACAGCATTGCCACACCCACCTCAGCCCTCTATAAAACTGTAGTACTCTAGTATAGTTTACACACAGCAGCTGTACCTGAGAACTGGACGAGCTAAGACAAAAACTACTGAAGAATCTAGAAGAAATAGGTATGTTTTTTACAGAGTTCTGCAATTATTATAATAATTTTTTTCACATTTAGAACTTATGCTCTAATAGAATTTTTATAATCGATTTTATTATACAATTTGCAACTTATAGTACAAAGAAGCCCAACATGCTATTTTATAGAATTTCTCTGTTCTGAAAATATGAAAAAAAAAAAAAAATTCCATATGCATCAATATGACAATGAAAACTCAGACATTGCTAAATGTATTATAATTACTTTTATAGTAATTATTATAGATCTTGCAATGCAAAAAAAAAAGTGCTGCAGAGACAATCTCAGATTATATGCTCATTTTCACGAGAGACAGTAAAATATGCACAAATGAAATGTCTTAAATGCAGTTTTGTTTCTTGCGTTGACAATTCTATTGACCACAATAAAATGTATGCCTGTGAGTGCAAGATAAAGACTGAAAGTTTTAAATACATTCAATATTTCTACAAAAAACAAATACAATTTAGGTTTAAGTGGAATTTTTAAATTAAGAAAATCTATGCAGTTAACATAGTTTCCATGATAAAGTTTCTGCGAATCTTGACCAAATTTCATAATTGTTACTGAATTGTCATCATAGTGACACCCCTTACATACAGCATATTAACAGGACATTTGTGATGAATTTACTTTGTAGATTTCTAATTCTTTAATAGACTAATCTTGCATAACAGATTTCCATCTTCAAAATGGGAAATGATAACTCTGGTGAAGATAGGGAACGCAGTAGAGCTGAAACAGCAGAGTATCAACGCTCCAGAGCTGAAGAGGAAAAAGCGAGAATGGCGGCAGAACTTCACAGACTAAGACAAGAAAGTGAATTAGAGAGATTGAGAGAGGAGAGAAAAGCAGCGGAGGAGCGCAACAGAAGCGAAGCAGAAAAACGAGCACTCCAGGAACAATATGATAAAATAGAAAATGAGAGAAACATACAGAGATTGAAAGAAGAAGAGAAGAAGAAAATCAACATGGAGAACAGATGTAAAGAGGAAGAAGAAAGGAAAAGAATTCACATAGAGAAGCAAAATGCACAAAAAGATGACAGTAAAAAGATCTGATGGCTATGGGTTTTTATGTTTTACAATTGCTAACAAGCGTTTACCAATACTTAAAGTACTTTTTCTAAACTCTTAACACAGTAACACAGCTACATCACAATTGGACAAATAGTTCATTTTCTTGCCAAAACAACTTTTTTTTTAATATGCTAACTCTATCAAATCGCAGCAAACCCGACTCACTAGCACGTTTTATCCAACATGAACATATTGTCAATCATTGCAGAACAACTGTCAAAATACTAACAATTGATGGCATTATGAAAACTGAATTACTTGTCATGTTTAAGTTCTTCCTGCAGACAATATGTAATCCATAGTTTTGTTTTTTTTACCATTGTTATCCATTGTTTCCTTTTACTGTAAGCCATTCTATATTGTTGTTTGAATGTTGAATGTGTGCAATCTAAAAGTAAATGAGCATTACTTTATAGAGTGTAGAAAGAAAGAAGAAAGTAACAGATTTGCTCAGGGCAGCCACTGGTCAAATGCGTCCCCTACCCAGAACTTCAGTTGAAATCTCTTTCTGGGGGAGGTGTGTTTTACTGAAATGAAAACATGAAATTGATGCCATTTGGAAACTTTTTTCCCAACAGAATAAAAAAAGTGTAAAAGGTAATTGTGACTTTTTATCTCAGAGTTGTGATATAAACTAGAGAGAGAGAAAAGGTCAGAATTGTGAGATAAAAAGTCAAAATTACCTTTTTTATTTTCTATTCCATGGCAGAAATAAGCTTTTATAGGTTCCACATGCAGGGGGAAAAACAAAGATGCAGTCCAGCACACACTCTTCCTCCTCTCCTCTACCTCTTCTTCTCCCTCTTCCTGATCCAACTACTTCTCCCCCTCCATCAACTCTTTCTCTCCCTCACCCAGACATTATTTTTCTCTCTCTCTGCTCCTCTGTGTTGATCCGCATCCACACTGAACAAAACCAACTCAAAGAGTCCTATTTCACTGTGTATGTCCAAGTGATGGAAAGAACTTCAACACCTGACTATGCCTCCAGCTGAGATAGGAATCAGCTATTTCTCAATATTTCAGTAATCTCTTACCTAAAAATTTCAGTTGTTTAAATATTTTTTTTATATATTGTTTCAGTACTTTTGAGCTGATGCTGTTGCAGAAGTAGAGGTTTCAAAATATATTTAAGGTTTGGAACATTAGGTCTTCATTTCTGTCATGCTGTATTTAAGCATTTGTAAATAAGAAGATTTTGGTATATTTGGTATTAAAAAGAAAATTAAAGTATTTTAGAAACATGTTAATTGACTGTATTGTGTGAAAACAACATTAATTGTGTTACTAGCATGGTTACAACAGACGGATGTCGTAATAACTGAGTTTAGAGTTTTGAAAATGTGACTACAGATTGGACAAAAGGATGTTAGCAATTGAAAAAACTGTAATGGTAATATTTTCTTTTTTTTAAATCTCTATTCATCACACAGAATGATCATCTAGATGCACATCACCTAAAACATTTTGTGAAGATTTTATTTTTCTTCTTCCATATGTCTACTGTAAAGCACTTTGAAAAAACAATGTTTTAAAAGATGCTATATAAATAAAGTTTTACATCTTAAAGTTTTACATACATCATAAAAGACAGTAGTCACGTTTTATTATATATGTGGTGAATGCAATTTATTTGCTGCTTTTCAATGACAATACAATACATTTCAGATTCTCTTTTCCACAACCTCTTACGTCATTACACTGGAGAACACTAGAAGTATAGTATGCACTTCTGCACTTGGTATTACATACTAAACTGAGTCTTTAGCATTGAAAATGATTGTTGTTGTGAAGCAGACTACTAGCTAGTTTGTAACTAATTCTGTACTTTATTTGGTTGCACCGTAGTAGGTTGTAAGCTCTCTGTAAAGTAATGCGTAGCTGCATAATATGACATTCACCCTCAATGATCCAATAGCAGCCTTTAAATATGTGAGCAGAAGTTGTGTTGAAATGCTGTGCATTTCAGTTTATCCTTCATTTTTCTTCTAACTTCTTTTACCTCACGCAACTAAAATATTTTGTACAATATTATTATAAAATATTCAACAATATTATTGATCTGCCTGCATTGACACCATTACATGAGAGCTGAACTGAGCTGGACGATGAAATCACTGTTTTCTCCAGAGCAGCTGTTTAGATAAATGAACTAAAAACTAAAACCGTTTTTACAACAGAAACGAACTATCACTGAACGAACTTAAGCTGGTGTTAGGGAATGCAGACACAGGAGAGAAAGATGGAAGGTTAACAGGAAGTTTATTGATAACAACAAAGGGAGAGGATGATGGTAGGATACGGTGGATGACGAGGCAGATGAACAAAGGTGTGAATGGAGACACTGTGGAAGGACGAGACGCTGGAGACAGACATAGAGCCATGGAGGGTGTTGGGAGATGTAGTGCAGAGGAGGTGACAAGGCTGATCTGTGACAGCTGGACTATGACACTATTCTCTTCTAGATCTACCGAGATGTTGCATTATTTTCCTGTTATCACTGTAAAGCTGCTTCGAAACAATCTGTATTGTAAAAAGTGCTATATAAATAAAGATGACTTGACTTGTATACTATATACCTTATTTATCACATATAGGATGCATTTAGTTAAGTTAATTAACACGTTAATAAACTTGTTTACAGCAGTTTTCTTTACTCACAGAAAAAATATTACCATAATAGGACTGGAAAAGTACTCAAAGTGTTCAAAATTTCACTCATGTTCCTATAGCAGTCAAGACTAGCTTGACAAAAATATAGTTTCAAGAATGTGCAATGCCGTTCACAGTTTTTGAAAAACAAGTTCTTGTAACTTCTCCTTATCAGCCTTATATGTTCTTATTTAGTTATTTGCCAGTAAAGACACATACGTCGAGTCATTTGGCAAGCAAAAAAATAAAAAAAATAAAAAATATTTGTAACCGATTTTCCTTGAAACTAATTAGTAAAAGCCAAAGCCATAGTCAAAGTATTTTTGTCTTCAGTTAATTTTCAGTTCAGAAATCAGTTCAGATTTACAAGGTTGAGAGATCATGAATGATAAATCGTGTTCTGCAATGAACGTGCAGACGCGTATTTTCAAGTCACAAACACGGTCAGTCATTGACGCCGGTATGTCAGCTGTGTTGGAGAGCCCGGACAGCTGCTCTATGACCGGGGTCTAAATCATGACGTGGCAGCACTTTTTTAACACTAGTTGCATACATCAGCTTTCTCAAGCACAATGTGCAGAAGCAAGCACCAACTACCAAAAGGCTTGCCGTCTCTGCCTATTTCTTCTATCCAAGCCCAGCATTTATTATTAAGTCCTTTATAAATTAGGACGTCTTTCTCCAGGCTTCAAAAACTTACTCTTCATGCTGACTGTTTGCTTACTACTCTCCAACAGTCTCCGCTCCAGCATCTATGCTTAGTAGGACTCGGTTGCAGCTGGATCTCAACCACAATTTTTCCAAGACCGGTGTTTGTCTTGTGCCATAAAATACGCAATGAGTCGTACTTTATCAACTGAATGTGTAGAAGTGTCCAAACTTTGAGATACCTGGTTTATCTGTTTTCTCTCCTTTTTCTTGTAGTGACATAGTGACTGCGCATCAGAAAGAAGTCTTGTTTGCTGCTGAAGTTTCCCCTGAGGTGGTGGGGAGTGTGGCAAACGGCTACTTTATACGGGATAAGTTGCTGCTTAGAAATTTGAGTCATCAAAATGGAGATTCAGGTGGTGTGCCAATAATTTAGGTAGTGGTCTCTGGTCAGTTTAAAGGAACACGGCAAAACTTTTTGTGCAAAAAAAAAAAAAAAAAGACTTTATTCAACTTAATTTTCTTCTGTGTGGGCCTCTGAGTGAGTTCACTAATGTAACAGCGCAGCGCTTCTGGGTTGTACGTCAGAACGTAGAAGCACTGCGCTGTTACACTATGTGAACTCACTCAAGAGGCCCACACAGAAGAAAATTAATAGTTGAATAAAGTCGTTATTTTTGTTTAGTTTTTTTGCGCACAAAAAACGTATTCTCGTCGCTTACTGACAGAATTTTCATTTATGGGTGAACTAACCCTTTAATGGCGGATAGTATAAAAAGATTTGTGTGTTTTTTCTCGGGCCGCAAATCGGGTGAAGACTTTATTTTAATAGAAGGGTTAATTTTGCCTTTGTATTATTCTGAATATTTTTAAATAAAACGAAATCATGTTGTGGTGATTTCGTAAAACTTTTTAAACAAGTCTCAGAGCAATGTTTAGGCAAGGGCACCATGTTGTATTTCTATACCGCTGTAACCTCCAAATCATTCGAACACATTATCATAATCTGCTGCAGTCAAATATTGCCCTTAACTGTAGAATGTAGATTAAAGATGTCAGATGTTGATTCAGGGTCCTCGGCGGTGCCTCTAACCAGCTCAATCTTGGATTCTAATGCACTGGGTGTTTGCCAATATTAATTTATTAATATTTCGTGTAAAATTGCAAAAATTATGAAATATGATAGGGAAAAATTGCTCTGAGAGATCACAACATGATTTCGTTTTATTTAAAAATATTCAGAATAATACAAAGATAAGTCTTCACCCGATTTGCGGCCTCGAGAAAATACACACAAAGCTTTTTATATCCTAGAGGTCTGCAAGGGCTTTAAACCGAAGCCCGCACCCGAAATCATTTAACCCGACCCGACCATTTTGGTTATATTTTAAAGCTGCAGTCCGTAGATTTTTTGGGAAATTTGTGAGCAAGTACATAACCAGCCAGTGTTCAAAACTATCTGCTTGCCTTAGCTCGATTCAAAATGGTAAGCTTGTAATAATGTTTAATTCCAGTGGTACTGGTGGATTTCCGTGGGAAATTCGAGCATGTCTTTGCGTCGATACGTCACATCTATTCTGTACACATAAAGAAGGAGTCTCGGCTAGTAGGCTATATTGCGTGTGAGGATGTGAGTGGTGGAGATTTATAGCCTTTTCTCGCAGCACTTGATATGATTAAACTTATCAATTCGATGGCGGATCCAGAAAGGTTCAAACGACAATCACCAGTGACAACTGGAGATTCACTCGTTGTAAAACGCGAAAGACTTCGGACTTCGGAGAAAAAAGAGACTGCAACCGGCCCATGCGAAAACAAGGACAAATTTCGGAAGGGCATTAAATGTAGTCACACAATGCTGATGTTGTTAACATTAACAATTTGAGAACAAAGTATAATTTGCACGGTTTGACGTGATATGATAAGCGATCGTTAGATTTAATCGGCACGATTTACTGCAATGCTTTTTTCCCTTAGTTGGTCAGAACAAAAGTGGATGTTACTTACTTGTTCAGACGACATTTTCCGGTGAAAATTCTTATGTTGGTCATACTTCCAAAAAGTAGAATCTGTGATTGCGAATGACAGTATCCACACCGGCGCGGTGACTGACAGCCGCACATTCTCCTCAAAACTTTGGATTCATCCGCGCTGTGCCATGCCGAGGCACAACGCACGTATCTTCTATCTATAAATTACAGAAACGTCTGTCTGTCTGTCAGTCAGTCTGTATGTCTGTTATTCGCATATCTCTCGAACTGTTAGTCCGATGGATTTCAAACTTGACAGGTGTCTCGCTACGGGCACGAGTAAGTTCAGTGCCAAGTTTGACGTTGTTTGGATTAGAAATGCAAAAGATATCGTTAAAAATATCAGTAAAAGAAGCACTTAGAAGGTTGTGGTTTAAAAATAAACACTCTGACATAAACACTCGGTCAGCTACACTGTTTACTTCTGAATATTATGTTTTATTCACGGCCATCATTTGTAGTAACCTATTCACAAACTGTTTGCTCAAGCGTAGCATTTTTTCGGAGTTCACTGTGTAGCCTGCTCCCTGAATCGTCGCGCTTATTCATTTGTGGATGTTAACTGAATCTGTAATGTGTGTGTGTGTGTGTGTGTGTGTGTGTTATTCACATATCTCTCGCATAAAATGATATATGATAAAATAAAAATAAGTCATATTTAATTTTACAGAACTGTTTTACGCATGTGCTCCTGCGCGCACTATTTCGGTCACAACACAGCAATCAGATGAGGACTGCGGCGCTGAAACTGCGCACGTACTTTCTCTCTCGCATGCTCTTATTTACGGTCACAACACAGTAAGCAGGCAAGCACACAGCACGCGAACTACATGTATAGCCTATATAGTTTTTCTTAGGTAAAAAACCCAAACCCGACACGAGGCTATTCATTAAACATTAAACCCGACCTGTGAGTTTTTCGGGACCTGTCGGGCTCGGGTCGGGTAGCAGACATCCACCTTATCTATAAGGCCGCCTTTAAGCTATAGGCTGTCATTATAGTACAGCCTTTCCCTTATAAGGTAAAACTTTGGACTTAACCTAGTCCTTACTTAACATACGCTTGCAAAAAGCACATATTCAAATATCTATTTTCTTTTTCACACCTATTTTATGCAGCACATAGATAATAGCTTATTTGGTACATTTTTCCCCTCAAAGTTGTTGAGACCTCAAACCTGTGTCTCACACATTTTCTCTGTCTGAAGCAAAAGATGTTAAGCATTGTGAAACCACACACACCCACACAACACTTGTAAAAATGGCCCTAAGTGTTTATATTTGGGGTATTATTGTATCTAGTGAAAGTGTAATTCTATTAGGAATTTTGGTTCTTATGCATAAATGGGATAAGATGAGCAAACCTATAGAACAATGTAAAGAAAGTTACGAAAACATTTAGGGTCATTGTTACAAGTGTTATGAGTGTGAGTGTGTGTGGTTTCACAATGCTTAGGTTGTTGAGGCCATATGCATTTTTGAAAGAAACTGTGAACATCTTTTGCTTGAGACAGAGAAAATGTGTGAGACACAGGTTTGAGGTCTCAACAACTTCGAGGGCAAAAATGTACCAAATAAGCTATTATGCATGTGCTGCATAAAATAGGTGTGAAAAAGATAATAGATATGAATATGTGCTTTTTGCAAGCGTTATGGTAAATAAGGACTAGGATAAGTCCAAAGTTTTACCTTATAAGGGAAAGGCTGTAATGACAGCCCATAGCTTAAAGGCGGCCTATAACGAGGACAGTATAAAAAGCTTTGTGTGTGTTTTTTCTCGGGGCCGCAAATCGGGTGAAGACTTATACAAGTTTGTTATTTTTGCCTTTGGAATTTTTGTCTTTGAATTATTCTGAATATTTTTAAATGAAACGAAATCATGTTATGGTGATTCGTAAACCTTTTTAAACAAGTCTCAGAGCATTTTTTCCCTATTAATATTTCATAATTTTCGTAATGAAATATTAATATTGGCAAACACCCAGTGCATTAGAATCCAAGATTGAGCTGGTTAGAGGCACCGCCGAGGACCCCAAATCAACATCTGACATCTTTAATCTACAGGTAAGGGCAATATTTGATTGCAGCAGATTATGGTAATGTGTTAGAATGATTTGGAGGTTACAGCGGTATAGAAATACAACAATATGTAAAATTTGGATTCATTATTCAATCAAAAACCTGTCATCCAGCCATCTCCTCCCTTCCTCTTTCATCCTCACCCTTTTCGCCCAAAATGTGTTTTAGGTGGACAGGTCAATACAGTACAGAGAACATTAAAAAATATGTAGGATTTTGGAAAATATCAATGTATTTTCTGTTAACCAAATGCTTCAATCCAAATGGGGTGCGTTTCCCGTAACGACGTAACTCGCTGCTTCACTACCATAGTACGATATATCGTTGAAGAAATAAACTAGCTAGACACGAGTCACGACTGTTTCCCGAAACCATATTGTCGCAAAGTGGTCGTTCAACCACGTTTGTCAATGCCACGGGCACAACCTAACGCTTTTTGACTTTCTCAGTTTGTATAAATCTTTACGTAGGGTTCAGAGTGTTTATTTTTTCCCACATTAATTTCCCACGTCTAGTACAATTATGTGGTTTTGTTTTATTAATATAGTGTATACTTTTTTCTTGATATACCCCGAAAGAATGGAAATGAAATGTGAGAACAAGTCCAATAGAAGGACTTGTAACATGACCATAATGACAACTTAAAATGCTATCTGATCTAATAAAAAATATCTAAAAGACAAACTAAAATATTTTCTCAATAAAATACAATTATTAACTTTTTTATATAAAATAATGGTATTTAACATTTTTTTTTTATTAATTTTTTTTTTTGAGTTTGACAACGACCACACTGGAAAACACAGCTATACAACATAGTTCAAAACATAATAATAATTAATAATTTCTGAACATTGACTCTCAGTCTTTATTCACCTTTTTCTCATGTTTTCTCAATAAAGTATAGAATAGAATAGCATAGTTCTAATAGATGCACATTGTAGCACAGTGTTACAACATGCCCCACCTGCACAACTGGGATTTAAACCTTGCTAGTGTCTTCTGCTAGTTAGCAAAACATTAAAGAACTATACCAACTGTTAAATAACATATTCGAGATTAAATAAACACCAATAATAGAGATGAAAAATTAACATAAGTAAGAAATTTACTTTTGCCATGGTTAAATAAATGTTCAATGATATCTTCCAAAGATTTCAGAATTTTGGCGCAATGTTTTCTCTATATAGTGTAGATATGGCAGCTAATAAAAACACTAAGTTTCGTCATGCTAACATGTGTGGAAGTATTTAAAACAAGTGTATTACAACTAGCCCCGCGTTAGTTTATGCCCTGCTCTCCCCTATATATAGGTGGCACTGTTATGAAACAGTTAACCTCTCAGAGCATCATCATAACAACACTTACTGAGCATTGTCTTGCAACGCCAATGCGTTGGTAAAATGCAGAATTTTACATCAAAACAATGCCTGAGAGACAATATGGTCGGACCTAAGGAATCCAAAAGTTGTGTTTTAGAGCATATTTTTAAACTGTTATAACGATAGAAGCATTTTTTCAGATTTCTCGACCAGTAAGCAGCACTGTTCCCAAACTGCTCAGATACCCTCAGGTTCATATAGATTAGTTATGGTTATTATTTATTGGTAAACTGACCAAAGGATTAATCAAATATTCAGAAAATAAACAATAGATTAACTGGAAAAATAATTGTTAAATTATACGATTAAATGTTTGCAACAAAAACCATTGTGAACAGGTTGGGAAAGGCGTTGGATCACCAAAATCTTATTTCATGATAGGATTAATTAAAAATTTTAAATGTCATTTTATAATTACAATACAGATATTTTATTTTATCTTTGTTATAAAAAATAAGTTGATCGACTGAAAAAAAAAATCATTAGTTACAGCACTAAATATATTAAAGCTGCCAGCAACTTTTTACCAGCACTGTCTCAAGATAGTTTTACCCATATTTGAAGATGGCCCAATGAATGCTGTTTTGTTGCTAATGCAATATTTTCAGTCATATGTTGTATCTTTTTATGTAACATTTACAAAAAAATTATAATCCAAGACTTTTTCACTAGAAAGATGTCTGACTCTGAAACCATTGAACTGGCTTGTCTTGGCCGACCTTTTCAGTTGGGAATGCTTTATGACTGCAGAAGAGATGTCCTCATTCCAGGTAATAAAAAGCACATGAACACACTGGGGAGGAAACAATCTAAATGGCATAATTTATTACTTTGTTAGATTTTATGCTTTACCTTTGGGTAACTAATTATTAACATATAAAATGTTCCCAAGGAATAACTCTTTGGGATGCTGAGATGCTGCAGAAGAATATCAATGTACGGCCACAGCCAAACACTGACTTCAAAATCATTGCCTCAGATTCAAGTGAAGACAAAGTAGAAGCTTTGAATATTTCTGCATCTCTTGAAGCCAGTTTTCTGGGTGGATTAGTTAGTGTGAAAGGGTCAGCTAGCTATTTAAATGACAAGAAGAAGTCGAAACATCAATCTCGAGTCACCTTACAATATCGGTCAACGGCACGTTTTGAGCAGTTAACTATGGAGCATCTTGGAGCAGGGAACATAAAGCATAGCAATGTATTTCAGGAGGGCTCGGCCACACATGTTGTTACGGCTCTATTGTATGGAGCTCAAGCGTTCTTTATTTTTGACCGTGAGGTTTCATCCAATGAAAATCATCAAGAGATACAAGGAGACCTCCAAGCATCAATTAAAAATATACCTTTAATATCAGTTGAAGGTGAAGCATCTTTGAAAATGAGTGATTCAGAAAAAGAGAAAATGAACAAATTCAGCTGCACTTTTCATGGAGATTTTGCTCTGGAAAACAATCCAGTTTCCTATGTAGATGCCATCAAGGTGTACTCAGAGCTGCCAAAACTGTTGGGAGAAAATGGAGAGAATGCTGTGCCAATGACTGTATGGCTTTACCCTCTGAAAAAATTAGATTCAACAGCTGCTCAGTTAGTCAGGGAGATCAGTGTAAGCCTAGTACGACGTGCCCAACGGATCATGGATGAACTGGATAATTGTGACATTCAATGTCAAGACCTGATGAGGGACAATGTTGCCATTCAATTCCCTGAAATCAAAACTAAAATCAGAAAATTTAAGGACCTCTGCTCAGAGTACAAAATAGTTTTTCAAAAACATCTCTGCAGGCTTCTTCCATCCATAAGGGGTGGAGGAAAAGAAGAACAAGAACTTGTTGATGCTCTTAATGACAAAGAAAGATCCCCATTTCAGGGTGCTCTGGTACACAAGTATCTCAATGAGCGAGAGCGAGAGATGAATGTCATTAGATCTTACCTCGAAATCATGAAAGAAGTCCCTGTTCTTTCATCTAGCAATGACTTGGACAAGGTTGTCTTGAAAGCATCCAATAACTATGTGATAGCTTTTGCACTTTCCTCCTTAAATGAAAAGGAACTGTACTTTTCAGACCTGGAGAATTACCTGAAAAAACAATCGCGTAACAAAGGAGAGCAAGTAAGTTATGATCAAGACTCCTCAAAAAAGACAGATAAATGGTTTTCCTCAGGAAATGTAACTACACTGACCAGGGAAAACATACAGTCCTTCCTAGATTTCAAAGAAGCCAATAAAGGAAGAAAGAACATTGAATTCTGCATTGCATCAATCCCGGATGAACTCATCACTGCCTCTTCAATTCATGTTTATGAAAGGGGGAGACTCATAAGCTCACAGTACGAGCTCCCCTCAAAACCCCCAAAACCAGTCTTCTTGAGTGCTGAGCATGACTGCATACATCTGCAAATCAAACCTCCTGTTCACGGTGTTAGTTGTGTGAGCTCGTACTGCATTTCATATCAGTCTGCGCAGAGCTCTGAATGGACTGATGTGTTTACTGATGGGGTTTCTGATCAAGTCACAGTCAAGCAGTTACAACCACATAAAGAATATCGTTTCAACTGTAAGGCGGTGTGCCGTCCAGGAGTAAGTCTGACTAGTGACACAACATCATTCTTCAGGACTCGTCCATGCTCTCCTCCTGGAGCACCTATAGTGAAACGAGTAGAATCAGAGTCTGCAACTGTAGTCTGGGATGTTCCTACATCTGTGGGAGAAGATGTTCTGGTCACTGGATATGTGTTGGAATTCAGAGAAAGCACGAAGGATCAAGAAAGTGAAAAGCCATGGAAGTCTGTGAAATCTACAAACAGGGAGTGCACTCTTCAGGGACTGAAAGAAGACACAAATTACGCAATCCGAGTTTTTGCAAACTGTGGAAATGACGGAGAGAGTCTCTCCAGCCCTGAAACTGTGTTTTCAGCCAGTTTTAAGGAGAAACAATCAAATAAGGACGGGAGCGGGTTGTTCTTGAATCAATCTTCACGAATAAAAAAGGGCAATCCATCAATACATACACTGACACTACACAAAAAAATGGCAGAGAGTGTTAGTTTTAATCAGTATGTCTTCGGAAGAAAGGTTGAGGATGTGAAAAACAAAGTTATCCTTCTTTTGGGACCAACGGGTGCAGGAAAAACCACGCTGGTTAATGTGATGGTCAATTACATACTGGGCGTAAAGTGGCAGGATGCATATCGCTTCAAACTAATCAATGAAGTGACCAATCGCTCACAGGCTGAGAGTCAGACATATAATGTCTCATCTTTTGAGCTGTACAATCAGCCTGGCTTTCAAATTCCATATTCCCTCACAATCGTAGATACACCCGGATTTGGGGATACAAGAGGGATCGCACATGATAAACTGATTACAGAGCAGGTCAAAAGCTTTCTTTGTAGCCCTTTGGGAATCGATCACATTGATGCCGTCTGCTTTGTTGTCCAGGCCTCTCTCGCCTGAGTGCCAATCAGAGATACATCTTTGACTCAATCCTGTCCATTTTTGGCAAAGACATTGCAGAGAACATCATAATTTTGGTGACATTTGCAGACAGTAAAAACATCCCAGTTCTAGAGGCCATCAAAGCAGCAGATCTGCCCTGTCAAAAGAATAAAAAGGGACAACCCACCCATTTCAGTTTCAACAATTCAGCTGTGTATGCAGACAAAAAAGTAGAAGAGCCTACAACCTCTGACAATGATTCAGATGATAATGATGAAGATGATGAAGATGATAAACTGACCAAACTTGTCTGGGACAAAACCTTCAAACAGATGAAGGCTTTTTTCAAGGCATTGGGGGCCATTGAAAGTAAAGATCTGACGATGACTATAAAGGTCTTGGAGGAACGAGAGCGCCTTGAGAAAGCCATGAAAAGTCTGACCCCTCAAATAACTGCAGGTCTCTCTAAAATGAGTGAGATAAAAAAATTCAAACAATGTTTGGAAAATGAGAGTCACAGCATGAAGCAAAATGAGGATTTTGAGCAAGATGTAAAGGTGATGAAAGCAATCAGATCCCCTGTAAACTGTTTTACCATGAATTGCAACACCTGCTTCTTCACATGTCACTCCAACTGTTTCCTCCCTGCAGAAGATCCTGTGCAAACTTGTGCAGTGATGGAGGATGGACACTGCATTATCTGCCCTGAAAACTGCCCTTACTCAGCTCATTCTAAGGAAAATTTCATGTGGACGTATGAAACAAAAATAGAGAAAAAAACTATTAAAGAGCTGAAAGAAAACTTCATGAAGGCAAAAGGAAAGTTTATGGATTCTAAGCAAATACTTGATGCACTTGAAGAGGAACTCCATGGAATTGAGGAAAAACTAAGGAAGTTGATCAAACTGTCCTCTGATTGCCTAAGAAGACTGGATGAAATTGCATTGAATCCAAAATCTCTCTCCACAGCCGATTATCTCGAAATCCTGATCAAAACTGAGAAAGAAGAGAAAAGTCCTGGCTTTGAGGACCGGGTTGTTGGACTCGAGAAAATGAAACAAGAAACTCTTATTCTGGAAAAGATTGCTAAAGGAGAAAATTTGCTTGAACCAGAGCGCCGCATTATGGAGGAGAGAGAGAAGCGAATGCAAACTGTTGCCCTGAAAATGATGAAAATTAAGGAAGCTTTTAGTGCCTTTCAGTCACAGAGCAAACAGAAAATGTTCTAAGAGAAATCCAGGAGATGTCCTAAACAAAATAAAAGGCTGATTAGTTCAAAAAATTGAAAATTTGCTCAACAAGATGTTACTTAACAAACATCAATGCTTCTTTCACGTATAAATCAATAATCATTTAACATCAAGAATACTGAATTTAAGAGTTATTTTATGCTTTTAATATTTGTTTTCAACAATGATGCAATGTCAAATTTCTCAAGAATCCACAACAATCATGAACTGTAGCTCAACTGGTAGAGCATAGTGCTAGCAACACAGTAATAATGGCTCCAGAGTGCATGAAATTAGTGTGGTTTTTTTGTGCATTTCTTATTTCTTAATTAATTTCATTCATTTCTTAAATGCTATATAAATTGCATTGCTTAAATTGGATAAAAGCTTCTGAAAAAAGTATAAATGTAAAAAAAAATCTTCATTTTTGTGTTTAGTCTTGTGAAATCATGCAAATATTTTGATATTGTAAAATACTATGAAATACTATAAAATCAATGTATGATTTCAAGCACTTCCTTTATGTTTTCAAGAAATTATGAGTTTTAAGAAATTATAAGTTGTATTAGTATGGCATAAAACATTTTGAAATTAAGAAATATGGATTTTTCTTATGGTAGAGCTTATACTGTATTGCCGCAATGCTTGTCAGCATGTGAAATTTTCCCAATTCCCTGACAGTTTACTACTGTTTAAAAGTGATCAGCAATTGTATTATAATTAATTCTACTTATGGGTTTTAAAATAATAATAATTTTTATTAGTAGTAATATTGTTTTTTAAAAAGTAATTTTCTCAACTCTGTGAATTAATAAAAAGAACTTAACTGTTTAACTTAATTGTCAATTCATGATTTAACTTTTTTAAACCTTTGTGAAGTTTAAATTAGTTTGAAGCCTGTTTTGCAAAATCCAGGTCCTGAACACGGACTGCGACTTGTAAACAATGTCCAAATTTATTGCCATTACGCATTATGACTGACTGTCATTCATGTTAATCAAACAACAAAAGACAACGAGAAGATCACTTTTGTAGCTTTAACAAAGATTAATAATATTTAATTTATACAGCCAAGACTATAGTGTCATTTAACATTTGATTTCCTGAACAATTCATGTACATCAATCTTTTTTTATTGCAATATATAATTCCAGAAAAACAAAATATTGCAATGTCGTGCAGTAAAAACAAGTATGAAAAATAAAAATAGAATATGGCACAATATAGCCTACCCTCCATGGTGAATTAATTAAATACATAATTATCATAAGAAAAGAAAAAATAAAGGACATGGGTTTGCGGTATATTCGTGGGTTTTCTCAGGCCAATTTTTACTGGTCCAATCAGCGAAAAGAGGGAGTGGCTGAGAACGATGACGTTGAGGTCGGGTGCTAGTTTGAGTTGAAGTTTCGTCACGACCAAACGTTAGCGATTGGTTATGGCAGATCCAGAGTGGCTCTGGGCAGCATAGATATCATATAAAGGCTAGATGTCTTAAGCATAGACAGTAGGCCTATATAAACTGGACACAGCGACCCCATTGGATTCAACGGAGACAAGTGAAGTCAATTAGAAGCACTCACTTCCTGATGGTCGAGCGTACTGCGCAGACTCAAACTGAGCTTGACGACGTAGATGTGATGTGAGCAACCCGTCTGTCTTCTAGTAGCTGTGCCAAGAGAAATCTGAATCATTCCCTTCCGAAACTTGCAGAGACGGAGAGTGTGAGTAGGAGGTGTCCATGAGCTAGGAGCAGGAGAAACTTTTGCTAAGTATTCTGATGAATTATTTTGTCATTTTGCCTCCACGTCCCCCCGATTGCCCGCGAGCTTCTCCTCCTGCCCATACGGTCATTTCTCTACTGTGCGACAGAGAGTCGCGTGGTTATGACGCAATCGTTAGCCTATTTTACAAAAACTGCTTCTACGGGGCCATAACGTAAGATACAAGGTAATGGAGCCTTTTATACATTTTCGTGTTTCTTTAGAAATAAATAATGGACAAATGGAGTCTTTAAACGGCTCAGATGTGAAGTTATTCGCTGTCAAAGTGACGCCAAAATGAATGGGAGTCAATGGAATGCTAACAGCAGGTGGGGGTCCGCTAATCAATGGCGGCGCCCGGGAAAGCTTCAATATTTTATGAAACCCTGCCCCCCTGGTCTTAAGGCGGAGTCACTTCCGGCATCACCGGCGGCCATCTTGCCACAGGGAAGCTTTCTGGCGAGCTCTGTGGTATCTGAAGTAAGGTGAGTGATCAGCACGAACACAAATCCTCTTATCTCGCTGAAATATTGACGGATTTACAAACGGTTTGGTTTCTTACAAACGTTATTAACGTGGCTATAATTCTGAATGCTGGAACATGTTGAAATTGCAGATTTTCTTTTCAAAAAGCGACTTAATCGTGCAACATAGTTGTGTATCACGGCTACTTGCGCAAGTTATCAAGGCAGAGATCACAATCGAGCTGTTCGATTATAAAGGTTTTACTGACACCAATAACGATTTTATGACAATTAATCTTTTGTCTAAATTACAATATTTGTGGATGTGGTTGTAGTTAGTTGCTGGCTAACAATAAGCTTTGAGTGAGACCTATAGCAGCTAACGTTACAGTTTCTGCTACCCAGCAATTTTACATCAGTGGGAGAGGCAGAATTTTTCTTTTTTTTCAATATAACTTAAGTTGCACATGATTTTCAATCAGGTTGGTTTGTTAAAAACATCTTGCATTATGATACAGGAAATTGCTGGTTTTATAAGAGAAGATGGCAGACTTTTGTGCAGCCTACGGATGCTCCAATGAACGTAGTCTCAAAACGAGAAGCCCATGGGATCACCTTTCACCTGTTAGATATGACAATATTATGATTATATTTGGGATAATCGTTAGTTGCTTAGTGGGTGTATGTACAATACAGGTCCTGTTACACAGGAACAGCGGGGCTATGACATAATAGTATTGTTGTTGACCCAAAGCTTTTTTAAAGTTTGTTTACACAATTGCTGAATGTTTCTTTTGCACACCTTTTTATAACTTGTTTAGTGTGGTTGTGTTACGAGGTCCGACAAAAGCTGCACCACCACAGCCAATTTTCGACCCGCACAATTCAACTAGACACACAGGGATTTAGTTCAATCATAGAGCACCTTAACCCCGCCATAAGATGCCCGGAGTCTCATCTCCCGCTTCATTAATTAAATAATATAGTAAGCCATCGAAACCAGGAATTATATTAAGAAAAGTATTTATTTATTACATAAATAAAGGAGACAAAAAAAAGGAAAAGAAAATAAGCGGAATACCTCAGGAGGGGGAAAAGCCAAAATAATAAACCAAACTCAGTACTATCTACCGCATTACACCTCTTTCCTTCTCAAAACAAAGAAAATAATAAACAACACAGTCTTATCTCCCTGCTAACCTCAAAACAGGAGAAAACGGAGGAAAAACAACAAAAGGCGCCCACCTCCCTACATACCTCTCCTTTTGTACACAGGTGACTCAACAAGTTTTCACATTATAAATACAAACAAGGTTTCAAATGGCGTCGATGATACAAACAAGCTTAGAAGACGACTTAAAGTAAACCACGAAGCCGGGAGAGAGGAGAACTCGTGGAGGAGACATCCAAACACGCTTAAATCAAAGCCGCCATGCCACTTCTGACGTCATCGTAATGCCGTGCACCTGTACGCGCTCTAACAAGCGCCACTGGGAGAGAGAGAGAGAGAGAGAGAGAGAGAGAGAGAACCACAACAACAAAACCACATGCAAAAACACAACAGAAAAATAACATCATTCATCCAAAATCATTAAATTAAATAATGTAACTTTTCTCCCCACCAAAGAAAGAGACAAATTTATTTCGTCTCGTCTATTTACAAATGGCATTTTCAGGACCAACTGCTCTGGACAGCGCATCAGAGAGTACCATCTCCGAGCCACGTTTGTGAACAATTTCAAGATTATATTCTTGAATGACCAGGGACCAACGCATTAAACGTTGATTTAAATTTTGCATACGGGACAGGAATACCAACGGTTATATGGTCTGTATATACTTTTACAGGGAAAGGGTTAGCGCTTAAATAAACATCAAAGTGTCGCAGGGCTAACAACAAAGCTAAAGCCTCTTTTTCCACTGTACTATATCGACGTTGACTGTCACTGAATTTTTTTGAAAAGTAACAGACTGGTAATTCCAGATTAGTTTCTGATGTCTGTAATAATACAGCTCCCGCAGCAACCCCACTTGCATCCACCTCAAGCATAAAGGCTTTAGAAAAGTCTGGCGCGGCCAAAATCGGAGCTTTGCACAGAAGATCTTTTGCCCCATTAAAAGCATTTTCACATTCTGGTGACCAGACAAACTTTCGACACGACTTTAAAAGATCTGTCAATGGCGCCACCAGTGTTGCAAAATTACGACAGAATCCACGATAATAGCCCGTCATTCCTAAGAAGCGGCGTAACTCTCTGCGATTAGAGGGTCGGGGCAACTCTGTAATGGCAATTATCTTTGCATCAACTGGTTTCACTTTCCCTTGGCCTACTTGTTTTCCAAGATATGTAATAGTGGCTTTAGCAAATTCGCATTTTGCCAAATTCACAGTCAACACTGCATTGGCCAAACGAGCAAACACGATCTCTAATGACTTCATATGTTCCTCCCATGTAGGGGAATAGATAACAATGTCATCTAAATATGCTTCACAGTCCGGTACATCCTGCAACACTAACCGCATTAGGCGTTGAAAAGTTGAGGGGGCGTTTCGCATGCCGAACGCCATTACAGAATATTGACCAAAAAAGTCAGGCGTTACAAAGGCAGATATTTCAGCAGCTCGCGGCGTTAATGGCACTTGCCAATATCCTTTTAGAAGATCAAGTTTTGTTACAAACTTCGCTGGGCCGACCTTATCGATGCAATCGTCAATCCTTGGGAGTGGAAACGAGTCAGGTTTTGTAACAGCATTGATCTTTCTATAATCTGTACAAAAACGGAATGACCCGTCAGATTTTGGTACCAGCACACAAGGCGAACTCCAAGCACTCTGGCTCGACGCAGCCAACCCATTCTGTAACATATACTTGACTTCAGATTTCATGATCTCTCTTTTTACAGGATTTACTCGATAAGGATGTTGCATAATCGGACTTGTGTTCCCCACATCAATATCATGAAATAAAACATTAGTTTGCGATGGAACATCATAGAAAATAATAGGAAATTTCTCAATCAAAGCTATAACATCGGCACGTTGTTGCTCGGACATGTAGTTTAACTCAAATTCTGCAAAATATTAGAATTCTGCAGACTTCCCGTTGGAACGGAGACAGTTTCCACACTATCCTCCTCACTTTCCTTTAGTGCTGAAACTACAGCTACGGGAACTGGCACAGTTTCAGGTTCAACCGCCGATTTATTTTCTTTCTCTCTTTCATGATACTGTTTTAACATATTAATATGGCATGTACGCAGATCTCTTCTGCGCTCAGGTGTACGAATCACATAAGTGGTATCATTCAACTTTCTCTCTACAACATACGGTCCGGTGAATCTATTTTGCAGTGCTGAACCAGGGACAGGTAGTAAAGCCAACACCAACTCTCCAGGCTTAAAAGAGCGTTGAACAGCTCGTTGATCATATTGGGCTTTCATCACTGCCTGAACCGAAGTCAAATTTGCTCTGGCTAAATTACATACATGTTTCAAGCGCTTGCGAAAAGTATCGACATACTCGGAAACAGACCTTGCCACAGGTTTAGTAGCCAGCAGTTGCTCACTTAAGAGCTTTAAAGGTCCACGGACAATATGTCCAAATACCAGCTCCGCGGGACTAAACCCAAGAGAATCTTGCACGGACTCTCTAATAGCGAACATAAGCAAAGGAAGACTTTCTGCCCAGTCACGTCCAGAATCCAAGCAATGTGTTTTTAACATTGTTTTGAGCGTTTGATGAAACCTCTCCAACGCTCCTTGCGATTGAGGATGGAAAGCGCTCGAAGTGACATGTTTAACTGCAAGATCGTCCATTACCTGGTTGAACAATTTTGACGTGAAATTAGTTCCACGATCTGTTTGTATCACTCGTGGTAATCCAAAATAAGAACAGAACTTTATAAGTTCTTTAATCACTGTTTTGGCCTTCAGATTGCGTAAGGGCACAGCCTCTGGAAAACGCGTCGCTGAACACATAAAGGAAAGAATATATTGATACCCCTCCCGTGATTTAGGCAACGGACCCACACAATCTAAAATTAACCTTTCGAACGGTTCCCCCATTACTGGTATAGGGCACAGGGGAACCGGTCGAACGACCTGGTTAGGTTTGCCTACCAGCTGACATTCGCGGCACGACCGACAATAATTCGCAACACTTGTTCGCAATCCAGGCCAGTAAAAATAGTGAGACACACGTTGGAAAGTTTTATTAACTCCTAAATGACCACCCATTATATGATCATGAGCTAACTTTAGAACCGCCGTTCGAACTACGGAAGGTAATACAATCTGATACCTAGGGGCCAAATTAGTTTTTTCATTTGCCACCGAATTCCACTTGCGCATTAAAACGTCGTCGTCCCAATAATAACCGGTCCTGATTCCATCTAACTTGCTTTTGTCAGATACTGCTACTTCTACACAACTTGCTAAGGATGAATCAGTTTTCTGAGCAGCCACAAGTTCTGCTCGACCTAACCGAACTATCGGAACTTCAGCACCAGCATCCTTATCCAGCTTAACCGCAGTGTCCACGGATAATGCAAATTCGGTAGGACTCGAACGTACAAGAAATGAGTCAGACAAATCTACCTGATCTTCATATTCACGCGTCTGAGAACGTGTCACAGCACAGACGGGAAACACGTCCGGATACTGCAAAGATATTTTCGAATCACATACCGGAATTGTAGTCACAATTGGGGAAGGAAAAACTTTACCTCCCGCTAGATCATTACCGAGGATGACATCAACATCATCCACCGGAAGTTTTTCACAAACTCCCACATTCACCATACCCGTAACCAAGTCCGTTTTCAAATAAACAGAGTGAATTGGAAGTTTAACACAACCTAACTCTATACCACGAACAAGAACGTCCATTCCAGTGTACGTATCAGCCGAGAGTGGCAAAACTCCCTTCCTAATAAGGGATTGCCCCGAGCCAGTATCCCGAAGAACGGAAACGTGCTGGTTACTTCCATTATCCGAGAGAGATATGGTTCCTCGTGTCAGAAACGGGTTAAAGCCGGGCAACTCCAATTTAGTTTCTAACTTTTCTTCTCTCGGAAGAACTACCACATGCGCTATTTTTTTTACTCTCGACGCATTCTTTTGTTTCCACGACTTACAGTCAGCTATAAGATGGTCAGACTCAAGACAATAGAAACAAGAACGCGTTCTATCCGTACCTTTCTCTGGACTTTTTGGAACACTTTTTGTCCGCGTCTCCGATTTTTGCATATTTGAGAACACTAGAGTTTTATTTGGCACCGCTTTTACATTTGAATACGAACGTGTCACAAAAACATTTTTATGAGTTAGCACATACTCATCAGCCATAACGGCTGCGTCCGCCAAAGATGTAACCTTTTGTTCGTTCAGATGCACTACTAAACTCTCGGGAAGACAGTTCTTAAAATCTTCCAGCAGAATTAATTCCTGCAGACCCTCGAAAGTATTCACTTTTGACGCAGCGCACCATTTTTCTAACATGTTTCTCTTGTCTCTGGCAAATTCGAGAAAAGTGTGTTTGTCAGATTTACTATAACCTCGAAATTTCTGCCTATAGGCCTCAGGCACAAGCTCATAAGCCCTGAGTACCGCAGTCTTTACTAGGTCATAATTCAGAGAATCCTCGATAGGCATCGCTGCACAGACTTCTTGAGCCTTACCGACTAGATTACTCTGCAACATAAGTGCCCACATATCCCTCGGCCATCTTAATTTCCCAGCTACACGCTCAAAAGCTGTGAAATAAGCGTCGACCTCCGTTTCCCTAAACGGTGGGACTAATCGAATATATCGACTTGGATCAAATTGATCAGAGTTAACAGCACCAACAGGTCGAACATTATGAGCACCCTCATCGCGCTCTTCCTGCTTCGTAACACGGTGCAACTCCATCTCTCTTAAATGCAATAAACGATTTTTATGCTCTTGCTGCTTAATTTGGAGTTCTAACTCTTTCAATTTTAACGCAACCATCGGGTCACTTTCCCGTTCAGGGGAGACAAACTTTAACCTTTCACTCGGTTCTTCCATCTCCTCCGCAACTTCACTCGCGACCGGGGATTCCTCTGGCAAAATGCCAAGAGCTATCATTTCAGAAAGAAGATCAGATTTAATCACTTGTTTTTTTACATTCGGCACAACTTCGATTTTTAAAGCATCTGCCAACTGTAAAAGATCTTTCTTTCTAAATTTATCTAGCTGTTTAGCAGTTGGATTCCCAAGAAAAGCCTCAACATTCACTTCCATACTAAAAAAAAATTAGGCTTGTTCCCAACTACCCCCGTACACAAAAAAAGGACAGTTAATAAAAACTGTACTTAACACTTTTCAAAATTAGAAAAAAAAAAAAGTACAAATTATATAAACACAATAGTGTATGGTTTGGTAGGCTACATCACTTTAGCTCGCTAAAAAAAATAAATAAAAAAAACACAAGTAAGGGGAAAAAAAGAAAGGACGAGCCCCCATTTGTTACGAGGTCCGACAAAAGCTGCACCACCACAGCCAATTTTCGACCCGCACAATTCAACTAGACACACAGGGATTTAGTTCAATCATAGAGCACCTTAACCCCGCCATAAGATGCCCGGAGTCTCATCTCCCGCTTCATTAATTAAATAATATAGTAAGCCATCGAAACCAGGAATTATATTAAGAAAAGTATTTATTTATTACATAAATAAAGGAGACAAAAAAAAGGAAAAGAAAATAAGCGGAATACCTCAGGAGGGGGAAAAGCCAAAATAATAAACCAAACTCAGTACTATCTACCGCATTACACCTCTTTCCTTCTCAAAACAAAGAAAATAATAAACAACACAGTCTTATCTCCCTGCTAACCTCAAAACAGGAGAAAACGGAGGAAAAACAACAAAAGGCGCCCACCTCCCTACATACCTCTCCTTTTGTACACAGGTGACTCAACAAGTTTTCACATTATAAATACAAACAAGGTTTCAAATGGCGTCGATGATACAAACAAGCTTAGAAGACGACTTAAAGTAAACCACGAAGCCGGGAGAGAGGAGAACTCGTGGAGGAGACATCCAAACACGCTTAAATCAAAGCCGCCATGCCACTTCTGACGTCATCGTAATGCCGTGCACCTGTACGCGCTCTAACAAGCGCCACTGGGAGAGAGAGAGAGAGAGAGAGAGAGAGAGAGAACCACAACAACAAAACCACATGCAAAAACACAACAGAAAAATAACATCATTCATCCAAAATCATTAAATTAAATAATGTAACAGGTTGTCTTATTCTTAATCATTGTTATAAGTTATGATATTACTATATTAACTCAAATTTCAGGATTTGTTGTGCGACGGGCTCTGAAGAAGCTGTCCTGTGATGTCTGCCGTGCCAGCCTGGTGACAGATGCTGCATCTGCCATCAAGGACCAGAGCTACCACCTGCTGACTTTAAAAAAACAATGGAGGCTTTTTTTTTTTGCAAATAAATGACACTTGTATAATAGTTTACAAATAGAGACTTTTGTGTAATTATTCCATATTTTGTGTATTCATTCTATATTCTATATCCTATGTCCCCTGACATACAATCCAAATAGTCTACAAGTAACATCAGAGTGTTACCTTTCATTTGATTTCATTTCATTATGATTCTACACGAAGAGGTTGCCACACAGTAAGCCTTTTATTGTCAGTATGCATTTTGGGTAACCAAAAGTCCTATATGGGGAGTTTCCATAGGGCATTTTATAATATGCATGATCATACCTTGGCAAATAATGGTCTAAAGTACTCATTTTTATTCTATATTGATCTGCTTTTGCACACAGCTTCACAAGACCTGGTGCTAGGGCTCAGTTGTGTTTCTAAATTCATATCAAGTGACCTAGATGGCTGAAATATGGTCAGTTCAGAGATGTTTGTTATTCGGCAGAAAGAAAAAACGTAATAATTCAAATTATTTTATTATAATAGTAATATTCATATTACAAAAGTGTGTGTGTGTATATATATAGTCATGTTGCCATTCTGTACACTTAGTTTTAGTAGCCTATATATTGATTTAACATAAATACTTTGTGTGTGTAATATTCATTGCACCTATCTGGTTCTGTTCAATGATATTTTCATATGGAAGTCCATTGTTATAATTATTCATATGTATGCAGTGTCATAACTACATCTCTGACGTTTATAACAAACCAAACCGTTTGAAAATCGGTAGAAAATTGAGCAAGTTATGGTAATTTTAAAAAGTACATGCACCATAAAACACAATGTTACGAGTGAGCGAGCTCCCCGTAGCAAGATGGCCGCCGTGTGCGGACGTCGACCTCCATTGGCCAGCAGCGCGTACGAGACATCGAGCCTTCATATGATATCTATGCTGGGCAGATCCAATGGGGAGTACAAAAGAAATGTACGAGAGTCTGGTAGGACCAGGCTAAATAAAAGGTACTCTGACATAAGAATTAGAAAAAGAACATCAGAAATATGCAAAGACCTAAAATACATTGTGATATGAAATGTTAATATTATGGGCATTATAAGTTAATAATTTCAGCTGGCAAAAACTTTTTGGGGAATACTCGGCCCATGACAGTCACAGCACAATAAAATACAACAGCTTTTTATACTAAAACTTGAAGAAATTCACACAGTACAAGGCATAATGCCAAGACACATGCTAAAGAGTCAGGCAGCAGCACTCCTCTCATAAACAGTGTACAGGCCTCAATACATTTATTCAATTCTGGACCTAATTTCAACCATGATGATCAACAGCCCGTTTGAGTTAGCAGACGACAAGGTCATTTCAAACTGTGTGCTCATAACAAGATTAAGGAGGAGTGCAATTTTCATCTGTGTAAAACAACAAATCATGCAAAAGTTTTAGGGGATCCACGCTCAAGCCCAAAGGATTACTTGTTATGGGACATTTAAATATCAGAAGTATTGCTTCAAAAACAGAACAACTGGTTACGAACTTACAACTTACTGGTTACGAACTATACTATCAACTGTACCCGGTCTACCTGAAAGATTTCCCTGTTCTTTCAACCAGCAATGACTTGTAGGCCTACAAGGTTGTCTTGAAAGCGTCCAATGAATATGTGATATCTTTTGCACTCTGGAACTGTACTTTTCAGACTTGGAGAATTACTGTACCTGAAAAAACAATCATGTAACAATGGAGTGCAATTAAAGGGTTCGTTCACCCAAAAATGAAAATTCTGTTATTAATTACCCACCCTCCTGTCGTTCCAAACCCAGAAGAAAAGCATTCATTTGTTGAATAAAGTCATTATTTTGGGGGGGTTTTGCAAACAAGTATTCTCGTCGCTTCATAACATTGAGGTTGAACCACTGTAGTCACATGGACTATTTTAACGATGTATTTATTACCTTTCTGGCCCTTGAAAGTTGAAATGACGTTGCTGCCTATGTGGGGTTAGAAACCTCTCAGATTTGATCAAAAATATCTTAATTTGTGTTCCTAGGATGAAAGAAGCAAAGGTCTTACGGTTTTGGAACGAAGTAATTAATGACAGTGTAGGGTTGAAAATAATCCAAGATATTTTAAATGAACAAAGATATTTGCTTTACTGTTTCCACCCCCTCTTTCCACCACAAGGACCATTTGGAGCAGGTCCGGGGTGGGTAATCGGGAGAATCGGGAGAATTCCCGGTGGGCCACCTCACTTTTGGGCAATTTTTTTTTCCACATTTGTCACATTAGTTACATCAGGCTACAGACGTTCCGCGCTCTGACACCGCAGCGCGCAGCCTCTGCATGGCTTGTACCATGTTAGGGAGTTCTCCCCTCCCCTCCCATAGAGTTGGTCGGGTCCATAGCACGTCTTTTCCAAAACGTTTTCTCAGGTAGGCTACCGCGGCACCGCCTACTACTGGGACGGCCCTACCGTAACGGTATGCGTCAGGGAGGATGGATGGGAGGAAGAGGCCAGGAGGGGCTGAAAAAGCCAGGTTGAAAAAAAGGCATTGAAGGAGGATGCTGCCAAATGTGCCAAGCTTACAGTTTTATTTTCAAGAGGACAAACACAAGTGGCAACAGGTAATACCTGTACACCCAATACATGGCGATTCATAGTCTTTGCAAATATTATGAAATTTAATATTGATAAAAAAAACTCAAGCTTGATCTGTGTATGCAGTAAAATTACCTCTTAATTCTTTTTTTGTAATTTCTGAGCAGCAGATAAGCCAGTCCCCCGCTGAAAATGAAGAGGCCATAATGACTACAGGGACATGGTCAGGGAAAGGATAAAGAAGAAGATTGGAACTGTTGCTCTGTCTCTTTGATGCTCTGGCTCTCTTCTTCTCTGGGTCCCTTTCTTGGGGGTCTCTTCTTATTCTTGGGGTTCTCTCCTTTTGCCTCCTCTTTTCTTTGTCTCTCTCTCTCTCTCTCTCTCTCTCTCTCAGGTAACATTTTACATGCTGGGTAAGATTAATGGTATAAGTTATCATCATCTCATACATCTATTTTGTAACTATTTTAAGTGTAACCATAACCATATTTTGTCATTAAACCTTTTCAATTACAACTAATGTGCTAACTAGTCTTGATTTGGTATTGACCTTGAAGTGCTACATATTGCAATACAATATCGTCACTCTCTATAGCAACGTGTAAGAATTGAGAAATTAGGAAATGCCGGACAGTCTGTTTGAAGAGCGACCAGACCTTGAGAGGACAAAGGACCTCTCTGGAAATTACCATTTGAACTCACCATGTGAGAGGCAAAGTCTTACCTCAGAACACATCTCTCCCCCTCTTCCCCTCTCTCATGCTCAGATCACCTGAATTCTCCCAATAAAATGTATAGTTTAATGTGAATGATTATCACAGAGTATTTTTCATGTTTGGTATCATTTAAAATGTCTCAGTGCGACTGGTACAAATGTCTCATTTCTAAATAAGTAAAACAAAAGGTAATAAGGTTTTTAAGAGTTTAAAGATAACTGACATACAAAGAAAGGTGATCTCCTGGCAAATGGCCACACACCCCCAAAAGGTGCAACCTCTGAATGCAAATTTATTTTGTTAGTACATGTTTCCATGTGAAAGAGGTTTGTCTATATAATGAAATGCAGCCGGTGATTCGGGGCCTTTTCTGTATCTCAGATTAGCCCATGAGGCTGAGAGTGAGACCTCTCAGCCTCATGTATAACCGGTCACAATAGTGACCGTAAAAAAATGTTTTATTTCTAAGGCTATAAAAATGTTACTGAATGCATTTCAGTCATGCATTTCCAGCAGATATTGAAATAATAAAGGGTCTCAATGAAATATGTGCAGTGTCACATGTTTACTGTAAATTGTCACATGACCAGGGGTCTCATTTATAAAGCGTGCGTACGCACAAAACGGGGCTGGAAACGTACGTACGCCAGTTCCCACGCAAAGGTTGTGATCTATAAAAAACAAACTTGACGGGAGAATGTGCGCACCTTTAAGCAAACTTTGAGCCGTGCGTACGCACATTCTGGAGCAGAAGGGAATTGGCGACACCGATGGTGAGCTGGAGTTAAGTGTCTTTTTGGTCACTTTTAGACAGAAAATCTAAAGAAAATTTAACATATACAGAAAGATAATACAAATATAATTTCACTCACCAAGCCTGCCACTTGAAGCAAATATCCATTCCTTCTTAAATGTCCGCGTCAGCGAGCGCGTTGGGCCGTTTAGTGAAACTGACGCAAATAACAGTTTAAATAAATAAAATAATGATTTAAACTAATGGAGTTAAGCACTTAAACATGAAGTCATTACTGAGAAGTTACAACATTTTTATATTCAAATTCAGTCAATAGAAATATTTGTTGTTAATGCAGTGTTTTTGAACACTTTTCCTCTGGCATGCTTTGTTTTAATGTTTTAACGACAGAGATAACTGCTTATCATGATAATACCAGATTGTCTGAGAAAATAGTTTCGTGCAAATAATGCCCAAGGCCTATCTGTTTCCATTAAAAGTATCAATTAAAAATACAATTCGGCCAGTGGAAAAGATTGAGAAAAACTTTCTCTGAAATGTATTTTACACTATTTGATTTATGTATTCAAAAACAAGGCAAGGATAGGCAACTGCTTGATTTTTATTAATGTAATGTGTCTTGTACCGTTAAACGTTATCACGTGGATGAATAATCATATGCAAATGATATGCAGATGAGGATCTGCATAGTAAAACTAGGCGTTGTAAGCTCCATATATGGTTATTTCGGGGAGGAGACGCATGTGCGCACAATCTTCCGCTGACTGGGATTTATAAAGTGTATTCTGCGCAGGTTCTGGCGTACGAACGGTTTTATAAATCCGAATATTATTTTGCGTACGCCATTTTTGGCTTTCGGGCGCACGTACACTTTTAGTAAGGTTCCTACGCACAGTTTTATAAATGAGACCCCAGAGCTGTTTACTTCCTGTTTGCGCCAAGAAAAGAGGATGGCAGCAAGAAAGCTCCCAAAGAAAAGGGTGGTAAAGTATGTTAACATAAAGATAGGACATAGATTTTGGTACACATCATGTTTAATGTGTCTAGTATTGATATGCATTTGCAATTACTCAACTTTGTTTAATGTGGTCATAGAACAAACATGTCAACGGCAACAATAGTGACCGGTGGGATAACCCATTGTATCTACATACTAATACTACAAACTGTTCTACCTTACTTTCTACCTAATTTTACACACAGACACACACAGACACACACACACACACACACACACACACACACACACACACACACACGGTCATGTCTCCTCTGATGTCTGATTTCCACACACACACAGACACAGACACAGACACACACACACACACACACACACACACACACACACACACACACACACACACACACACACACACACACACACACACACACAACACACTGCACAGGTCAAATAGACCTATATTCAATCTGTACAATGGTTGATACAACACAGTATCCCACCGGTCACAATTGTGACCTATCATAAAACACACTTTTTCACACACTTTTCCATGAAAATTTCCAAAAATTATGATTGATTGTTTCAAAGGGATACTAATGACACATGATTTGGATATTTTTGTGTCTGGGAAAAATTTGGAAAATTAATGTTGGGTTTGCATCTTCTCTCTATTCCAGAGCATTTGATGTTTTGTATCGATTATCTTTGAATTGATTATGAAATTGGCATGATACATTTACCTGACATAATAAATTGTTACATTTGATTATTCTAACCGACTTTGGCATTATTTTCATTAAAGAGTTAAAAGGAATAGTCAAACATTCGCTCACATTTAATGATGCACAGATATCATTAAACCTTTTCATTTATGGAGTCAGATGAAATAACGAGAGAATACATACAGTATTCAAATGTATTGCATTTAACCAAAAAATACTTTGCCACGAGAAAAGGACAGTAACACGTAAAGACCTTCCGCGCTGGTCGGATGCCTGGTTTTGGGCCGATCGAGCGTGAGCTTACAAACGCTCTCCCACAAATATTAAGCTATTGTAACTGTGCTTATTTCCGTCGTTGGTATAAGTGGCAGTGGGTGGAATAGACAAGAAATGTGCAGTTTTCTACCATATTGCTAATAACGTTTCTTTAGTCATCCGGCAGTCTTGCAGCTTGAACCACTGCAGGAATCCACCCTTACAACAGAAATTTCATTTTAGGGTGAACTAACCTTTTAAAGTTATGATCAAGACTCCTCAAAAAAAGACAGAAATGGTTTTCCTCAGGAGATGTAACTACACTGACCAGGGAAACCATTCAGGCCTCCCTAGATTTCAAAGAAGCCAATTATAGAAGAAGGAACATTGAAAGAATATATGCATTGCATAAATACCTGATTAACTCAGCATTTCCTCTTAAATTCATGTTTATGAAAGGGGGAGACTCATAAGCTCAGTACGAACTCCCTTTTCCCCCTCAATGAAATGTATTACCTCAAGCACACCGGCAGATGGCGACAAACTACTATCAGAAAGTTAGAAATCCAAACCAGCACCTGTTCACATACTGAGCAAATTCCAAACAGCATTACGAGCCCTTGAAGAACTCTGTAGAATCGTGACTCAAAGGGTTGTTGCACACAAAACTGTGCATCTGAAGTAACGTTAGAGAGGGTATGATGGTAACTGCAAATTTGCCATTTATGATTACATGATCGCGCATCTAGACTATTTTAAACACAGCAGTGAGATTTAAACCCATTTAAATAATCATTACATATTTTCCTATTTTTTAGTTTTTTACCAAATGGCATGTGAAGAATTGAAATAAACAGTCAAAAAAGGCGACATCTGGCCAAACACTTTTGTTTGCTACTACAATCTTAACAGTTAGGCTATAGCTTAGTATAATGGGGGAAATAATTATTTGATCTCCTGCTGATTTTGTAAGTTTGCCCACTTACAAAGAAATGAAGGGTCTATACATTTTATGGTAGGGATATTTTAACGTATAGAGACAGAATATCAACCAAAAATTCCAGAAAAAAAACCCACATTATATAAATAAATTGATAAAGTGGAATAAGAATTTGATCCCCAAGCAAAACATGCCTTAGTACTTGGTGGAGAAACCTTTGCTGGCAAGCACAGAGGTAAGACGTTTCTTGTAGTTGGTCACCAGGTTTGCACACATTTTAAGGGGGATTTTGGTCCACTCCTCTTTAAATGGTACTCTCAAAATACTGTGAGTGAAAAAAAAAAAAAAAATTGTGTGTGTCATTGTCACGCTGAAAGACCCCATCCACAACCCATCTTCAGTGTTCTGGCTGAAGGAAGGAGGTTCTCGTACAAGTGAAGTCATCCAGAAAACAGCCCAAAAGCATTATTTCCACCTCAGTGCTTGACTGTAGAGATGGTGTTCTTGGAGTCATAGTCAACATTTCTCTCCCTCCAAACACAGCGAGTTGAGTTGATGCCAAAGAGCTCAATTTTGGTCTCATTTGACCACAGCACTTTCTCCAAAACCTTCTCTGAATCATTAGAAGAAGTGAGCAAACGTACAAAATCAACAGGGGATGCAATTGTTTTTAAACCATAGTTTTAAAACTGTTATACTGTTTATATTAAATTAAAAATAATAAACAGTATTTTGCAGTATATAGCAGTGTTTAACCTTATTTATAGAAAATGTTATTGTCTTCTTTATGCAAGTAAATATGATCCTTCATTAAACAATAAAAAGCTAAAGAAAAAACAAACAAGATTTTATGTAAAATTACAGTTATAAACTGCATTTTAGTTAAGGAAAAGTACTGTATTTTTACGAGATGTTTATTTTCTATTATTTTCCTTTTTTTTCTGGCACCCCAGCTGCCAGAAAATTACCGTTTTTTTTTTTTACAGTCTTGTTCTCTATAATGGTTTACAGAATTGGCCCTGCAGTCACTGTGCCACTCAGAAACATTAGGTCAGAACACTATAATGTTGATTTGTCTGCCTTTGCTTTGCCTGACAGAGATATGTAATATTAATTATTTGTAAATCTGCTCCTGACAGCATGGGGTCTCCATGTAAACACCCTGTAAACACGTTCAATCTTCAATTGCGCCTTATAATTCAGCCTCAATTATCACCCCACAAGAACAATTACAGTGCTTTACAACTATAGAACAAAAAGAGTTAAATAAACTTATCACTTCATCTAAAACAACAACATGTTTATTAGATCCTATACCAACTAAACTACTGAAAGAAGTGTTACCTGTAGTGGAAGAGCCTCTCCTCAATATTATTAACTCGTCTTTATCTTTAGGTCATGTTCCAAGAACATTTAAACTGGCAGTTATAAAACCACTCATTAAGAAACCACAATTAGATCATAATAACTTAGCAAATTACAGACCCATTTCAAATCTTCCATTTATAAAATATTAGAAAAAGTTGTGTCCGCTCAACTGGGCTCTTTCTTGCAAGAAAATGATATCTATGAAAAGTTTCAGTCTGGATTCAGGCCGCATCATAGCACAGAAACTGCGCTCGTTAAAATCACAAATGATTTACTTTTAGCTTCTGACCAAGGCTGTATCTCAATACTAGTTTTACTTGATCTTAGTGCTGCGTTCGATACTATATAGATCACACAGTACTCTTAGATCGACTACAAAATTATACTGGTGTTCAAGGACAAGCATTAAGCTGGTTCAAATCATACCTATCTGACCGCTACCATTTTGTCTATTTAAATGGAGAAAAATCGATCATAACTCCAGTAAACTATGGAGTGCCGCAGGGATCTGTGTTAGGCCCTCTATTATTCTCAACATATATGATTTGGACGTATCGCCAGCGATTATTAATGCGATATGGCTCAGCTTGTCAGTTAACTACGGCTCTTTGTAGTAAATGCCGCTCCATCTGAAAGCAGGTGATGGCGATTTACTACTAATCAAGGAACCGGCTTTACTGACGAGATGCGCATAACAATCTCACGATTTAAATCGCCCAGCCCTAATTACTGTAATGCTTTATTAGCTGGTTGTCCTGCATCCTCAATAAACAAGCTACAGTTAGTCCAAAATGCCGCCGCTAGAGTTCTTACTAGATCAAGAAAATATGATCATATAACACCGATTTTATCATCACTGCATTGGTTACCTATAAAGTTCCGTATTAATTATAAGGTATTGCTACTGACTTATAAAGCCCTAAACGGCTTAGCTCCAGTCTATTTAACGGATCTTCTATCGCCCTATAATCCATCGCGCTCTTTAAGATCACTAAATTCAAGGCTTTTGGTCATACCTAGGATATCCAGAACCACCAAAGGAGGGAGAGCATTTTCACATTTAGCTCCAAAACTCTGGAATAGCCTTCCTGATACTGTTCGTTGCTCAGACTCGCTCTCCCAGTTTAAAACTAGATTAAAGTCGTATCTCTTCAGCCAGGCATTCATATAATATTTTTAATCTTACAGTTCAAACTATCCGGCCTCTAGTCCATAAATGCCAGAGGAGAACTGGCCCCCGACTGAGCCTGGGTTCTCCCAAGGTTTTTTTTCTCCATTAGGTCACCTGATGGAGTTTTAGGACACCATTAGGTCACTTGATGGAGTTTTTCTTACCACTGTTGCCTTTGGCTTGCTCAGTTGGGGATATATTGGGGATATTTAATTTAATTTTATCAATCAATAAATTCCACTAGAAACAAACCTTGTTGTATTATTTTAATTTAATACTGTGAAGCTGCTTTGATACAATCTGTATTGTGAAAAGCGCTATACAAATATACTTGACACACATTTTCAAAATACAAAACACCATTTCATTTTTTACTTAAAAATGTCATTAAACTTAATTCAATGTCACTTGCTGTTTCTTTTTTCAGTGCATGAAAGCTCTAACATAACTATGGGTGATTTTTTGTAGCTTATGTGTTATCTTTTAGTCATTAATTAGCATATTCTGACTTGATAATCTATAAATCGCATCCCCATGGGCGGGTTTATGTAAATTTTAGGGTTAGTGATGTCACTAACCCAGGAGGAATGTTGTGTAATCCCTACCAGCCGTTTGATGTAGTCCTTAAAAAGCAATTTCTTTAAAAGCAAATATCTCCCTTTGCTTTGAACTTTGAGCTTCGTAACTTTTCAGATGTTGTTTATGCTCAAACAGCAACATTACACACTAACTAAAGTTAGAAAAGTGAAATCATATTCAACCACCCCTTTAATGATCTACTTATGGTCTACGTCCAGAGGTCCAGGTTCAGATACGCAGATGATGCAGTTATCTATACTTATGCTAAGACAAAAGAACAAGCTGCTATCAAACTTACTGCTGCATTGAACAAAGTCTCAGATTGGTTAACTCGCTCTCGTCTTACTCTTAATGTGAGTACAACTGTGGGAATGTATTTTCTATTAAAAGAACTGATGAGCCTCAACCAGATATTTTAGTTAAAGGAGAAGCAATAAATATTTTTGAGCATTTTAAATACTTGGGTATGATTATTGATTCTAACTTAAACTTTAAGGAAAAAAAGGTCAGGTGTTAGAGCAAGCTTAATGATTTTTAGGAATATTAGGCATCAGTTACCTTTGGCTGCTGCTAAACTTTGTATGCACATAATTATTCTTGATGTGATGATGATGTGATCATTATTACAAATATTCAGTTGTGTTTGTTCTTAGTTTAGTTTTTATGGACTTTTATGGGTTTGTATTCATTAGTCACGTGTTCCTTTGTTTGATTTTCACGCTTCTCGTGTTGTCACGGTTACTTGTCATTATTCATTAGTAGGTTTAGATCAGCTGTGTTATTTTAATTACCTCATTTATCAGTATACTTAAAACCTTTTACTGTGCTTAGTGTCTGGTCTCGTTTTCCCTTAGCATCTGTGTAAGTTCTGGATCTGAGTCTGTTGTGGATTACTTTGTGGACTTTTATTAAACTATGTTTTGAAACTTCATGTTCTTCTTCATCGTCTGTCTGAGCAACATGTTGCTAACAATCATTGATTTGGATTTTTTATTTATTTGATTTTATATTGTAATTTGTGATATTATGTATTATTATTGTTTTCTTATTTTTTCTTGATTGTGATGGAGTGCTTTAATGTAACAACATCCTGCCCAGGGACTACGGATGCAAATTAGTTATTTTATTAATAACTATTATTAGAAATTAACTTAACTACATTTTGGATGGCCTGGGGGTCCTCATAGGCAGCCTATAGGATACTTTTGATCATTGATAATGAAAATTGAATTGATCCAGATAAATGGCTCAGCTTCCAGATCATAGTCAGTTGAGGTTTTGCATAGTCCCAGTGGAACATGACACATGTGCAACTGTAATACTGAGTTAAAAAAAAACTTATTTGTTTTATGATTTCAGGTCATGTGGAAAGCAGATGATCATGGCAAATAAGGTATGGGAAGAAGTAACTTAAATGGTAATGGGCAAGTCTTATGATTACATATGATTGCACTAAAAGTGGCAAAACATTTTTTATTTGTTTTATACTGTATATTTTGTGAATATTCATTTGATGCTTTTGAGGCCACTGTAGCTGAACAAGGTTTGGTTTTGCTACAGTAAGGCCACGATTGTGTTAGATTCCACCCATCTATTGTTTTTTTTGTTTTTTTGTAACTAGGCTCTGTCATTTAGAAACATGGCTTTTCCTATCACTACTAGTATCTTAATGACACATATCTCTACCTTTCATTCCAGCCAGATGATCTGATGGTAGCTGCTCGCATCTCAGCCTACCTGATGGAAAATTCTTGCTGGATGAATGACCTTCACCTTCAACTCAACCTTGCCAAGACAGAACTGATTATGGTTTCAGCCAAAACATACTTGCTGTGTGATCCTGCTGATTTGCCTTATACAACATCAGAAAGATCCAGCACTTCCTGTCGGAGCTTCACAACTCCTTGTCTAAGCTCTTGTTCTATCCAGACTGGACTATTGTAATGCTCTCTTAGCAGGCCTTCCAGCATCAGTCAAACCTCTGCAACTGATCCAGCTGCTGCAGCAAGAACTTTAACTCACTGCTTCAGATCTATGTGTCCTCCAGAAGCTTGTGTTCTTGCTAGTGAACGGCGCCTTGTGGTGCCATCATCCCAAAGAGACACAAAATCTCTTTCTCTGACCTTTACCTTGACTGTTCCCTGCTGGTGGAATGACCTGCCCAACTCAATACATTTTCAAGAAACTGCTAAAGGTCCATCTTTTTCATAAACACTTGACCCAATAATACTAATTTTTTTGTTTTAATAAAAAATAAAATAAAACTTGCTATGTGTACTGTGCTAGACTAACTGAGACTTGTCACTTCTTAATTGATAAGTCACTTTGGATAAAATATAATTGTAAATGTATAAAATAATAAAAAAGTTATATTAGAATAAAAAGGTATACATCAATTGCCTAAATTCTAAATTATTGCCTGTTCTAAATTATATACTAAGCTTGTATTTCCTATCATTCACGTATCTTGATGTTCAGTGTTTATGTTTAATAACTAATACTGTAAATGTGCAGGTATTCTGAACTTATACATTTAGTTAATTTAACAGAAAGTGGGTCTCATTCATGAAACATTCGTAAATATACGAGTAAATATGTGAGTGATTTGCGCGTAAAGAGACCTTCCCGAAAACTCTTCTCCTGATTCACAAATACTTCGTAAACGTCAGATTTGATAGTGAAATGTGTGTGTGTGTTAATGAATTCCAATCAGTCGTAAATGGGACGCGCGTGCACGCTCATTCTCAATTACCATAAATCCCGCCCATTAAATCCGACTGACAACTATATATGGGCATCATATTATGACACCAAACATAGGATTTCAACATGTCTTCTCAAAAGTGAATGAAAAAGAGAAATTTCTCAGATGCAGAAATTGAAGTTTTATTATCAGAAGTTCATTCAGAACGCCACATTTTATTTTCAAGCGTAGGCCTACATAGTGGCATATCAGGTCCTAAAAAAGGAAGCTTGGCAGCATATTACAGATGCAGTTAATGGAGTTTCATCTGTTAATCGAACAGTCCCAGAACTTGTGAAAAGAAAATGGTTCGACATGAAGCTTGACTGCAAAAAACGAATTAGTTCACTTCGAAACTCTCATAATTTTTTTTATTTTTTTTATTTTACCTTTATTTTACCAGGTAGGCCGATTGAGAACAAATTCTCATTTACAACGGCGACCTGGCCAAGATAAGGCGAAAAATGTGCAAGACAACATAGAGTTACATAATAAATACACAGAACACAGGAGTGCAAATTTACAAATTACAGTGAAACACAATAAGGCAATACAAGGTCAAGAAAACAGGATAAGGTATATGTGGTTCTGTTGAGCAACATAATTAAGGCACTAGCAAATGTATTTTAAGATTAAAAAAAAATAAAATAATAATAAATAAATAAAGTATATCTTATTAAAACCTGTTAAGCTGCAACCCCACTTTTGAAAAATCCCCAGAAATGACATACCCAAACTGAAACACATACAGTTCATGAACCCTTTGCACTAAAAGCACAAGTATGATCTCATTTGAAAGCTGACACCTGGCAGTTTATTGTAAATGTAGAATTAATTATTGTCATTGTCAGAAATGTATTTTCTTTATCTCAGCTTTGCCCATTGCAATAGCTTTATTCATAAATATGTTTTGTCCAAGAGCATAAGTTTTGTCCAGAGAAGAAAAGGCCCTGTGCTGTACAGTAAGAAAGCCTTGCTTGCAAATTCTTTTGTATGTATGTAATCTCACATCTGTTTCACATTAAGAAGGACCCTCAGAGTTTGAGGGAGAGAGGGTCTCGTTTTCTTCCATGTATGATATAGAAAAGCCTTCGGACCACAAGGCTCAGAAGGAAAACTTTACCTGATATTTACCATTTATAGGATTGTTATATAAGTATATCTGATATGATATGATGTCATTTATAATCTTATTGGTTAAGATCGTGATACTCCCTATACATTTTCAGTATATATTCTTTGTTCAGAATATTGGGAGCTGAGCTGTTTTCCTGAGCTTCCCAGCGCTGGTTTCTTCTTCTGTTTTATTCATTCACTACCAAATAAAGGACGGAAAGAAAAGGCACTTCGTGTTGGAATAACTTTATTTCTCACAAATGGGAGCTCGTCCGATCTACTCCAGATGGTAAAGCAGATTTCTTTTATTAATAAGAACAGTTTATTACTATCTGCTGAGATAGATGAATTTTAAAAACGTGCCGTGAGTTGTGCCATATTTGGTATTGGATATCCTTGCATTAGCAAGAAGAACGGTAAAGTGACCTGATCAGTCCTTTTATCGTTATGGTCTACCTCGTGTTTAATTAAGGCGTGCTTTTAATTAAGACGGGAAGAACGACAAAAGAAAGTGATCTTTTATCGTTACTTTTTGGGTGTTCCTTGTGTTTTAATTAATACAAGAAGAGCGTGAGAAAAAAATTGATCACTTTTTCTGCGTTTTTGGTTTTACCTTACTTTTGTAAGAAGGAAATATTGTCGCGAGATATTTCAAAGTGCTCCGTTCCTTTTTTGTGGTTGTGAGTGAATGATACAGCACCTTACTTTATTTTTGATTTTTTCCTCTTCTATCCTTTTTATCTCTTTGTTTCTTTGGCCAAATGTACTAACAATTGTAACTGCAGACTTGTTTTCTTTTGTTCTCTATTTGACTGTTTTGAAATTTGTTTGCTTTGAATTTGAGGAGAAATTTTTGTGTGGCTTAAAATGGGCAATAAAATATCTCCTCCGTTAATTGATGAATCTCCAAAAGATTTCATGATCAGAAACGATCAGGCTTTTTATACTGAGCCCTACCTGTCGAACCTGGCAGGGTGGTCGACTGGCAAAACACAATTAGACCCATTTCCTCGAGAGGGTTCATTTAAAGACGCCGACATGCAAAGTGCCAAAAATATGATTTTTAACGGATGGGGGGACCCTTTCTGGCCCGGGGATTATATGGAGAAATCCTTTAAAACTTGGCAAACCATGAAAAAATACTGGGATCAAGGTCCAGTAAGAGTTAAGAGTACTGAAAATAATAGTTTATCATACCCTGAATTGGCTGTGCGGAACAGTGCAGTTTTTGCCGTCTCTGTCTCTCCGTCAGACACAGAGAAGAGTTCCCTGCACACGGAAAAAAAGTCTCTCCTGGAAGAGACACAGACGCCGCAACCCCTCCCTCCCAAATATGAGAGTATTCCAGCTCCCGCGGAACTGCCCGTTAAAAATAGATTATACCCAGATTTAAAGCAAGCGACTGCTTTTCCTTTTGTTGAAACTTCAGATGGATTTAAGGTTCATCCGTTGAACATTTCTGAAGTAATGGCTATCTGTAAAGAATTGCCAGATCCGTCCAAAACCCCGCATCATTATGTTTCTGTTTTGAAGCGTTTGACTGCCTATAGCCAGTTGACTGGGCGTGATTATAGATTTATACTAACTAAAACTCTTCCTGCTGACATTACGGAGGAAGAATTAATTGAAGCGGTTGATCTTTTGGATCCTGTTAATGATGTACCGCCGTCACGTCGTCTTGTGAAAACAGACCCTGAACCGATTGATCTCTCTAAATCCTTTCGTGGTTTGAGATTTAGAGAAGATGATGAGGAAAATGAATCCGAATCTGGTTGGCTATGGGCCAATCCGAGTAAACTTAAACTTTTTTTCAAACAATTAACTGCATTTTTGCTGAAGTTGTCATCTACTAAACAAGATATTTCGCATGCCGCTAATACAAAGCAAAAATCTGGCGAGACGCCAACAGTTTTTTTTAATAGGTTCAAGCGTGCGTGGATTGAGGAATCAGCACTTCCGATCGATGATGACAATTGTCTGTTGTTTGTGAACACGTTTCTGAACAACATGCACAGCGAGACTGCACAATTAATTCGACTTACGACAAATAATCTTTTTACGATGTCAATTGATGACCTTGGCAAGCGTTTACGTGAACTTTCATGTGCCGGTGCTTTCGACTCTAAAGGAAAAATTCCGTTGATGTTGCAAGTTAATTCTGAGCAGGTTAGGGCTCCGACCCGTCCGTTCAATAACTCTAAAAAGCCTCTCACTTGCTTCTGCTGTGGCCGTCCTGGGCATATTGCCAAGTTTTGCAGAAGGAGAGTTGAGCTGCAGCAGTCTAATGGAAATCAGATGGTTAGGCGCTCTGATGGCTGCGGGCCAAGAGCCCCCTCCTTTCGCTCTGCTGAACAAGGGAGACCGTATTCAACTGAATGGAGAAAACAATGACTGAGCCTACACACGCAAGGATCTAACATTTCAATGATTACGTTGAATTATGGTAATAAGTCAAATGTTTTGCCATTCATTGAATTAAATGTTGATCATAAACCATATGTATTTCTCGTTGATTCAGGTGCCAGTGTATCATCATTGTCATCAAACTTTTATGAGGGCCTGATCACAGGAAAGACAATCAGTTCTATCGGAATTGACAACGTTCCAGTAAAATGTGAAATGTCGCCACCCTTACCGGTTACTTCTAAGGATGTACCATCATTGTTTAAAATGCATGACTTTGCAATCATACCGAATTCACCATTCTGCCTGTTGGGTAGAGATTTAATGCATAAACTTGGTATGAAATTGGATTTTGACGCTGACTCTCTGACACTTATGTTTCCTGCAGCTTTTTCCATCACAACCGACACAGGAAGTGCTCTTGTCGATGATTTGCCTGCAACTGTGCTGCCACAGGAAATTTCGGGCGTCAACCCTCAATTGTGGGCGGAACACAAGGATGACGTAGGGCTAATTGATGTCCGGCCCTACAGGGCAAATTTGATATCTGATAGACCTGTGTTTCAAAAGCAATACCCGCTTTCAAAGGACAAAGAGGAGGGAATTGCCCCCCTCATAGAACAGCTATTGGCTCAAGGCATCCTGGTTCGCACTCATTCACCTTATAATACACCAATTAATCCTATCAAAAAGGCAAATGGTTCTTGGCGTTTAACGCAAGACCTGAGAAAAATTAATGATTTGATAAAACCACTTGCACCAATTGTGCCAGATGTACAGACTATAATCAATTCTATTCCTTCAGAACATGCATTTTTTTCTGTTATTGATTTAAGTTCTGCCTTTTTCAGCATTCCGGTTGATCGTGACACTCAGCCATTGTTTGCGTTTTGTTTTCAGAATTGCCAATTTATGTGGACCCGCCTTCCTCAGGGGTTTAAGGATAGCCCGGCCGTTTTTGCCGCCGTAGTGCAAGCGACACTGAAAGATGCCAAACTCCCTCCAGAGACTTGTCTGCTCCAGTATGCGGATGACATCCTAGTTACTGGCGCCTCTGCGGAGATGTGTGCTGCTGCCTCCACAATTGTCTGCAATATTCTAGCTGAGGCTGGATTTAAGGCATCCAAAGAGAAACTTCAGTGGGTACAGAGAAAAGTCACCTACTTGGGCCATGAACTGTCACAAGGCCAAGTCCGCCTGTCTGTTGACAGGGTTACAGCCATCGCTGCATTCAAGCATCCATCCACACGGAAGCAAATGCAAAGCTTTCTGGGACTGGTCAATTACTGTCGGCTATGGGTCCCTAACTGCTCCATGTATGACAAAATTTTGCGAGAAGCTACGCTGGGTGATAAAGAGGACATTACATGGACTGCTGAAATGGATCAGGCATTCAGACATTTGAAATCCTCTCTCCTAAGGCCTCCTGCCCTCGGCCTACCATGTTACTCTCGCGAATTTCATCTCTATATACACGAAAGTGGAGGAACGGCCGCGGCAATCCTGGCCCAAGATCATGGCGGTACTTATCGTCCAATAGCCTATCTGTCTAAAACCCTTGATTTAGTGGCTAGGGGTCTCCCTGCCTGTTTGCGTGCAGTGGCTGCTACAGCGATCATGGTACAGGATGCTGAAAAGGTTGTTTTATCACATCCATTAACTGTACATACTTCTCATCAGGTTGGAGCTATTATGCATAATATTTCTACACAGCATATGACTGCTCAACGCCGTTCAGGCTATGAGGCTATATTGTTAGCTACTGCTAATTTAACTTTGAGAGTAACCTCTGTTGTTCATGGTCCCACTGTACATTTGCACAGGTTACTGACACAAGGTGAATTTCAGAGTGACGACCACGACTGCCTGACCAGGATCCAGACGTCGACTGCCTGTAGGCCAGATGTATCTACATCTGTCCTAGAGGAGGGACGGAATTGGTATATCGATGGATCCTGCTTTAAGCCAAATGACAGTACATACTTGTGTGGTTATGCTATTGTTGAATTGCCCGACAATGTAGTTGAAGCATATTCGCTGCCATATAAATCAGCACAAGTTGCAGAACTAATTGCTTTAACAAGAGCTTGCCAATTGGCAAAAGGTCAGTGCATTAACATATACACTGACTCCAAATATGCGTATGGTGTAGTTCATGATTTCGCTAAATTGTGGGAGGAAAGAAATTTCAAAACCTCCGATGGAAAACCAATTTCGCACCATAATATTGTGGCCGAGCTGATTAGTGCAGCACAGCAACCATTAAAGCTTGCTGTTATTAAGGTAGCTGGTCATAAGACAGGTGAATCTGATGAAGCCAAAGGAAACAGATTTGCAGACGAAGTAGCGAAATGGGCAGCAAAAGAAGCGATACGTAGCCCACATGTAAATGACCAAAGCACTGAAGTGCCAATGATGAATTCGTCATTGACTAATGATTTGGACATAAAGATACTACAAGCGAATCCTACTCAAGATGATTTGAATCATTGGGCAGCCAATGAAGTAAAACCAGATCAAGCTGGTATTTTGAGAGATAAACAAGGTAGAATCGCACTACCTGCATCCACCATTGTAATGTTGTGCAGGCATTATCATGGTGTATCGCATGTATCAAAAGAGAAAGTGATACAAAGTCTGAATCAATCATATTGCATAGCAAACGTTCGAAGGAATACTTTGTTGATATTGGATGCTTGCTTGGTGTGTGCGCGAACAAATCGGCACAAGGCAATCGCCCATGAGGCTTTACCGCATCCTGAACTTCCCTTTCAATATTTACAAATCGACTTCACACACATGCCTCCATGTGGAAATAATAAATATTTGCTAGTGATTATTGATCGATTTTCTAAGTGGCCAGAAGCTTTTCCGTGTGGCAAAGAAAATGCAAAGACGGTAGTAAAGGTTCTTGCAAAAGAAATTATACCGCGCTTCGGCATTCCAACCGTTATAGCAAGTGACAATGGAACTCCGTTTGCTTCTAAAGTGACACAATTATTAGCCAAAGAGCTTAATATCAATTGGCATTTTCACATTCCTTATCATCCGCAGAGCTCAGCGAACGTGGAACGTTTGAACAAAACGATAAAAGAACGTCTTAATAAAGCGTGTCTAGATACGGGCAGAAATTGGGTTGATTTGTTGCCTGCCGTGTTGACAGAAATGAGAATGTCTCCATCAGCCACCACAAAAATGTCTCCATTCGAAATTCTCATGGGTAGACCTTTCCCGACCCCTTGGGTCAGAGGTCGCGCTGGCAATCTTTCCACAGGTGACACGGAGGTGATCATCGCAGATTATGTGGATTCCCTTGTTAGAACTTTGAATGGCATAAATGGTGATGTTTCTCTGTCTCTCCCTCTTCCCTCAGAAAAGCCAACTCATCCTTTCGTTCCAGGACAACAGGTGCTGATAAAGTGTCTGAAGCCCACGAAACTTGGGGAGCCAAACTATCTGGGGCCTGCCACGGTGATCGCTGTGACGAGGACCGGTGTTCTGACTGACCTCCAGCCGCAGTGGATCCACGCTAGCAGAGTGAAGGCAGCTCCATCCCAGGGGAACGCATAAGCTTATGCGGAAGTGGACCTCCAGCACTGATCGAAAGGAGAACGAGGAAGAGAAGTAGACGAAGAACGAGATTGCTGATTAAAATTAGCAATAATTATCATCGCATCCATTAAGCCATGTCTGCTAAGTTGCTATTACACCTGTTCGTGCTGATAACCATGCTCATTTATACACAAGCCCTTGTTAGCAGTGGTAATGAAACTTGGCTAGCTCACGAAGACGAACCACATGCGTTTGCCTCCAATATGTGGTGGAGGTTAGCCAACTTCACTGCTAAGTCTACAGGAAAAAAGGGTGACTGTTATGTTTGCACGAAAATGCCACAAAGTGCTGCCGGACCTCATGTAAGTGTTAAATCACCAACGACTGAAGAAGACTTGTTTTGTCCTTTATTCATTAGTAATGTTGGAGTGCTAGCACCTCAAAATTCATCGATAAATTGGACTTGTCCTAATGACAGGAAAGTGACAGTTGCAGTACAAGTACATGTTAAAGTGGCAACTGTAGGCCCCATTCCAGACTCATTGTTCTGTATCGAAAGAAAAGTAGGAGCTGCAACATTGGGTACAATTCCTGAGAGTAAATGTAGTCAAATATATCGTCGCTGTGAAGTACGAAACATGCCCTGTTGTCTTAGCTGTTTGTCAGGAGAAGGAAAATTTGACTTAGAACTATGTACCAAAACATCTCCAAGCCCTATATCTACTTTGAGTGTTTATGGATCAGCAACTCCTGAGATTCAAGAATTGTGTGATGAGTATTGTGGACTTTACTCTGGAAAAAATTGTAATAGGTACGTTCCATCTGTAAGAGGAACAAGAGCTTTAAGAGATTGGTTCTGGTTATGCGGGCACATGGTTTACACCTCGTTACCTTTTAATTGGAGTGGACGATGTGCCCTGGTAACTTTAGAGGAATATTCCATGATTATTAGACCACACAAAAATGATGTGATGAACCAAAGAAGCACACGCTCCCTCTCTGACCGCAGTTCAGTTAGTAGTTTGGGAAGAGATAATCCAGTACCAAAAGAACATCGACTATGGACTGGTATGGAAAAATTCTTCGAAAGTATCTTTCCATCAATAGGAATTGGCAATCTTCAACTTGAAGTAGAAGTTACAAGATATGAGTTGATTTCTTTTATTAAAACTACAAGGGACACTCTGGCTGGTGTCCAAGAAGAACTTCGAGCCATACGCTTGACAGCCCTTCAGAACAGATTAGTGCTGGACCAAATTACTGCGGCCAGGGGTGGTGTGTGTGTTATTGTTGGTGTTTCTTGTTGCACTTTTATCCCGGCGAATGACGAAGATGGACACGTTATCGCTGAAGGAATAAATAATATGACAAAAATTGCTGATGAATTGCAGAGAAGAGAAGTGAGTGACAGAAGCGGCTTTGGTGATTGGTTAACGAGCTGGCGGCAAATGCTTGTCTCGGCATTAATTCCAATAGGAATTATACTGTTAATCCTTGCATTTATTGTTTGTTGTATTGTTCCATTCATTAGGATGTTGATTTATCGTGCTATGAATACTTTTGTATCTTCTCAATATGCTATGATGAATAGAACTGTAAAGCCTTAATGTTTGAATGAAGAATGTTTCAATGTATTATCTTACACACAATGGACATGCTGAGAATGTTGTGATATGATAATTCTGTTATATGATAATTATCTTATCAAAGGGGCCATTGTCAGAAATGTATTTTCTTTATCTCAGCTTTGCCCATTGCAATAGCTTTATTCATAAATATGTTTTGTCCAAGAGCATAAGTTTTGTCCAGAGAAGAAAAGGCCCTGTGCTGTACAGTAAGAAAGCCTTGCTTGCAAATTCTTTTGTATGTATGTAATCTCACATCTGTTTCACATTAAGAAGGACCCTCAGAGTTTGAGGGAGAGAGGGTCTCGTTTTCTTCCATGTATGATATAGAAAAGCCTTCGGACCACAAGGCTCAGAAGGAAAACTTTACCGGATATTTACCATTTATAGGATTGTTATATAAGTATATCTGATATGATATGATGTCATTTATAATCTTATTGGTTAAGATCGTGATACTCCCTATACATTTTCAGTATATATTCTTTGTTCAGAATATTGGGAGCTGAGCTGTTTTCCTGAGCTTCCCAGCGCTGGTTTCTTCTTCTGTTTTATTCATTCACTACCAAATAAAGGACGGAAAGAAAAGGCACTTCGTGTTGGAATAACTTTATTTCTCACAGTCATAATGAAAATTTTTTTTATAAATAGCTTCAAAGTTTTGTAAAGTTATTAGAAATTATTTTTTATGAAACATCCTCATGAAAATAAAATTGAAGTTGGCACTGTAGCAATCTAGAAATGCATTATAGCTAAAGCCACATGTCTAAACATTTTATGTTTAAAATCTGAAGATAATAAGTCCAAAACTCTGGATATAGTTCAATGTTTTTCAAGACCATGTCAAATGACTTTATTTTTAACGTCCTGGAATGTCACATGATCATGGCTCTTCTTCATGTTCCATATATGGACTATAATTGTGCATATAGCGCCCTCAGGCTATTGGTATGAATTAAAAAACACAGTATCAGAGTACCAAACGCTCATAAAGATTACATCGACGCATTTGGGTATAAATTCAATAAATATTATTCCTGTCTATAGAAATATGATGTAAATCTATGAGAATCTATCAATATTTCTCCAAATCTGCACATTTTTGAGCTAAAGCCCTGAGGCACGTTGTTTTGTTTATCGCTGTCATGACGACAGCACGGAGTTTTTTTATGAATGAAAGCGGCTGACGCGCATAATTCATATTAAAGGTATCGACTCATTTTTTCATTTCATAACTCCTGACACAAATTAAGACATAACTGTCACTATGAGTTTCTCAGAATACAATAGTGGTCAAATACTGAAACTTGAGTATTATATCATTTTAATTATGTATAGTTTGTCAAGGTATAACATTAAATCTGATAGTAATTTTGAATTAAATAAATAAATAACGCTTCAGTGCGCCGACGCACTGGCAACGCTTAACAAGTGTATATAACAAGTGTATATAACCGATAGATCATTTAAGTGCATGGATTATATGACCGCGATATTATGGGAAGGAGAATTTAAGAAATATCTGAGCAATAATAATAATACAAGAACGTCAACAAGTATGACAGTAGTGCAGATGAAAATAGTCCACTGTGCAATGCGGACATAGCATAAGAGCAGCCTGATCTCACACACGAAACGTACATATTTAGACGTAAATAAAAACGATCCAATTCGTACATATATTTACGTATTATAGTGACTTTTACGTATCATATGGACGTTATTTCAGGTTCGATACGTATCTATATTTACGTATTACAACTTAAAATACGTATAGATTCAACGTATATCCATAAATGCATGGCAGCCTGGTCTCACTGTTAATACGTAATTTTCAAAGATAGAAAACGTACTGTAATAACTGCAGTTATTAAGCGTGGGAGCTGACTGGAGCTTAAACTACGCTATTTACTTTTACTAGGCTAATTACTAGCGCGAGCTAGAGCACTCATGTCCCATACACCGCTCGACCATGAGTGTCTCAGCAAGTGGAGCATCAGTAGCACAAACCAGCAGGAGGCAGTACTGTTATCTTACTCTCTCTTTTATTCAGAACAACAGAATAAGAACTGCACAGGCAAAACCCCATCTTACACATCTCTTACCACGACGGTGAGAACCACATTTTTACATAAAGCAGTAAATGAACCAAGAACACTCAAACTAACTCAAACATAAACACACATAACTTTACTAACACAAAAACCCAACCATCTTGCTTAAATAACGCATAAATCAACCCCCAACAAACAAGTACCCATAATGCACCCAGCTGCTAGCGCTGACTGCCAGGTCATTACAGTACGTTTTATAGATAAATGGAAGATCACTTAACCCCACTCCCAAACCTAAACATAAAGTTAGCAGCTACCCATTTTATCCAGAATATAAAAAGGACAAAACGTACAGAGATGTGTGGGAAATGGCAATTTTATTAACAATATAGCATTAAAAGATTTTTTTAGCAGCTAATCCTACTCCTACCCCTAAAATTACAACATACGTGTAATCACAATAATTTATTTATTGCGAACATGTCAAAACCGGTACCAAAAGTCGTTCACATGACGATGTGTTGCAGTCACAGTCCTCTCTTTCAGTATAATAGTTTTGAATGAGGTACAGGGCAGAATTTAAGTTATTAATCCAAGAAAATGTTAATCCGGCTTCGCTCTGTGTGAAGGCGCGCGCGCTTCTCCATTTCAAATGTAGTATACTATGGCGGCAAATCAATGCCAATAATCACCGAGCACACAACTGATGCTAGCGCGCGCGGTGAATGACTTCCGCGAGAGGATAACAGATCTACACGCGAAGAAACGGGAACTCGCGAGCTCATTCAAACCCTGCGCGCGCGCATGACATCATCTCAGCACGCAATACAAGCCCTCTCGCGCGTGCATGATCATTCCGCACGCGCTCGCGCTTTATCTGCTCTCGCCTGCTGCTTTTGCTCGCTCGAACAGTTTTATTTTTGGCAGTGGAGGGGCGGGACTTACTGTTTTAATAAACTCAAATGTCATTGGTTACTTTTCCCCTTTTCCAGAAGTCAGTTGCGATTGGACGCCTGTCCAATGACTCGTAATTCACTTGACTTGAGACATGAGACATCACTTCATTTGTTTTATTTATTGTGGTTTATTAATGTGTAATGTGATTTAATGCATTGTTAATATAGAATAGATTCTTACCAGATACTTTATTAACAAAGTCTTATTGCGTTGTGTTGTTAAGAGATATTTAGGCTACAGACTAATGATGCATTTCCATAGTTATTAGCATTGCAAATTGACCCAAATTTGTATACATTTTTACATTTTATATTCATAACACTGTGATTTTTGTTATTGGCATTAAAATACCTGAAAGAAATTGGAGAAAAATGGGAATGTAAAGTCATACAGGTGAAACTCGAAAAATTTTAATATAAGTTCATGTGCAAAAGTTCATTTATTTCAGTAATTCAACTTACAAGGTGAAACTAATATATTATATAGACTCATTACATGCAAAGTGAGATATTTCAAGCCTTTATTTGTTATAATTTTGATGATTATGGCTTACAGCTTATGAAAACCTTTTCACAATATTCTAATTTTGAATTTGTTTCTAATTTTGAACTTTTGCACGATGTTCTAACTTTTCGAGTTTCACCTGTATTTGCTGTATATCACCACTACATTACCACTATACTCCCATTCACCACTATTTACGTTTACCCAACCAAAATTATATTTGTTCTGAGAACCTCAGAAATGTAAACCGTATCCATTAAATAGTTGCAAATATAACAAGGGCTTTGGATGAAAGATACATTACTTGTTTATATCAATATTCAAGAGTTGTTGTGTAAGCTTTTTGTTATCATCCTGTGTATTACTATTATGTCCATTTTGAGTGGTTTATTATATTTTCTATTAAATGTAAAAGGGATTCTGGCTTCTCAAGTTAAGATACAGTACACAGCATAAATGATTACACCCCTCTGAAACCCAACAAATTCAGAATTTTTTCTTTATCTAGGACATATTTTATTTTTTATTTTATTTTTTAAAGATATGTTATGTTCAGATGGGGTGTGTAATCATTTATACTGTGTACTGTACTTGCCTCATAGGGCTGGGCAAAAAAATCGATTTTTCGATGAATCGTTTTTTAAAATGTGGTCGATTCAAAATCGATTCTCAAACGCCGAGAATCGTTTTTTTTCCATCTTTATTTATCTGTTACCCAATTATTAGTTTTCCTCCACTATTCAGGCTTGCAAACTCCATTTTATAGCTAATGCTGTGATTTTATGTTAGTTTGATCTAAATCATAAAATAACCTCAACTAGTACTGCACGTTCATACTTTCTGTTATTAGGTTATTAGCTTACAAAAAGTTAGATGGTTAAGATCACTATATAATATTTTAATATCTAATTTGCTGTGTTTAATAATTTGCTGGGTTTAATTTTGTTCCTCTATATTTTGTAGCAAATTCTGAAAAGGCATTTGTAAGCTAATTCATGCTGTGTACTGTATCTTAACTTGAGAAGCCAGAACCCCTTTTGCATTTAATAGAAAAAATAATTAACCACTTATATTACCTAAAAATTTATAAAATATTTGGTCAATTTGCAATGCTAATAACCATGGAAATGCGTCATTAGTCTGTAGCCTAAATATCTCTTAACAACACAACGCAATAAGACTTTGTTAATAAAGTATCTGGTAAGAATCTATTCTATATTAACAATGCATTAAATCACATTACACATTAATAAACCACAATAAATAAAAATGAAGTGATGTCTCATGTCTCAAGTCAAGTGAATTACGAGTCATTGGACAGGCGTCCAATCGCAACTGACTTCTGGAAAAGGGGAAAAGTAACCAATGACATTTGAGTTTATTAAAACAGTAAGTCCCGCCCCTCGACTGCCAAAAATAAAACTGTTCGAGGGAGCAAAAGCAGCAGGCAAGAGCAGATAAAGCGCGAGCGCGTGGGGAATGATCATGCGCGCGCGAGAGGGCTTGTATTGCGTGCTGAGATGATGTCATGCGCGCGCGCAGGGTTTGAATGAGCTCGCGAGTTCCCGTTTCTTCGCGTGTAGATCTGTTATCCTCTCGCGGAAGTCATTCACCGCGCGCGCTAGCATCAGTTGTGTGCTCGGTGATTATTGGCATTGATTTGCCGCCATAGTTTACCGACTGAAATACGGCATGTCGCAATCTGTGGCGAGAGCCAATGATCGTTTGATATCACTGCCGTAAAACATGTCGTAACGCTTCTTGAGGGCGCAATTTTTGAATTTGAATTCATCACGAGCGCGGAATTTGACGGTTACAGACTGCGCTGCTGATAGCCTGTGAAATGGAGATTAAGATCACTCACTGGATAAAGGGCTGAATTTGGATCTCTTTCTTGCAAACGTATGGATTCTAAAGATTTGGATTATCAAGCTAATAAAATTGATGTGAATTTATGTTGGGTTTTGGTGTATTATTGTTCTATTGGAGAAAACGCATTTTGTGTCTCACTGTAAATAAACTAGATATTACAAAATGGTTAAACGATTAAATAAGGTATTTTTAAGGTTTTAAAGTGTATTCTTGTGTAACTGCATGTAGGCTAATCCTCCGAAACGAGTTTGCAGCAGAAGGCACGAACAGAGCGAATGGTTATTAGCCTATTTCTTGAGTAAACTGCATTTAATAATAATAAATGCGACTGAAAACGTAATTGAGAAGACATTTGAATGCAATAGAGTCAAAACATTAATGCCACGATTTTAATATGCATAAATAAGAATACGTACAAATATGTACGTCGGTAGAGTTTTTCATACGTAAATAATTTACGTTTTTGTGCTGTTAATACGTAAATATCTTACGTTTTAGAGCTGTAAATACGTCAGTATTATACGTTTCTGTGTGTATAAAACGTAAGTAAATGTACGTATGGTAGAATTACACTTTACGTAAAAATACACACGTATTCTCATGAGATCACGTTGATAAGAGAGAGAAGATTGAAGACAATTAGCAGGTACATAGATCGGTCAGATGTTCAGAAAGGAGTAATTTAAAGGCAACTGGTGATATGAGTGTTTCAAGTTTTAAGGTTTTTTGTAATTCATTCCAGTCATTGGCAGCTGCAAACTGGAAGGATTGGCGGCCAAATGTTGTGCAGACTTTCGGGGTGACTAAGGCGATATACCTACTAGATCGTAGACTGCGAGTAGGTAGAGCAATAGTAACTAAACAGCTTAAGTACAGCGGGACTTTACCAAGCAGAGACTTGTAAATAAGTTGGTACCAATGAGTTAAACGCCGAGTAGTTAATGATGGCCAGCCGACTAATGCATAGAGCTTGCAGTGGTGGGTGTTGTAAGGAGCATTTGTAACAAAGCGTATGACACTATGGTAGGTCACGTCCAGTTTTTTCAGCAGAAAGTTTGAGGCAGTTCTATAGATGACATCGCCAAAGTCGAACATTGGAATAATAGTCATTTTCACCAAAGCAAGTTTGGCAGCATAAGTAAAGGAGGCCCTATTGCGGAAGAGGAAGCCAATTCTAGATTTAATTTTAGATCTTAGTTTGTTAATATGCGGCTGGAAGGAGAGAGAACTGTCTAACAAAACACCTAGATATTTATATGTATCAACATATTCTAGCTCAGACCCATCCAGCGTAGTGATGTTAGGTAGACAAACAGGTGTTGGCAAAGAACGGTTGAAAAGCATACACTTAGTTTTACCAGAGTTTAATAATAACTGAAGGTTTTGGAAAGAATGTTGAATGGTATTGAAACTCTCCTGGAGATTTTTGAGCACAGTATCTAACGAAGGGCCTGACGTGTACAGGATGGTATCGTCTGCATAAAGATGGATCTGAGAGTCACCAGCAGCGAGAGCCACATCATTGATGTAGAGGGAGAATAGAGTCGGCCCGAGAATCGAGCCCTGTGGCACCCCCATAGAGACAGGCATGGGTCCCGACAACAGGCCCTCTGATTTAACACGCTGGACCCTGTCGGAGAGATAGTTGGAGAACCAGGCGAGGCAATCATGGGAGAAGCCCAGGCTATTGAGTCGGCTGATGAGAACACGGTGATTAACCGAATCAAAAGCCTTGGACAGGTCGATGTAGACGGCTGCACAGTATTGCTTTTTATCAATGGCGGCTATGATGTCGTTCAGAACCTTTAGAGTAGCCGTGGTGCAGCCATGACCGGCACGAAAACCAGACTGCATAGCAGAAAGAGTGCGATGGGATTCCAGATGACTGACAATTTGTTTGTTGACCAGTTTCTCAAAAACTTTGGAAAGACAGGGTAGGATGGATATTGGTCTGTAGCAGTTAGGGTCGAGGGTGTCTCCCCCTTTAAACAGGGGAATGACTGCAGCGGATTTCCAATCTCTCGGGATTTCAGAAGATAAGAGAGAGAGATTAAATAGACTACTGATAGGAGCAGCAATAATATTTGCAGATAATTTTAGATAAAAATGGGTCCAAATTATCCAGCCCAGCACATTTATAAGGATCCAGCTTCTGCAATTCTTTCAGTACATCGGCTGTCTGGATAGGGGTAAAGGAAAAGTGTGTGGAAAAGTGTGTGAAGGGGGCTGGGCACGGGGGTGTTGTGACTGTAGGGCATCTAGCTTGAGGGCGAGTATTTAGATGAAAAGCATGGCCGGCTTCAGCGAAATGCTTATTAAAGTTCTCTAATATCTTAACCTTATCTGTAGTAACAGTATTATCTAATTTTAGGGCTGTAGGAAGTTGGGAGGAGATAACTTTGTTCTCCAGAGTTTTAACAGTGTCCCAAAACTTTTTGGAGTTGGTGTAGCAGGCTACAAACTTCTGTTTAAAGAAGTGGGCCTTTGTTTCCCTAACTACCTGAGTATATCGGTTTCTGGCTTCTTTAAAAAGTTGCATATCGCGAGGCTTGTTTGAGGCTAACGCGGTACGCCACAGAGTGTTTTTATGTTGATTGAGGGAGGTCAGTTCTGTGGTGAACCACGGACTGTATCTATCTTTCGTTCGGAACTTTTTAAAAGGGGCATGCATATTTAGGACAAAGAGAAATTCACTTTTGAAGTACAGCCAAGCATCCTCCACTGACGGGATGAGATTAATATTTCACCAGGAAATAGCGTTCAGGTCATTTAAAAAAGCCTGTTCGCTGAAGTGTTTTAGACAGCGTTTGACGGAGATGAGGGGTGGTCGTTTGACCCCGGTCCCATTACGGACACAGGCAATAAGGCAGTGATCGCTAAGATCCTGGTTATAAACAGCAGAGGTATATTTACAAGGCAAGTTAGTCAGGGCAACGTCTATGAGGGTTCCCTTCGTCGCTGATTTGAGATTGAACCATGAGATTTAAAGTTTTCTAATGTTGTTTTGGAGTCTTCTACAACAGGTTTGCATGCATCAAAGGTCAAAAAACTGTTTAATTTCCTCATAATATACATTTGCACATCACCACATTTTCAATAATTCTCAAACGACTCGTCAGATGAATCACTCTCTCTAAATCCCTCCTTTCCGCGAGCTACTCTGCACTGATTGGCCAGACAGCTCAGTCTGATGTGATTGGTTTACAGTGTACAGCTCTTGCGTTGAAAAACAAAAACGCCCATTGCCATAACAACGTCAGCTCTGCGTGTCCTGAGACTTCCTACACCGTAAACTAAAGACAGTAATGAACAATGACGTAGATTTTACCATATCAATCCGAGAGCGAGTCTGATGATGAAACACTGGAAGAACTAGGCCTAGATATTGAACCCGAACCTCCATCGCAAGGACGACTCGAGCAGGACGTTTCTCAGTGATACACTACTCAGTTTGAGGTACATTATGAGATGTTGCAACTGTAATTTCTCCCCATCAGCATTAACAAGTGCATGTCCATCAACAAACCGATTATTTTACTTGTAATAATTTATTTACCGAGTATTTTTCTAATATATTGCAGTGAACACGTGGAAACTGTATCAATAACAGTGCATGACATGTACTGTATGCAATGTACAGTATACATTAACCGAGCTCTAGCGTGAATGACTGATTTAACAAACGTTGGTAAAACAGATCTTGCCCCCTGCTTAATCTTTCCTCAAAGTAGTGAGAACGACAGTCAATATGCCTTTATAGACACAGTTTTTATAGTGGTCCACAAACTGATTAGCAGAATAATTTCAGTAAGACAGTAGTTTTGAGTTAGCCAGTTAGCAGGAGACCAACACAATATAAAACTCAAAACTAAGTATTTTTAACACCATCTTTCAAGAGCAAGTGCAAATCCTGCATTGAACTCCGAGATTTGAGAAGCAGTTGTCAGTAAAATAAAGGGAACACAGCAAAAGTTTAGGATTATACTGCTGTGATATAGTGGTAAAGATTAATTTTAAACCACTGATTCTTCACATGCTCGTCCTTGGGCATTGAAAAAAAAAAACTGGCTTTACCTTCACATTGTAGAGCACAGTGTATTCTCGACATGATGCTGTCCAGTATCCACAGGAATCAACTGCATGTTAGAGATTCAAGTTTTCCCTGGTGTCTTTGCATGCAATAAGTGGGCGGGCAGGGCAATATGTTAATGTTTCATCTTGACGTCACAAAGAAACGGATTATGACTCATTGGGCCCTATTTTAACGATTTGAAACGCAAGTATCAAGCGCGAAGCGCAAGTAACTTTGTGGGCGGGTCTTGGGCGCTGTTGCTATTATATCAGCGGGATAAATGACTCTTACGCTCGACGCAAATCTAAAATGGGTTGGTCTGAAGTAGCTTAGATAGGTGTGGTTTGGGTGTAACGTGAAATAAACAAATCAGAGCGATATCTCACATTCCCAAAAGAGCAGGCGCGCTTGTTCTATGGCGAATTCCTATTATAACGGCGGATTTGCCAGGAGCGGTTCACAGCCGAAGAGACCGACATTCTCGTCAGGGCCGTAAAACACAGAGAAGTGACATTGGGGATGGAGAAACCCACACAAATTAACTTCGGTTAAACAGGCGTATGATAATTTGGGTAAATGTGTAAGCTACTGTAGAAGTATGCTTTTATAATAAACTATCTATCTATCTATCTATCTATCTATCTATCTATCTATCTATCTATCTATCTATCTATCTATCTATCTATCTATCTATCTATCTATTGTAATGTATGATTTGCAAAAATGAAAACTGCTGCTTCTGTGTAGATGAGAGAATCAAAGTGATCATGATTAAGGAAAAATCTGCACATTAATTTTACAGACACTCAATAAATACCCCATAGAGTAAAAGGAACCAATAACTCTATTTACATGTAGCAATCCTTAATCAACCAGACTAAGATCAGAGGTAAATATATTGACACTACTCTTCCCAAAATGCATAAAAGACCCTAAAAATGTGACCGTATGATATCTAACAATAGGTTTTTAAGTCTTCAAGATTTAACAGTATGCAAAACACAAACAAAATTAATAAAAATGAGTTCTCTGTGAAAATATGGTATAATTTATAATCTTTTAACATTGCAGTCCAATTGGCTGGTCTGACCTATCATCTATCAAATCACAGCATTGCAACACCACACCACCCTATAAAGGTGCCGTGTTCTAGCAGTCTATAAACTCCAGCTGAGATCTGAAGGAGCAAAGACACTGAAAAACTACTAAAGTATCAAGGAGAACTGGGTATGTTGCTTACATTGTTAGTACATATTTATTTCAATTTATTCTCTTTTTGTTGAAAATTAGGTTCTAATAGTCATTTTGTAAATGAGTCACAAGCTCCACATACCATATTTGGCAGTAAATTAAAGATAAAAAATATTCTTGTTACTTTATAGTTATTTTTGAAGCAATGTAAAAAAAAAAAAACGTTTTGTTTAATACTACTTTTATCTAAAAATTGTTTTAAATAAAAGTAATGTTGCTAAAAACATTGTACACAAATAAAAAAGATAAAAATATTCTAGTTCTAGTAATATTCTAGCCTGTTTTCCAGTTAATAATGTACATAAATTATATTCCACATATTTACACATAAAATAAAATGTATTCCGGATTAATCAGCATTTTTTCATTTTAGAAGATCACCACATGCTTCTGAACCCGATGAATATATATTATTAACAACAGCAAAAATCATTTGTGCTATAAATTTTAATTTTGTGAAAAACATTAATTTACTTTGTGATAAAAGTTCTCTGTCTTTTTCCTTTAAAGTCTCACATAAAAAAAATCATCAAAGCAGTATTTCAATAGAAGGACTGAAAATGGGGAATGACTCTGCGAGGCAAAGAGCTGGACGAGAAAGAGCAGAGCAAGAGCGCAATGAAGCAGAGCGACAGCGCAATGAATCAGAGCGACAGCGCAATGATGCACAAGCAGAACTTAATAGACTACAACAAGAAAAAGAATTCCAGAGATTGAGAGAAGAAGAAAAGAAGAAAATTGTCACGGAGAACAGAAACAGAGAACAGGAAGAAAAGAAAAGAATTCACATAGAAAAGGATAACTCACAAAAAGACACTATCAAGTAAAATTCCAACCAACAGTTCTTAAGGGCCATTAAAAAATTTTTTATTAAAGGGAGACATTTGTTATTCAATTAATCATACAAAAAATACTTAATACACATCATCAAATGACCAAAGATTAAAAGAGAACTGTGACATCCTTAAGTCAGATTTTCAATAATATATATATATATATACACATACATACATACATACATACACACACACACATACATACACACACACATTACAGTTATACATTACTGTACACATTGTATTGTTTGCTTGCAGTAAATCATTGATTGTATGAACATAATCTGTGGAAAAGATCAACTGAATCATCGTCTGTTGTCATTACTTGAGAGAATTTGAATGCACTGCTTTATGTGAAAAAATGCTAAATAAAATCTTACAACCAAATACTGAACATGATTTTTACATGACTGTGTGTAGAAAGTCTTACAAAACAAATCATATAAAACAAACATACATAATTCAATTCTGTTTACAAAATATATTAAGATTCAGATATATGTTTGAATGTGGAGTAAAAGGAGATATTAAAAGTCTTCTCAGAAATGTCATGCTCCTTGATACAATTAAATCTGTTATTAAATCTGAAAACCGCCTTTCTATGGAAAGCCAAATGTGTCATATTTCACCATTAACTAAATGCCTGGTGTCCAGAAAACAGTTTTTACAGCGTTTTAGACAAAATTACGCCACAAAATACGCCATTTTCCCAGCAGAACCGCAGTTAATACCTGCTTTTGGATTCAATCAAAAACTCTGTTAATTTCGCACGTTTGGCAATCCATTGTAGGTTAGGTAAACACTGACACAGCACTGCATGGGGGTTTTCCTGGTTACAGGTTCCCAAAGACTGCTCTGCTACTTACCCTTAAATACCCACTAGACTAGAACAAAAGGCTTGTACAAATATTTTTTTAGAGTTGTTTTGGGTCTGTTCATGTACCTCAGGGGGTAACACCTGGTTTCGGGGGAGAGGGGAGAATTATCAGATATCTTGAAGAGACACCACCCAAAGAGGAGAACAGGATTCTCCTAAGTTTTCAATCTTTCTTATAATACCAATAACTGCAATGAAATTAAGAACATCATTTTACCAATCGCACTGAGACATTTAAAATTATACCAAACATAAAAGGGAAACAACAACAGATTCAAAAGATACATAATATGGAGTATGTAGATCAGAGGTCTTCAATCCTGCTCCTGGAGGGCCACTGTCCTGCAAAGTTTAGTTCCAACCCTAATCAAACACACCTGAATCAGCTCATCAAGCTCTTCAGAATCGCTTGAATATTCAAAGGCAGGTGTGCTGAAGCAGGTTGGAACTAAACTCTGCAGGACAGTGGCCCTCCAGGAGCAGGATTGAAGACCTCTGATGTAGATCCTCTTAGTGAACTTTTAGTGACTTGAATCAGGGGGAAAGGAAGGGAGGAGGGAGAGGGGGGTGCACAGATAAGGAAGGAGAAAAGTTTGGGCAAGACAATGTCCTGTGCTCTTTCTTAGCTATCTTCTCTCCAGGGTGTGTTTTATTGCTTTATTGTAGGCTGAGTTATATCTTTATCTTTTATCTAGGGTTAAGTCTTGCACACTGACAACAGAGCAAACAGAGAGCAGAATGGATATATCAGAAGGATCTCTATAAACTAAATGTTTCGAATTATTAGAATGCTAAACAAATTAAAAATGTACACCTATATAGCTGCCTTACGCGAGCTGATAAGCGATTGGATTGAGCGCGCAGCAGCACAGACGTGTGAGCTTCTTGAGCGCACATCCCTTTTCACAGACATTGTTGGAAACTAAGTTTGTAGTTCCAACTGATATGGCAATAGCAAAGAAAGTCAAATGAGGTGCATACAACATTAACTGACTGTAAAGAGATAGAGAGAGAGAGTGCGCACTTCTGTTGAATGCTCTTGATTGCTGATTGTTCTACTTAGCACACATGCGTCATTTGAATGGTGGTGCCGTACATTATTAAAGGGTTAGTTCACCCAAAAATGAAAATTCTGTCAGTAATTACTCACCCTCATGTTGTTCCAACCCCAAGACTTTCGTTCATCTTCGGAACACAAATTAAGATATTTTTGATTAAATCTGAGAGCTGGATCACTCCTCCATAGGCTTCTATGGGATTGAAACTTGCCGGCCCAGAAAGTTAGTAAAGACAATATTTAAAATAGTCCAAGTGACTACAGTTTATCAAGCGACGAGAATACTTTTTGTGCGCAAAAAACAAACAAAAATAACGACTTTATTCAACTACTCATTTTCTACTGAGTGAGTTCACGTAGTGTAACTGGGTTGTATGTCCGAACGTTGGCTCGCTATTGGCCAGCATCACACACACATGACCAGCGTCAGCCAATAGTGAGCTTACGTGCTGACGTACAACACAGAAGCGCTGCGCTGTTACACTACGTGAGTGAAAGTTTTTTTCTTTTTATTAAAGAATAAATAGAATTTAGAAATAGAAATTAATAAATAGTAATAAATAAAATTACTAAATAAATACTCTATTATTTAGAGTATACTCCTTATGGTTTGTTATATTATTTAACAGTATAATAAATACGGAAAATTCCTTCAAATTAATATGGTACATTGTACCGGAAATCGGCAACATTCATTCCATTATTAAAGGGTGAAGAGCCTTCAGATACAAATAATTATCATCCCATCTCCAGATTACCAGTTTAAGTTTAAGTATTTGAATCATTTCTCAATCATAATCATTAGCTTTACGCTATATGCCCTATGTACACGGCATCGGTTGTCTATGTGTAACAATGCCTAGTGTATTGTCCCTATTAAATAAACAAACAAAACAAAACAAACAAATTGATAAATAATTAAAAAAAAAAATGTTTAACTGATAATAATATCCTTAATCATCAATCGGGTTTTATAGCAGGTCATAGGTACCATAACTGCAGCTCTGCTAGTCATAAATAACATTATAAACTCTTGAGATAGCAAAAAGTCCTGTGAAGCATTATTTGCTGACCTTTCAAAAGCTTTTGCCACACAGCTTAATGACATTGTGCTCATTTTAAGACAAAAATAAAGAATAAAGAAAACCATTGAACCATGAAAACATTGAACCACATTAATATACATATACACAAACACCGGGGATCAAAAGCTTGGAAAACTGGAATAGCTTCTCTATTTTTGTAATAAGTCTTTTTTGCTCATCAAAGCTGCATTTATTTGATTACAAAAATACAGTAAAAACAGTAATATTGTGAAATAGTATTACAATTTAATAAAACTGTTTTCTATGTGAATATATAGTAAAATGTAATTTATTCCTTTGATCAAAGCTGAATATTCAGCATCATTACTCCAGTCTTCAGTCACATGATACTTCAGAAATCATTCTATGCTGATTTGCTTCTCAATTATTAATAATGGTTATATTATTGTTTTTTTCATAGAGTTTGTAATTTGCATTTTTGCTCATTTTTAATAAAGTTAAAATTAAATTAAATATCTATATTTTATGAATAAAATTACTCATGTCATGAAATAAGATTTTGGTCATCCAACCCCTATCCCAACCGGTTCAGAATGGTGAAAGGTTAGCAAATTTTAAAGGAACACTCCACCGTTTTTTAATATTAAACTATGTTATTCCCTTAACTAAGACGAGTTGATACATACCTCTCTCGTCTCAGTGCGTGCACTCAATCGCTCTGGCGCGCGGCGACACTTTGATAGCACTTAGCTTAGCCCAGTTCATTCATTAGGATCCAAACAGAGATGAAGTTAGAAGCGACCAAACACCTCCACGGTTTCCCTATTTAAATACAGTTACACGAGTAGTTACACGACCAAGTATGGTGACACAAAATAAAACGTGGCGCTTTTCTAAGCGGGTAAAAAGGATAACTATAATATATGGCAGAATAGCACTTAGCTTAGCCCAGTTCGACTCTGCGCAGTAATATCATCACTCCTGAAAAATCCTCTCCCCCTCTCCCTTCTGTCATTAAAACCAACGTGACTTTTTACTGAGCCGAGTCGAACTGGGCTAAGCTAAGTGCTATCAAAGTGTCGCTGCGCGCCAGAGCAATTGAGCGCACGCACTGAGACGAGAGAGGTATGTATCAACTCGTCTTAGTTAAGGGAATAACATAGTTTAATATGAAAAAACGGTGGAGTATCCCTTTAACATGATTGATAATAATGTGTTTGTTGCAAACATCTCTGTGAGAACGTTCACACTCAACGTTTTTTCTTTAAATAAAGAGGAGGAAATGGTCAAAAAGCAAGGCAGGAACACGCTGGTCAAGTGAGTTTTTATTTTTTATTTTATTTATTAATTTATAGAACAATGAATTGTAAGTTCTGTCATATCATTCAGTTACTTTTACTGTTTTAGTTTTTTTGCCATGGTATCAAGCTAGTATTGGTATGGTATTTTAGTCAGGTCTCGTATCAAAGTCATAATTTTGGTATCGTGACAACACTACAAAGGACTTTGAAACACCATATATTTTAAATAGGTTCTTCTGATAAGATACCAGTTGGAGTGACATTTAAGAATGAAGGAAAAATTGCTGATCCCATTTTTTTCATGGCATTTTTGGGATGCGAGTTCATACAAAACACTGCCAAAGGTCACTGTTGCATAAGCTATTGTTTAGTATATTGTATCTGGTCATATTGCCATACTAATATGACCTGATCAGACATTGTTTCATCAGGACTTGTCACTGACTGCTGAAACTACAACCTTTTTTTTTATGAGAGCATTTTATTAAAAAAAAACATATTAGTGAAGTAATACTGTGCTTCTACTACAGAATATTTACAGATCTAAACTCTGCAAGAAGGTAGACTGACTGTGACTTGTTGCTGCCCAATCAAAGTGTTGCAAGGAGTGGCCCTGATTTACTCTATAAAACCACAGTGTTTAGATGTAAATTAACAGTGTCTAAACCTGAAGGGGACAAATCATTCTGGAGTAATATAGTGGGGGAAAAGGTATGTTGCTTAAATTAAAATATTTTTTGTCAATTCTGTCCTCCAAATCAAAATTCAGATATCATAATTATTTGTAATGGCTGCTGGGTAAACAAGTGAACACAATAAAACTACACTGGTTTAAGACAAAAGTAAAATATATAATAATGAATATTTTAAACACACCATTGAACTATGTTCCCGGGAAACAAGATTTTTTTTTATAAATTTCAGGTCAGGCCAAGCTGTCAGATGTGTTTTAAATGCTGTAATATTATACAATTAAATGAATAACAATATCCGTCGACCAAAACAAAGGCTTTGTGCTTCATCATTGTATTACAGATGATATCAAAAAATATACATATATACACACACACACACACACATAATATATATATATATATATATATATATATGAAGAGTTCAGATGCAAAAGCCTCTAAATGCCATCTAAAATTTTCTTCTAGAATGATCATTTTTGTGAAATTACTGAACTTAAAAATACGAGCTTGATAAAAATGATCATTCTAGAAGAAAATTTCAGATGGCACTTAGAGGCTTTTGCATCTGAACTCTTCATATATATATATATATGTGTGTGTGTGTGTGTGTGTGTGTGTGTGTGTGTGTGTGTGTGTGTGTGTGTGTGTGTGTGTGTGTATATATATATATACATACATATACCTTTGTTGTGTTAAGTTATTTCAATTACTTTTGTTTGATTTGCAAACAGCTGAAAGTTTTTCTGTTTTAGATAATATTTCATATTTCTAACAATGTATTGTTCTCAAATCATTGTCAATTAACTGCAGTTTCCTTCAGTGACAAGTTACCCATAAAGTGACACTGTGCCCTAGTAGATGTAAACTATTTTAAATAAGCTGTATTTTTCCTTGGCCTTTTGGAAACTGAGTAGGGAACTTTTCTGGCTTGGTAAAAATGCTCAAAGGCTTTAAAAAGTGTGTATATTACAATACAAAAAAAAAAGTGTGTGTAAAAATATAAAATGGAATATAATTATATAAAATGTTCTAGAGTCAGTATTCAGTTGTGATCTAACACATAAATGCTGGCAGAAGAGTTTGAAAAAGTAACCACACAATTTAAAATGGCAGACAGACAACATGCAAACCATGTAGGCCTACTCTGCATGACTGAAGCAATCTAAAGACACTGGACTCATGACATAAGACTGATTTAAATGTTACAAGCATTTCAGTGCGTGCAGAATTATTAGGCACGTTGATTTTCTGATCGTATTTTTTTCCAGGCACATTTTACCAATTCCAAACCACATTAATCGTAATAACTACTATTAGTTTTGTATTTAATCATTTATAAGTGATATATAATTGTTCATGAACGCTGGAAATGAAAAACGCCTTATATTCAGGTGTGCATTATTAGGCATGTTTTCTTTTACAGATAAAATAAGCCAAAAAAGAGATTTAACTTTTTCAGTCATATGTTCATGTTACAAAAAAAATTATAATCCAAGACTTTTTCCACTAGAAAGATGTCTGACTCTGAAACCATTGAACTGGTTTGTCTTGGCCGACCTTTTCAGTTGGGAATGCTTTATGACTGCCGAAGAGATGTCCTCATTCCAGGTAATAAAAAGCACACGAACACACTAACAGATGACACAGGGGAGGAAACAATCAAAATGTTCTATTTTATAATTTTGTTATATTTTATGCTTTACCTCTATTCCTCTTTTCCAAGGAATAACTCTTTGGGATGCTGAGATGCTTCAGAAGAATATTAATGTACGGCCACAGCCAAACACTGACTTCAAAATCATTGCCTCAGATTCAAGTGAAGACAAAATAGAAGCTTTGAATATTTCTGCATCTCTTGAAGCCAGCTTTCTGTGTGGATTAGTTAGTGTGAAAGGGTCAGCTGACTTTTTAAAAGATAAAAAGAAGTCCAAACATCAATCTCGAGTCACCTTACAATATCGGACAACTTCAAGTTTTGAGCAGTTAACTATGGAGCATCTTGGAACAGGGAACGTAAAGCATTGCAATGTATTTCAGGAGGGCTCGGCCACACATGTTGTTACGGCTATACTGTATGGAGCTCAAGCATTCTTTATTTTTGACCGTGAAGTTTCATCCAATGAAAATCATCAAGAGATACAAGGAGACCTCCAAGCATCAATCAAAAAGATACCTTTAATATCAGTTGAAGGTGAAGCATCTTTGAAAATGAGTGAATCTGAAAAAGAGAAAATGAACAAATTCAGCTGCACTTTTCATGGAGATTTTGCTCTGGAAAACAATCCAGTTTCCTATGTAGATGCCATCAAGGTGTACTCAGAGCTGCCAAAACTGTTGGGAGAAAATGGAGAGAATGCTGTGCCCATGACCGTATGGCTTTACCCTTTGAAAAAACTAGATTCAACAGCTGCTCAGTTAGTCAGGGAGATCAGTGTAAGCCTAGTACGACGTGCCCAACGGATCATGGATGAACTGGATAATTGTGACATTCAAAGTCAAGACCTGATGAGGGACAATGTTGCCATTCAATTCCCTGAAATCAAAACTAAAATCAGAAAATTTAAGGACCTCTGCTCAGAGTACAAAATAGTTTTTCAAAAACATCTCTGCAGACTTCTTCCATCCATAAGGGGTGGAGGAAAAGAAGAACAAGAACTTGCTGATGCTCTTAATGACAAAGAAAGATCCCCGTTTCAGGGTGCTCTGGTACACAAGTATCTCAATGAGCGAGAGCGAGAGATTAATGTCATTAGATCTTACCTCGAAATCATGAAAGAAGTCCCTGTTCTTTCATCTAGCAATGACTTGGACAAGGTTGTCTTGAAAGCATCCAATAACTATGTGATAGCTTTTGCACTTTCCTCCTTAAATGAAAAGGAACTGTACTTTTCAGACTTAGAGAATTACCTGAAAAAACAATCGCGTAACAATGGAGAGCAAGTGAGTTATGATCAAGACTCCTCAAAAAAGACAGATAAATGGTTTTCCTCAGGAGATGTAACTACACTGACCAGGGAAAACATACAGTCCTTCCTAGATTTCAAAGAAGCCAATAAAGGAAGAAAGAACATTGAATTCTGCACTGCATCAATCCCGGATGAACTCATCACTGCCTCTTCAATTCATGTTTATGAAAGGGGGAGACTCATAAGCTCACAGTACGAGCTCCCCTCAAAACCCCCAAAACCAGTCTTCTTGAGTGCAGAGCATGACTGCATACATCTGCAAATCAAACCTCCTGTCCACGGTGTTAGTTGTGTGAACTCGTACTGCATTTCATATCAGTCTGCGCAGAGCCCTGAATGGACTGATGTGTTTACTGATGGGGTTTCTGATCAAGTCACAGTCAAGCAGTTACAACCACATAAAGAATATAGTTTCAACTGTAAGGCGGTGTGCCGTCCAGGAGTAAGTCTGACTAGTGACACAATATCATTCTTCAGGACTCGTCCATGTGCTCCTCCTGGAGCACCTATAGTGAAACGAGTAGAATCAGAGTCTGCAACTGTAGCCTGGGATGTTCCTACATCTGTGGGAGAAGATGTTCTGGTCACTGGATATGTGTTGGAATTCAGAGAATGCACGAAGGATCAGGAAAGTGAAAAGCCATGGATGTCTGTGAAATCTACAAACAGGGAGTGCACTCTTCAGGGACTGAAAGAAGACACAGATTACGCAATCAGAGTGTTTGCAAACTGTGGAAATGATGGAGAGAGTCTCTACAGCCCTGAAACTGTGTTTTCAGCCAGTTTTAAGGAGAAACAATCAAATAAGGACGGGAGCGGGTTGTTCTTGAATCAATCTTCACGAATAAAAAAGGGCAATCCATCAATACATACACTGACACTACACAAAAAAATGGCAGAGACTGTTAGTTTTAATCAGTATGTCTTCGGAAGAAAGGTTGAGGATGTGAAAAACAAAGTTATCCTCCTTTTGGGACCAACGGGTGCAGGAAAAACCACACTGATTAATGTGATGGTCAATTACATACTGGGCGTAAAGTGGCAGGATTCATATCGCTTCAAACTAATCAATGAAGTGACCAATCGCTCACAGGCTGAGAGTCAGACATATAATGTCTCATCTTTTGAGCTGTACAATCAGCCTGGCTTTCAAATTCCCTACTCCCTCACAATTGTAGATACACCCGGATTTGGGGATACAAGAGGGATCGCACATGATAAACTGATTACAGAGCAGGTCAAAAGCTTTCTTTGTAGCCCTTTGGGAATCGATCACATTGATGCCGTCTGCTTTGTTGTCCAGGCCTCTCTTGCCCGCCTGAGTGCCAATCAGAGATATATCTTTGACTCAGTACTGTCCATTTTTGGCAAAGACATTGCAGAGAACATCATAATTTTGGTGACATTTGCAGACAGTAAAAACATCCCAGTTCTAGAAGCCATCAAAGCAGCAGACCTGCCCTGTCAAAAGAATAAAAAGGGACAACCCAACCATTTCAGTTTCAACAATTCAGCTGTGTATGCAGACAAAAAAGTAGAAGAGCCTACAACCTCTGACAATGATTCAGATGAGAATGATGATGATGATGATGAAGATGATAAACTGACCGAGCTTGTCTGGGACAAAACCTTTAAACAGATGAAGGCTTTTTTCAAGGCATTGGGGGCCATTGAAAGTAAAGATCTGACGATGACTATAAAGGTCTTGGAGGAACGAGAGCGCCTTGAGAAAGCCATGAAAAGTCTGACCCCTCAAATAACTGCAGGTCTCTCTAAAATGAGTGAGATAAAAAAATTCAAACAATGTTTGGAAAATGAGAGTGACAGCATGAAGCAAAATGAGGATTTTGAGCAAGATGTAGACGTGGTGAAACCAATCAGAACCCTTGTAAACTGTTTTACCATGAATTGCAACACCTGCTTCTTCACATGTCACTCCAACTGTTTCCTCCCTGAAGAAGATCCTGTGCAAACTTGTGCAGTGATGGAGGATGGACACTGCATTATCTGCCCTGAAAACTGCCCTTACTCTGCTCATTCTAAGGAAAATTTCATGTGGACGTATGAAACAAAAACAGAGAAGAAAACTATTAAAGAGCTGAAAGAAAACTTCATGAAGGCAAAAGGAAAGTTTATGGACACTAAGCAAATACTTGATGCACTTGAAAAGGACCTCCTTGTAATTGAGGAAAAACTAAGGAAGTTGATCAAACTGTCCTCTGATTGCCTAAGAAGACTGGATGAAATTGCATTGAATCCAAAATCTCTCTCCACAGCCGAATATCTTGAAATCCTAATCAAAACTGAGAAAGAAGAGAAAAGTCCTGGCTTTGAGGACCGGGTTGTTGGACTCGAGAAAATGAAAGAAGAAACTCTTATTCTGGAAAAGATTGCTAAAGGAGAAAATTTGCTCGAAACAGAGCGCCGCATTATGGAGGAGAGAGAGAAGCGAATGCAAACTGTTGCCCTGAAAATGATGAAAATTAAGAAAGCTTTTAGTGCCTTTCAGTCACAGAGCAAACAGAAAACATCTGATCAAAAGGATGGAAGTGCTTGCCTTGAGGGACAGGAGATGTCCTAAACAAAATAAAAGGCTGATTAGTTCAAAAAGATTTAGGAAAATTTTAAATTTGCTTAGCAAGATGTTACTTAAACATCAATGCTTCTTTCACGTATACATCAATAATCATTTAACATCAAGAATACTGAATTTAAGAGTTATTTTATGCTTTTAATATTTGTGTTTTCAACAATGATGCATTGTAAAATTTCTCAAGAATCCACAACAATCATGTACTGTAGCTCAACTGGTGCTAGCAACACAGTAATAATGGCTCCAGAGAATGCATGAAATTATTGTGTATTTTTTTGTATTCGTTTTTTATAGCTTAAATGATATATAAATTGCATTGCTTAAATTGGATAAAAGCTTCTAAAAAAAAAATATATAAATGTAAAAAAAAAACTTCATGTTTGTTTAGTCTTGTGAAATCATGCAAACATTTTGATATTGTAAAATACTATGAAATACTATAAAAACAATGTATGATTTCAAGCACTTCCTTTATGTTTTCAAGAATTATGAGTAAGTTGTATTAGTATGACATAAAACATTTTGAAATTAAGAAATATGAATTTTTCTTATGGCAGAGCTTATACTGTATTGCCGCAATGTGCATGTGAAATTTCCCAGTTCCCTGACAATTTACTACTGTTCAAAAGTTATCAGCAATTGTATTATAATTAATTCTACTGATGGATTACAATGATCATAATTATTAGTAGTAATAGTTTTTTAAAAAGTAATTTTCTCAACTCTGTGAATTAATAAATAGAACTTAACTGTTAACTTAATTGTCAATTCATGATTTTACTTTTTTAAACCTTTGTGAAGTTTAAATTAGTTTGAAGCCTGTTTTGCAAAATCCAGGTCCTGCGACTTGTAAACAATGTCCTAAATTATTGCCATTACGCATTATGACTGTCTGTTATTTGTGTTAATCAAAAAAAAAAAACCGAGAAGATCACTTTTGTAGCTTTAACAAAGATTAATAATATTTAATTTAAATACAGCCAAGACTATAGTGTTATTTAACATTTGATTTCCTGAATAATTCATGTACATCAATCTTTTTTTATTGCAATATATAATTCCATAAAAACGAAATATTGCAATGTAGTGCAGTAAAAACAAGTATGAAAAATAAAAATAGAATATGGCACAACCTTTACAACTCTGTATGTCAGATTGACAGGTAATGATATTCTGTAGCCTACCCTCCATGGTGAATTAATTAAATACATAATTATCATAAGAAAAGAAAAAATAAATCTAATAAAAGGTAGCCTGGCTCCGCCCTCCTACGTACTTCCACTCAATTTTAATTTTCCTTCAGTACGTTGTCTGGGTTTGCGGTATATTCGTGGGTTTTCTCAGGCCAATTTTTACTGGTCCAATCAGCGAACAGAGGGAGTGGCTGAGAACGATGACGTTGAGGTCGTGCGCTAGTTTGAGTTGAAGTTTCGTCACGACCAAACGTTAGCGATTGGTTATGGCAGATCCAGAGTGGCTGTGGGCAGATCCAATGGGGAGTACAAAAGAAATGTACGAGAGTCTGGTAGGACCAGGCTAAATAAAAGGTACACTGACATAAGAATTAGAAAAAGAACATCAGAAACATGCAAAGACCTAAAATACATTGTGATATGAAATGATAATATTATGGGCATTATAAGTTAATAATTTTTGTTAGGGGTTCAGCTGGCAAAAACTTTTTTGGGAATACTCGGCCCATGACAGTCACAGCACAATAAAATACAACAGCTTTTTATACAAATTCACACAGTACAAGGCATAATGCCACGACACATGCTAAAGAGTCAGGCAGCAGCACTCCTCTCATAAACAGTGTAACAGGCCTCAATACATTTATTCAATTCTGGACCTAATTTCAACCATGATGATCAACAGCCCGTTTGAGTTAGCAGACGATAAGGTCATTTCAAACTGTGTGCTCATAACAAGATTAAGGAGTGCAATTTTCATCTGTTTAAAACAACAAATCATGCAAAAGTTTTAGGGGATCCACGCTCAAGCCCAAAGGATTACTTGTAATGGGACATTTAAATATCAGAAGCGTTGCTTCAAAACGGAACAACTTGTTACGAACAACCGGTAGGCTACTTACAAACTCGACCTTTAATTTGCTTTGCTTTTCGGAAACGTGGTTGACAGAATCATCCCGAACACTGCATACTTGGTCCCGGGATATAGGAGATGGTGGACTAATGTATGTGAAGGACAGCATAAAATGAGGAAATTGGAAATTGGAAAAGGAAATTGAATTTATCAGTGGATCTAGAATGAATTGCTGTAACAATTGTTTTATCCCCAAGCATGGCATTTACTGTAATTGGTGTATATAGGCCTCCCTCATTAAAGGTATATATGCGAGAATTTTTTTGCCGCTAGAGGGCGCTACATTCCAAACAACAACAACGGCGTAGCTTGATGACGATGTGAAGGAGCGTGGAATGATGGGAACTGTCGTTTTAAACTCCACCGTGGATGTAAATCTATTTTTTACAGTCTATGATGTAAATCAGTCAGACGGGAATCGAAAAATCATGTTCATGGATGAGGCTAAGTTCTATTTTTATAATGACATGCTTTTTGTGGCGAGGGGGCGTGGTTCAGAGCGGTCTGTAATGGGAGAGAGAAGAGACGAGCACCACGAGCAAGTAGGTCAAGTGCAAATGACGAACACCTGTGTCTTATTGCTGTGATCCGCGTGGAGAGACCGCTTATAAGCCGCGCTGGAACGAGAGAGAGACTGAAGAGAAAATTGAACGCAGAGAAAGAAAACCGGTGGATCCGAGCTCTCATTTTTGAACTGTTTTGTGCCGTCGCGGTTGCCACGTGAATGCGCGTTGTGTGCGACTTTTGTTTGTTTTGCTTTATTTTAATAAAGTATGAGTCCCGGTCACGCCGACCCCTGTCTTCTTCCTTCCTGACTCTTGAACCTCATCACACTTTTATTTCATTAAAATGAATTAACCGCAAGAAAAGTAAGGTTTAATACTAAATTGGTTATCATAGATGTTACTGTATGTCGAATTCATTGTTGTGATAACTCGGCGCAGTTTTACGTGTTCTAAACAATTGTTGTAAAAGTACATTCGAACATACCCACATCATTTGCCAAAATACTGATTAATCTTTATGTATAACACATGCTATATTTATTTACATGGCCATAAACACCAGACTTGATAAACAATGTCAATAAACTAAACACAAATCTAAAGCAATAACACTTCCCTTACATAAACATAACTATTACCGAAAATATAAAATTAAGCATGCTTTGTCGACAGAACCAGCTGCTATCGGTAAAGAATAATTGTGTTCCATAACGACTGCAAGATACAAGCTAACGTTTGTTGCTTGATAGACGCTACAACTACAACTTCCGCATTTGTCCAGGACTCCACGCAGTACCAGCGGAAACCGAGGGTAACGCGGATATGACGCAATTGACTGGCGACTCCCAGCTCCCCCCTGCTCTAACGCCCCGTTTCCTTGGTTAAAATCGCAATTTTCTCACGATTTAAAAATAGTTGGAAACATTTGGGATATTGTAAATAATCAACTTAACAAAATATATAACACTTGCCTTGAGATTATGGGATATTTTAATGCAAAATTCTTACATATTGTACCTTTAAAGGCAGGGTAGGTAGGATTTTTCAAAAAAAAAAAAACATTCCAAATTTGTTTAAACTGTCTTTATATACCAATACATCATTAAAATGTAAGTACTCTGAAAAAGAGAGTATAAAAATCGAGTGTCTGTAGACCTCTCACGACTGTTGTAAACACAGCTCATTATTTCCATTCACTCCACCCCCTCCCTTCTGGGCTCCTTCCAAAGCCACGCCCACAAAACACATGAACGCGCGACACCAAACGCTCAGGCTTAGCTGGAAGACGCATTTATTTACCTGAGACGAGTGGAGAGGAAGGAGCACAGTACATACAGTGACATCATGTCAGAATCACATGTAATAAAATACCTAACTTTATCACTATGAATATAAACAAATAAGATTTCTTTTAGTACTCACTATCAAGCTAGCATATCGATACTGGTAAAGTTTAAAATATATTTTGTTTGATTCGGTAACAAGCTATATTTAGGCTATAGGTAACGAGCTATATTTATAAGGCAAAGCTAAAAACAGGTTGCATTGATACACGTTTTTCCATTACCGTCAGTTAAACTGATGAAGGTGAAATTCGTGTAAGATTCATTACATATACGGTGTTTTGCATGTAAGAGTTTCCATGATGAAAGCATTGTTGACTCTGATGAGGACTAACGTTACAGTCCGGTGACAAGTACCACATCGTCGGTTCGAGGACAGGTCCGGGGCGGGTCGAGGGCGAAGCAGAGGAGGTCGTTCAAGAGTGCGGGCAACCAGGGTCCGAGGAAGTAGTTTTTGCCTTGTTTGCCTTCGTTGACTGCATATGCAGGTGCTTTGAATTTTGAATGCTCTTTCTCTGCCATAATTTTACTCTTCGTAGGTTCCGCGCCTCTCTTGCACTGCACTCCTCAAATCAAACGGGTGCGGCAGTTGCTTCAAGATGGTGGCAGGTCCACACGTACGTTAACTAGTCAGCCGAGTCAAAATTTTGACTCATTGCCATCCAAGGTGAGAGAATAGCCTACTTCTGGAAGATTAAAAGAACTGTCACAAAATACCTTATCTCTGTTTAAATCAGCAACTGCAGTATAACAGAGCGACGGGAATATAGCATTAGCTACAAGCTAACGAGGGAAACTGATAAAATGGAACTGTGTCAGATGGAAACTACGAAGTGTGCTTCTATCACAGAAAAGCGTAACATTCAAGAGATGCATTCTTATGACTGCACGAGCAATTCCGGGGAAGAATGTATTTCCTCTCCGAACACACCAGCGAAGCACACAGATAAAAAAGGCAAATGCAGTTGGTCTGACTCACAATCAACCGTCACTGTATGAGCTACAAAAGACAATAATCTCAGCCGTCATCGAGAAAATAAATGAAAGGGCGGATAAAACCGATCAAGCCGTTCATTACAACACCATCCAAATTGATGGCTTGAAAAAGTCTCTGGATTTCTGCCACCAAGAAGTCGTCGATTTAAAAAATCAACATGTCACTCTTAAAAACAAGTGTGATCTGCTCCAGAAGAAAGTAAACGAGATGGAACAGAAGGTGAATGAGTCTGATCGCTACAGTCGACGACATAACCTCCGTCTGCACGGTGTTTCTGAAAAAGGGGACGCCCAAGTCAGATCGCAAGTTCGGGATATCTGTCGAGCAGTGCTACCTGCCGAGGAGGCTGAGATGGTTGTTACAGCGGTGGATGTAGCTCACAGAATCGGGAGACCCAAGGAAGGAGGACAAGACCAGCCCCCGCGCCCAGTGATCATCAGGTTCATATCAAGAACGGCCAGGGATGTGCTGTGGAAAGGCTCCAAGGCAAACAACTACCTAAAGAACAACCGACTTCACTTCAAAGAGGATCTGACCGCGGCTGATCGAGCCACCCGCAGTCGTCTATGGCCAATGGTGGAAGCAGCTAGGAAGAAGGGTGACAAGGCCTACTTTGTGGGAGATAGGGCGTATGTGAATGGTAAAGAAATCAAATGATGTGACAGGTAAAGTGTAGTGTGGTCAGATGGTGTACTGATATATTAACAAGTTTATATTCTAAATATCTCAGTTTTACGAAGTACACAATATTCTGTTATAAGTGCAGTGATTCTTGCAGTTTCAGTTAATACTCAAGCACAGGAACTAAAAGTTTGTTCAGAGTTACTTTTTTCTGGGTTATTTTTGTACTTAATGTCAATTTCTATTCTTACTGTAAATGCCAGGGGTATCAGAAACTTGTTAAAGAGGAAATGTTTATTTTTGTACTGTCAAAACAAAGGTGCTGACTTTTATTTTATACAGGAAACCCATGCTTCAGAAGATGAAGTTTCATTTTGGAGGAGTCAGTGGGGGAAGAATGTTTGGTTTTCATTTGGTAGTAACAGATCGGCAGGAGTAGCTATTTTACTGGGAAAATTTAAAGGTAACATTATCAAGTATCTCTCAGACAAAAATGGCAACTTGTGGTTTTCATTTGGTAGTAACAGATCGGCAGGAGTAGCTATTTTACAGGGAAAATTTAAAGGTAACATTATCAAGTATCTCTCAGACAAAAAACTTCTTGTGGATATTGATCACTTTCAGTTTGTCATTATTAATATATATGCATCCAACAATAAACAAACTAATAAAACTCTATTCTCTATGTTAGAAGACAAAATAAATCAGCTGCTATTATCATTCCCTAATGCCAAGGTTCTCTGGGGTGGGGATTTTAATACTGTTTTGGATAATACTGTGGACAGATGGCCCCCAAAGAACAATTGTGCGTGTGAATTAAACAATACTTGTAATAGAATGGACCTTATTGATATGGAGACACAGAAACCCAAATCAAAAGGCATATACCTGGTCAAACAATGATAGATCTCAACAATCTCGTTTAGACTTCTGGCTGACTTCCTCAGACATTGAAAATAGAGTGGATTCAGTTATAATAGAGCCTGCAGTTTTTACTGACCACCAAGCGGTTATTATCAAGGTCAACATGGCTGCATTTGTAATTAACTCCAGTAGAGATTATTGGAAGTTAAATAAAACACTACTACAAAATAAACAATTTAAGAAAGAAACACAGAACATTATTGATAAATACTGGAGACAAGCTAATACAATAAATAATTTTGGTAAATGTTGGGAATTAATGAAATTTGAAATTAGGAATTTAGCTATAATATCTGGAAAGAGAATTGCCAAAACCAAAAGAGAAAATGAAACACAAATAATTGCCAAAATTGTAAAATTATCTGAATTGGTAGTTCTTTCTGAAAGGGAACTTAGAGAACTGGCAGCATTGCAACTCGAATTAGACAAAATCTATGAAGATAAAGCCAGAGGGGCCTTTATCAGATCAAGGAAAAAATGGCTAGAGTTAGGGGAAAAGTGTACAAAATAATTTTTAATTTGGAAAAAAGGAATTATGAATTATCCTCCCTCTCTAAACTTAAAATTAATGACCAGATCTTATCTTATCAAAATCTTATATCGCGACATGTTGTTGACTTTTATCAAAAGTTATATGCTACTACTAACACTGAAAGTGTAGATAACACTGACTTATTTATTAAAGGTATTGAAAAAGACATTAGAGGTATTGATGAGGGATTTAAATCAATTTGTGACCAGAGGATCAGATTAGCAGAGGTTCAAAGGTGTATTGGCTCCCTTAAAGCTACACTGTGTAACTTTTTTAGTTGATTCTTAGCAAAAAACACTTAGTTCTTTCAAAAATATATGTGCTCATTAATGTATATTTACTTCTTTCAAGTAATAAAGTATTCTCTTAAGTTTATAATCTGCCATTGAAAGTACATACGGGTGAGGGGTTCGAATGCCGGTCGCCATGTTGCCCCTCCATCTTGAAACTACATTAGCCAAAGAGGGACATGCCTGTAAATTCAAGCTTCGCCTTTTGCGTTTTTCACTCAGTGACACCGTGACGAATGCGAGGGGGAGATTACTCGCGAGCTCGCGAGTGCCGGCAGATTTGAAAGATAGTGTGGTGTGTGTGTGTGTGTGTGTGCGTACTCACATTTGAAAGAGAGAATTAAAACGTCAACGCGACAGACAAATCAGCAAGACCATAGTCAATATTGGAGTAACTTTTCCCAGATGGAAAGAGCTCAAGAGGAGAAAAGATTTTAAAACGGACGCCGAGGTTGCCTGCTTTCTTCTCGACAGGTAATTCAGTCTGTTGTAATTCATTTGTGTAAATTCGAAGTTTTATAGTTGCTTGTCTAACCATAGCATGGTTGTGCATAACGCCAGAACGACCTCTAGTATAACTTCATCCTCGCATCAATGGTGAAAAAGTATTGTACAGGTAATGAATAGTTTTAAAGGCGCAATTTTTTAAGCTATATAAAAAAAAAAGGACACTGTAAATTTTAGTTATTTTTAATTGCTTTTATTTTGTACACATTGTAACGTTAGCCTAATCTGATTATGCTGGGATAGCCGATTTCAAGGGTGACGTTTACCTCCTGACATCTGTCCTGTAGTTTTATTCATTTTAGACGTATTGTTTATTATTGTCATGGACGAAGTCGATAACTGGAAGCCATGTTAATCTTGGAATAATACGGCCACCGTAGGAGTTAAAACGCCCTCGGAATTGAGAGGAACAGAAACTAATATTCACTGGCTAGTCATATACAATTTCACCGCTAGATGGGGGTAAAAATCACACAGTGTAGCTTTAAAGACAATAAGTCTCCTGGTGATGGTTTGATAAATGAATTTTACAAAACATTTGGTGAAAGTTTAGCCCCATTTTTAGTTGCAGTGTTTGAAGAAGCCATAGACAAAGGAGAATTACCACCCACCCTTCGTCAAGGCCTTATTAAATTAATTCCTAAACCTAAGAAAGATAAATTAAGTATCGAAAATTGGAAACCAATTAGTTTATTAAATAATGATGCAAAGATATTTGCAATGATCTTTGCCAAAAGATTACAATTAGGATTAGATGATCTTATTGGGGAGGAACAATCTGGTTTTATGCCTGGGAGAAATATTTGTAATAACATCCGTTTAGTTTTGGACATGATTGACTATAATGATTATATTTCAGATGATAGTTTCGTTTTATTTGTCGATTTTCATAAAGCTTTTGACACGATTAGTCATCAGTTTATGTTTAAGGCTATACATGTTTTTGGTTTTGGAGACAGATTTTTGAGAGCAGTCAATACACTTTATAAAGATTGTAATAGCTCTGTTGGTCTGGCCCATGGCACAACCCCAAGATTTAACATCCATCGAGGTATAAGACAAGGGTGCCCTCTGAGTCCCTTTTTATTTCTTCTTGTTACTGAAATTATGTCTGTACACATTAAAAAAAGTTCATTTAAGGGCATCACGGCAGTAGATAGAGAATTTAAATTATCACAACTTGCAGATGATACAGCAATTTTTCTAGCTAATGAATATGAAGTTCCAAAAGTGGTTCAGTGAATAGAGATGTTTTCAAAAGTATCGGGACTGAAAATGAACTTAAGTAAGTCGGTGTTATTACCATTGAAGGAATGCAATATGTTGTCGATAAATAATATCCCTGTGAAGGGTACCTTCACATATTTGGGCATTGTTATTGATAAAAATTAAAAATCCCGTAAACTTAAACTTTGACCCAATAGTTGAGCAAATAACAAAAAAATTTAACATGTGGTTAATGAGGGATCTTTCTTTAAATGGCAGAGTTTTACTGTCCAAAGCTGAAGGGATATCACGAGCTGTTTATGTGTCTCTGGCTTTGGGAATGCCTACTACAGTTTTTAAAATGTGTCATTATCTTAAAAAAGAGGTATTATGTAACACAAGACAAAACGGAGGTCTGGAGGTTCTTTGTTTTGAAACAGTAAATGACACTTTTAAAATTAAATGGCTAACTAAATTAATTCAAGAAGAAGATAATATTTGGAATGCTTTCCCTAAATTCATTTTTAATTCAATTGGATGACTCAACTTTGTGTTGAAATGTGACTATAACCCTGATAAATTGCCTGTAAAATTAGCTAATTTCCACAAGCAAGCTCTGCTGTCATGGAAACTGGTGTACAAACATCATTTCTCACCTACAAATTATTACATTTGGAATAACAGGTGTATTCAGTATAAAAACAGATCTTTGTACAACAAAAACTGGGTTAGTAATGGTGTTGTTTTGGTTTCACAACTTATGAATTCTGATGGTCAATTGTTATTGTTTGAAGAATTTTTTTCTAAATTTGATATTGCAGTTACACCAAAAGAATATGGCATTGTTTTTGCTGCTATCCCAAGGAATGTTTTGCAGCTTATGATTGGATCCAGAACAGAGCTTTTTGTGACAGCTCCTGTTAACAATATTTTTCTGGGAAGTGTAGATGTTACAAAAAACAAATGTTCAAGTAATTACATTAGAAATCTTTTGGTAAATGTTACGGTTCCTCCTGCTAAAAATTTTTGGACATCTCTTTATAAGGATATTGATTGGAAAAAAATGTGGTTGATGAGTAATAAATTTTGTCTTAACAATAAAATAAAAGAAGTATCTTTCAAAATTATACACAGAATATATCCGGCAAAAAAGACGTTAGAAAGATTTAAGATTGATATTGAGTATTCATGTAATTTCTGTGGCTTAAATGAAGAAACTATTGAACATTTGTTTTATCACTGTGTGTTTACTAAAATGTTCTGGATGAATGTACAAAACTTTATTGAAAGGAAAACAGGACAGTCATTATATTTACTTCTTTACTTTGAGGACATTAATTTGGAAAAGGACTTGATTTTCTTTGTACAACTTGTTTTATTTTTAGGAAAATTTCACATTCATAAAAGAAAGTGGACTGACAGCAAGCCATTATTTAACCTATTTCTACAAGAGCTATCTCATTACAGTACCACTATCAATGATCTTACAGTCAAAGGCTTTAAAAACAAATTCTATTCTGAAAAAATTCCTATGCAACTAATGTGTTTTTTGTATACTCTTTGTAATCTTATTTTTTTTAATGTTTGTACCCCTGGCAAACAGTTTTGTTCTGTACTTTTTTGTTAATAAAAAAAATAATAAAAAAATAATAATAATTCAAACGGGTGCGCGCGCATATGGGCAGATCTTGTAGCAACAGTGGTGGTAGCCATGGTTGCGAGAGTGAGTGACAGTCGCCCAAACCAATCAATTGTTTCGTCCCGAATGGAAATAATGAGCTGCAGGCACGTGCACACATAGACATCAAAGGGGGCTTGAGCACCTGCCCTTTTTATTACTGGAGAGAAAGTGCCCTTTTTTCTGGAGTGCTTTTTTTCTATTTTTGAAAAATAATATATATTCCTGTTTGCGCACAGCTTCCCTGTCAAACAAATATATTTATTGAAGAATAGTATATCTAAATATCAGGTCCGTCCAAGTGATCTGAGGGCGCGCGCGCGCATCCTGGTGTGTGACGTGTACGCAGACTGGAGCATAGATATATACACTAGATGTCGCCTTGTCTACGGCAGGTCATTGGAACGAATGTCTTTAAGGCGACATCTAGTGTATATATCTATGCACCAGTCTGCGTACACGTCACACACCAGGATGCGCGCGCGCCCTCAGATCACTTGGACGTGGCTGTGTATAAGAGCTAAAAACGATATGAATACTGTTTGTTTTCTCACACAAACCGCTCGTTTCGTGTCTTAGGCCATCAATGTGTACTTACGATGGGGAATTGTTTAATTTGGACGATGGGGAATTGTTTTAATTTGGACTCTGTGCATCCTCTTTGAGACCGTGACCATCATTATATGACTGACAGACAAGAACGGTTTAACCTAAAAATATCAAAATTTAAACTACTGCGGAAAAAAAGACACCTACATCTTGGATGCCCTTGAGGTAAGCTAAAACATACCAACATTTAATTTCAAAGTGAACTATCACTAGTTGACGCCTAATTTGCATACAGAACGTCCCCAGTTAATGACTTACATCAAGAGTCTTTCCCCCTGAAATTTAGAAATCTAAATTGGTGAATTTAGAAGAAATCTACAGATGCAAACAGATGGAGGATACACTCTAAAAAATGTAGTAAATCTGAGTAACTGCATCTGGTACATTAATACATAAAACTGAGTAGAAATAAGTTAACATTAAACATTAAAAATAATATTTATAAATTAACTTTTTATTTATGAGTAATTTAACTTTTTTTATTTCCTCTAAACCTAGTATTCCATACAACCACATAGGCTACATGACATTGGCTTTTATTGAATTTTTACTCAATTATTTTGGTAAATTTAATTCAAACAATCAAGTAAGATTTTCAGAGATTTTAATAAAGTTAAATATTTCTGTAATATTTTACTAAGCCACAGAATATTTTTTAGAGTGTAGTAGGTTTAAAACAAACTCCATCTAAATGTGGATTTTGAAGGTTTTATTTGATGATGATGATGATACAGTCCTCCCTCAAACGTGAAACTAAGTCCATGTCAGTAAACTTTGTCTTTGTCATCTAGAAATAGAAGGCATCATGCTAGCTATATGGGCTAGCATGATAAGCTCCCCCACTACCAGCCATAGATATAAACACTAGATGTCGCCTGGGCTACGGCAGTTCATTGGAACGAATGCGTCAATAGAGCCGCCATCTTGGAACAGGGGAGCCCCTCCTCTTTAATGCATCAGCGTCAATGTAGGCAAAGGTCTAACGGAAATAAAATCACCTATAAAACCTAATAAAATCACATTTGGTTCGTTCCAACAGTCAGACATGTATTTATCATTGAGTCCAGAGAAAATTTAAGGTTTTGCTATTAAGATAATCTATTTATTTTTCAAAATATAATGCATAGTGCTAGTAGGTCTAAGTTTATTAGTCACATTCTTCAACTTGAGTAAACTTAGAATTAACTATGGCTACTTACCTTAGCCTACTGCATGCAAAATGACTACAATGGTGTGACTATACATGTTAATTTAAACATTTTCAAGCAGAGAAATGTACACTTGACTTATAAAAAATGACTACTACCATCCACACAGTAACTAGACTGATCATATTTCTTTAAGCCATGTTTTGCGTGAATGGGGTTACTTTAACTGTACAAAATCAATTTGGTCAGAAATAAACATTTTGTCGACCTTGAAAAGAGACAGGCAAATTTACATTTGACGTGTTTCATGGAAGTGGCTGGCCTGAGAAGTTTTGAGGTCTGCATCTGAAGCTTATTGCCAAAACCTGACTGGAACTACACAATAATACGATACATTATTGTGCATGTCTAGGTCTCTGAATTGTTTAAGTACAATCTGGATTAAAGTAACAATATCTAGTAATCACCATCACATGTTCCAATGTATTGGGAATAAAAATATTAGAACATGAGCTAGACAACTTGGCTTATATTAGTCTCTTAACTGTTGGTTTCCAGTCTTGTGAAACAGAATCACATTCATACAGAACCCTCCTCCCCCCCTTAAATCAGTGTAGTGTTTTCAGGGACTTGCCTTGTTTGCAAATGCTATACAGTGCATGTCTAATCTCAACACACTTCTATATTGATTTTAGTTGCACATATAAAGTCAAACAAACAATACAATGCAGTTGTGGCATTAATACTGACAAGTTTTAATTAAAGTTTAGTTAAAGTTTTAATAACAAGCTAGTCAGTATTACAAAACAATGCACTCCCCAAACCTAATATCCATCACCTAAACACAATATACATAGTAAATATGGTTCTAACATGGTTAGCACCTGACCTGTTATTGTTCCGTTGAAAAGCTGAGGTGGCAGAGAAAGAAAAGGAGTTCGAGGATAGCATAGAAAAAACAAAGTTTGACTCTGAGGCTGGACTTGTGTGTTATACTACAAAGCTAACTGGTGACATCCTTCCAAGACTGTCAGCTGAGTTAACCATTCTTAAAACTAAGTGTTTAGTATCCCTGCAACAACACTACCTTACACAGTTTCTTCCTTAGACTTTTGCTCTGCAGTTGCAGAGTATGAACCTTTGCCACATGGTGTTGTCTCAACTTATGAAAGGTACAGACAACCAGTGAAATTAAGCTAAAGTGGTGGTTGTCTATGCCATCTTGTGTCTCAACAATGTGATCACGAAGACCAAATATGTCCTCAGACCCTACTTCTGCTTTCACGACTCTGTTTAATAGAGACACTGGGCACTGACGGGCTGCTGAATTGATGTTAGAGGCCCGTCGGATGCAGTGCTCAGCCGAGCGAATCACTTTAACGGTACCTTGACTTGGTATTACTAGGCCTCCGTTGTTTCTGAGGGTAAGCAGATGGTATGTATCGCCAAAAGATGGTATGGTCGAAGCTACCAGACTACTACGGCATTCATTGCATGCAAGTTTTCTCATGACTTGCCTAACTACAAATCCTGCAATGTAAACAAGCGCATTGTCAGTTAGGCACCCAAAGTTTGTTGCTAAATAGCTATGGTCCAACACAACACCAGTGACTTGCTCAAAGGGAGAGGATGCAATGTTGTCGTCATCATGGTCCTCAGCTGGCACCACAGATGACATGTCAACAGCTGAGAGACACATGGTGTCATCCTGTGGTTGAACGTTGCCTGTCGTCCCTGGAGCAATTCCACAGCGGACCATAATGCGCCGGAAATAACTCTGGAAGTGAGCAACAGTTGGATTGTTGTTCCATCCACCTGAAATTAAAAAGGTAAGTATATTCCAGGTAAGTATATTCCAGGTGTGTGTGTGTGTGTGTATGTATGTATGTATGTATGTATGAATGTGTGTGTATATATATATATATATATATATATATATATATATATATATATATATATATACACACATACACATAGATATTAATTTTTTTGAAAACTTGTTTTTTATAGAATTGTAATGTTTGTTTTATCTCAATAACATTGCTCAGCTCCTACCTGAGGCCCTGATGGAATTAAAATACAATTCCAAGTGGTCTTGGCTAAAACGGTATGTGCACACATATCGCTGTCCCTCAAGTAGCTCTGGTATCATCATGGTGAAGGAGTCAATGTTGATGACAAAACCAGTCACAGATAGATACCTTTAAAATAAAGAAAAGAAACTTCAATATTCCAACACTGACTATACAAAACCATAAACTTAGTCTGTTAAAATTTACTTTAAATATGTTACATATCATTGTATTATTTGAACTGGGACATTCAAGGTAAGTGAGACAAATTAAAGGGAAAATGATCTAAATGCAAATGTCAGAACAGAGTGAGTCTAATTAGTGTCTGACTCCTGCCACCCCTCTGCCTCAATCTGACTAATAAAACTGACTAATCAATATCAAAATAGTTGGCGATTAATTTAATTAAAATAATTTATAATCTTTGCAGTTCTAATGCAGTGCATGTGTAATCTCTTTACTCATTTATCCAAGTTTTCCCTTTCATTTCTCACCTATCTGTGCATGTAAAATGGATGCAACGTGACCTTGTTGAGAACATTTTTTTTTTAAGTCACAAGAACATTGAGTAGAAGGAAAGAGAAAGATAGCAATGCGGTAGACCTATGATGTGGAATGATGGAAATAACCTCTCAATACATTACCCAAAATTTTCTCTGCAATGAAGTCCACATATTTTTTACGTAAACACTTCGCTAAAGGAACCAAACAACACTGGAACAGCAAGCGGACGTTTTTTTGAACACAACGTCAAAGGAAAGGATATGAAGTGAACCAAAAACTTGATCAAGACGTTTTAAAGAGTAAATCTGTAAGTGATTGCTTTGGGTCAAAGACCATAGTTTGTTACAAATCCAGACTCTCAATCTACTCTATGGTTGTATTGTTACTCTTTAAAACTCTTGTTCTCTTACTCCTTATAATGCAAGTGAAGGTAAATACCTGGTATGCTAATGGTATGCTAATGTTTTGGGGGCAATGAGAAGCTTGGCTACCTCAATACTGCTTGCAGCTAGATTTGGCAATGTTTTCTTCTTAAATACTGACGTCCTATTAATAGTTTATTTACTCTATTTATATTACCCAGTGAGATGGTTGATGTTAAGATTAATATATATATTAATAAATAAAAAAATCCATAATTAATTATTAATCATATAATATATATTTTCCCTTGCACTAACTGGTACTAGTAGATTCTACTTTTACATAATGCTCAGACTTGCTGATAGCATCTTTAATTAGTATATCTAATGCAAAGTATACAATGATACACTCTTAAGGTATTTACCTTACTTGTGGAAAACAAAAACTAAACTAAACAAAAAAACCTCTTTGAGCGATGAAGTGGAGTGCCATCGTTCAGCCTCAACTTGGTCAAGTAAGCTCGGGCTTCAGTCATAAAACCTAACGTGTCTTCCCAGTTGCGGAAACCTAGTGGAGCCTTGAAGCCTCCCGCACGTGGGTTTTTGCTGTTCATAATGTCGAACAATCTGTCAATCACCTTTAACACAAATATTCCTCATTACAGCTGGTTATGATTTACAGTTCAAAGATCTATAGAAGGTAGACCTGTTAGGATAGAGCAGATGTTAGCAGTTGGTTGCTTCTTCAGGAGAATGACAGGATATAACAACTCTGCGTTGGGGAAAACAGGCTTTAGGTCAGGAGGCATGACTGGCTAGCATCGCTATGCTATTGTGGTAGCCTGGAAGAATCAGCTGCTGTTAGGTAAGGGAAAAGGTTGATTGAGCAAAGACCATGTTGATGCCACAGGCATTGGCAGAGAGGAAAGACTGTTCGAAAGGATTAAGTGCTTGAACCACCAGCTGAGGGATGGATGGCGCTGATGATTTAGGACAAGAGCAGAAATGTCCACTTTTAGAAAACAATTATTAATCAATAATCATACTTTTTGCACATTTAATTTCCAACTAAAAAAAAATAATTACCTGAAGAAATTCGATCGTAGGAGAACATTCTTCAAACTGCGGACATCCAGCTTCCATGAGCACGCGAAGAGCCATCGCCACCGATCGACTCAGTGTCTGGGCCGCCACTGACACCTTCATCTTCTGCCCCTCAAAGTTGATGTGTTTTCTGGTGATTTTGTTGGCCGCATGAAGACCCTCGTGTTCCTGAACATCATTCAACTCTGATATGTATTTCCATTTAACTGTTCCTGCGGGACTGACAATGGAGCTGTAAGCTTGCAACATGTTCCTAGCCAATTTTAACATATGGCAAGGGTCCATGATCACAAACACATTTTCCCCTGAAGAAGGGTGGGCAAAATATGTCTTGAGAGGCTGATTCAGCTTTAGCTGGCACCCGAGCATCGTACACATGTTAATGTTCGATATATGTCCATCCATTGTGACACACACAACTTTGATGCCACGTTCATGAAGTGCCTCCAAGGCGTGTAGAAGCAAAATCCTTTGTGTATCTGGTCTAAGTGAGCTTATGAAATAAAAGGCAATGGGCATTTTCCAGTGACCTTGTAATCCAACTACCATGAAAACTAGGGCTTCACTTGCCACACTGGTCTCATCTATCCCACTGCCAAGATCCACAAAACCAATCATTGTCTGTTTGTGTGGATCGTACTGCACTTGTCTCCTTATAGACATGCCATCCAAAACAAGACACACTCGATCATACTTAACAGGGTCTTCATTTTTCCGTCTCTGTAGCATGTCTAACAGCGACGTGTTTAACCCAGGCTTGGCATCCACAGTCTGCAACCATCTGTTACAGGTAAAGCAATAAACAGAACACATATTGACATATCAGTTTCATCTATTTCTGACAAATGTGAAGTTGTAGAAAATATTATATTTACTTTAGAAGAGTGTGAGGATGTGGGAGTGGTATCTTCATGGTTTCCCTCAAGTAAGTGTAGGCTTTAGGTCCATGCAAATGCAGCGTTAAAGCAAATTCCCTTTGAGCTGGAGTGAAGGCATGGTCGTGCTTGAACAGTTCAACTGGAAGGTCTGGAAGGTTCAGGGAAATAATTTAATAATAATAAAATTAATTATAGTTTCACAGAGACATATTTCAGATTGATTTAGAGACAACTTGATCATATGCATTGTTTTTTTCTATGACCAACAGAAAAAACATTTCACAGGTAACAATATTGAGACAGCAATCAAACTGTGTGAGATGAGACATACTACTAAAACAGGGCTCCAAACTTTTTTGTATTGGTTGCACTGGTGCGCCAAACTTGTTTTATTTAGATGCACCAGCACAAAATTTAGGTGCACCAAAAATTGATGTAAAAGTTTGTAATCAGTTGTGTAGCTTATTTCTGAACAGTAAGCCTAAATTAACTAAATTCTATAGCTTAGCAACACAAACTTGAGAGGTGCAATACAGCAAATCAACTCAACTTAACTTGTTGCTGCAAGGCACGCAGCTGCAGGTTAAAAATTGTAGTTGTACAGATAAAATTGGTCGCACTCTAGAGCCCTGTACACAATTAAAAATGCTACACATGCAAAAGAGAGAGGGAGAATCGAGTCAGCCAACCAGAGTAGAAATTCAGCTTTTGTTCCAGTTCCTCCGTCAGCATCTTGTTATTTTTCAAATCCTCCAACAAGGAGCCCACTGTCTTTTTTTTTCTTCTTTCCCTGTCCTTCGCATTTCTCAAGTCCCGTTGTAACTTCTCCACGTTCTCCTGAGACACAGCCAACTTCTCTTTTGCTTTAACTGGGTCAAAGGCATACTGATGATCCTGAAAAATATTTACAAACTCAGTAACTTCAATCATGTATCCTAGCTTCTGAAAATGTCACTGTTACATCCACCAAACATACAAAGGTGTTTAAATAATTTCACTTACTAAAGATTGCTCAAAGAGGTCTGGTCTTTCAAACCCCCTGACAGGTGTGTTGGACCATGGGTGTGGAGATTCCTCAGTTGCTTTGTTTGAAGTTCTGCTTAACCTGGATGAACTAGGCTGCTGGAGAAAAGGGAAAATGTTTGAGCTTATATGAACACGTAATCAATTACAAAATGTTGTGTTAAAAAATTGCTGTGACAAACTTTTGAAAGATGATCAGGAAAATTAAAAATGGATGGGGTCGCTCCTTGCCGCAAACGGATAGTCTGTCCAGTCCTGTCAAAATCTTCAGGCCGAAAATGACAGCTGCACAGTAAGGTGCGGTCTTTTGGCTCGAAGCCCTCTCTCCTGAGTGCTATTGTCCATAACTGACGTCTCTGTTTATCACTTGGGAATCTACAAACAAAACAAATCCATAAGCGTAGTAGAACGCTAACTTAGCTCGAAATAGACGGAGACAGAACTCGGCCATACAATGCCAGTCGGAGAAACTATTGAATGGAGACCAAAACAACTGTCCACATTTCCAACATCTTACGATCATAATTACATTGATATTTCTGTTCATTGTCGGGTTCCCTAACTGTCAAAAACTAATGGGTAAGTTAACTAGCTAGCTAACTAGCATGGATTAGCTGCGGTCGTTAACCAAGGACTGAAACAATAAACCAACGTAAGTTAACCAGAAATATAATTTCGTATCATTCAATATCATAAAACACATTCTCACTTGTGAAATGTTATCCCTTGTTGTCTGGTTTTTAGATTTCTTTCGTGTGAACACCCATACGCAGCACAAAAGTCCGGCATCATTCATATTGATTCAAAGTACAGGCGGAGATAGCAGCGTTTGAGCGTTACCTATGGCTACTTCCTATGACAAGACCCCTGTCCCAAGATGGCGGCGGTTTTGACGCATGCTTAGAACCCCCAGGCGACATCTAGTGTTTATATCTATGACTACCAGCGAGCACCCTCCCATTGAGGTCGTGCTCGTCAATGCGTGTGTACCTGATTTTCTGTGAACTTGTCCGTCTCTTCAGCATCGATCAACACCATGGACTCGGAGGTAGGCTGCCCTGGCTAATCTATCCATAGATAGCAATAACCGAGGAATTGGAAGCTTGTTAGTAGATTTTCTCTCCGTCATAACGCTTCGTGCAATCTTCAGGCGAACTTCAACTTCAGGCCTGTCGTGTGCATGTGATATTGTAACGTGCGCAAGGGAGGGCGGGGGATCTGTGGCGTGTGCCTGTGATTGACAGTCAGATCTCACACACCCCTGCGCTGATTGGACACGATGATCCGGGAGCGGTGGATTTTTGCAAAACAAATAACACGCTCCAGGTGGAGTTAGAAGCTCGTTTTTTTTCTAAAACCACCTTATTTATGTTGTTCTGTCGGATTATAGTGTCAATTTCACTGAATATGATCAAAAAAATGTTGATAAAAAAAGCTTTAAGTTCTACCTGCAGACAATATGTAATCCAATGTTTTTTTTTTTGTTTTTTTTTTACCATTATTATCCATTGTTTCCTTTTACTGTAAGCCATTCTATATTACAAATACAACATGGACAAAATACTCATTCAAATTCAATAATATAATTTACATTTTCTATTTCCTATAGTTATACCATAATCTAAACGTATATTTTGACGTTTTATAAGTTGCAAGATTAAAATGAAAATGTATAACAAAAATGATTAGATATGTCTAAGATGTTTATGCTTTCATTTTATGTCCCGCAAAGAATAAAGCAAAATTCAATGTGGAATTGAAAATGCCCTGTCAATCATTGCAACACCAAACCAAATAAATGTGGAAGTTTCAAGTGAAAGTTTCACATTTTCCTTAACTGAATCAGTCCTCTCCATCCTGACCTCTCAGACAGTGGGTCAGCAATCCTAATATGGATTGCAAAAGTACTCAAAGTGTTCAAAGTTTCACTTTTGTTCTTAGCAGTCAAGTCTAGCTTCTCCAAAAGATAGTTTCAATATGTGCATGCACTTTTTACACTATGCAGTTTTTTTAATTATTTCATTTCTTTCTTGAATGTTACTGTTAAAAATAGACCTACTGTAGCTGAATTTTTTTTGTGCTTATTTTTGATAAAGATAAAATAAAACATCTATTTGGTAATTATAAAACTCCATTTAAAAATATTAAATTACTCGTATCATGAAATAAGATTTTAGTCATCCAACCCCTATCCCAACCTGTTCGGAATGGTGAAAGGTTAGCGAATGTTAACATGATTGATAATAATGTGTTTGTTGCAAACATCTCTGTAAGGACGTTCACACTTAATCATTATTATTATTAATTTTTTTTATAAAAAAAGAGGAGGGAATGATCAAAAAGCAGGGCAGGAACATGCTGGGCAAATGAGTTTTTTGTTTTTATAATTAATTTATAGAACAGTGAAATGTAAGTTCTGTCAAAATATTTAATTACTTTCACTGTTTTAGTTTTTTTGTCAAGGTATCGATTTGGTATATTAGTCAGGTATCATATCGAAATTATATTTTAGCTATCACGACAAAACTAGTTTACAAAGGACTTTGATACACTATATTTCCTAATGAGGTTCTTTTGATGATATACCAGTTGGAGTGACATTTGACAATGAAGGATCCCATTTCTTTGATGGTATTTTGAGATGTGAGTCCATGTGAATGGGATGTGACTTGTTGCCTGCCCAATCACAGTGTTGCAAGGAGTAGCCCTGATACACTCTATAAAACCACAGTGTTTAATGTAAATGAACAGTGTCTAAACCTGAAGGGGACAAATCATTCTGGAGTAATATAGTGGGGGAAAAAATGTATGTTGCTCAAATTAAAATAGATTTGGTCAATTCTGCCCTCCAAACCAAACTTCAGATATTATAATTATTTGTAATGACTGCTAGGTAAACAAGTGAACACAAAAAATATATATACTGGTCTTTTTAGCAAAATGTTCTGAAAACTTATTTTTGTTAGCTGGGTTAATGCCAAATACAACCTCAAGCAAAAGGCACCTTTTTTAGTAGGGTAACCACCAACCATTTTAAAGGGATAGTTCACCCAAAAATGAAAATTCTGTCAGTAATTACTCACCCTCATGTTGTTCCAACCGCGTAAGACCTTCGTTCATCTTCGGAACACAAATTAAGATATTTTTGATGAAATCTGAGCCTTGTCTCACTCCTCCATAGGCTGCTAGGTGGCCCAAACTTGCTGGCCCAGAAAAGTTATTAAAGAGATCGTTAATATAGTCCAAGTGGCTACAGTGGCTCAATCTTAAGTATATCAAGCGACGAGAATACTTTTTGTGCGCAAAAACAAACAAAAATAACGACTTTATTCTACTATTCATTTCCTTCTCTCTCGACCTCTAGTTGGTTCGCGTAGTGTTTTTGCGCAGCGCGTCTGTGTTACACGTCACCACGTAGGCTCACTATTGGCCGACGCTGGTCATGTGTGTGATGCGTGATGACGTGCAACACAGACACGCAGCGCAAAAACACTACGAGGCCCAGAGAGAAGGAAATGAATAGTAGAATAAAGTCGTTATTTTTGTTTATTTTTGCGCACAAAAAGTATTCTCGTCGCTAGGGTGAGTAATTACTGACAGAATTTTCATTTTTGGGTGAACTATCCCTTTAAGACAGTAAACCCACCACAATACTATTTTACACCATAGCAAGTAAGTTTTAAAAGAATTAGCTTTTATCACTGGATTTGTATTTTCACTAGAAGGGAATTTAACCATGTTTACCATAATAAATATTCTAGACAATTAATTGGTTACACACATTTAAGACAGTGAATTTTAGAAAATTAGCTTAAATCTGCATATAGCGCGGGAATAGAAGATCTGATTTATATCAGTTTTGCGAAAACACACTTATGTGACTACGTTAGGTGTAAATGGAATAGTTTTGATCAGTAAAAACGCATGAAGTGACCAGGTGTAAACAGGCCCCTACAGCATAAAAAAAAGTCAAGTAAACACTTAGGGCCCTATTTTAACGATCTGAAACGCAAGTATCAAGCGCGAAACGCAAGTAACTTTGTGGGCGGGTCTTGGGCACTGTTTATTATACCGACGGAATAAATGACTCTTGCGCCCAACTCAAATCTAAAATGGGTTGGTCTGAAGTAGCTTCATTATTCATAGGTGTGGTTTGGGCGTAACGTGAAATAAACCAATCAGAGCGACATCTCACATTCCCTTTAAGAGCAGGCGCGCTTGTTCCATGGCGGATTTCTATTATAACGGCGGATTTGCCAGGCGCACGCCAGGAGCGGTTCACAGCCGAGGAGACCAATGTTCTCGTCAGGGCCGTAAAAGACAGAGAAGTTACACTGTATGGGGATGGAGAAACCCACCCAAATTAGCTTCGGTTAAACAGGCGTATAATAATTTGGGTAAATGTGTAAGCTAGATTTATGCCTAATTTTTCACATCTTCATGGACACAACAATGATTTCCCTCGTGTGTTAATATTTGTCCTTGTAATAATATGGTTTTCTAAAAATGAAAACTGCTGCGTCTGTGTGTAGATGAGATAAGCAAAGTGCATGCGCGTTGTTCACACGCTACATTGATTATGGCCAAGCATGCGCCCTTAAAATAGCATATGAATAACATACGCAACGCGCCACTGACTTTAGATTAGGTTTTTCCTGGGGTTTTTTGCGCTGAACCGCCCCCAGGAGCGCAAGTTCATTTCCTAATTTACCGAAGTGCGTCTGTGGAGGGAAAAGTCCGCTGTGCGCGGGTACAAAATAGGAATGATACATACGCATGTACGAAGTCAATTGCGCTGGGTGCAAGATAGGGCCCTTAGCTACGCAACACAGTATGAAGCCTATAGTCATTATCTCAAAAGACCAAGTGCAAAAAAACAAAACCAGGAACTCCCGCACACTATCAATACTTGCAAATGAGTATCAAAATTTTATTAGCAACGTTTAGGTCTCACCAAAAGACCAAGTGCAGAAACTGAAGTTACGACCAAAACAGTTGACACTGAGGACAGGAAGATGACAAAAACAAATTTTTGAGGACAAAAAACAAGGAAAAAAGCAAGCGGGCATTTGTTTTGTTTTTAGCACTTTATACTTTGAGGTGTTCATTCTTTTTATATATTTTGAAGTAGGCTAAAAATAATAATTGCATAATTATTAAACAGGTAGTTCATCCAAAATAGAAAATTCTGTCATTTATTACTCTCCATCATGTCGTTCCAAACCCGTAAGACTTTCACTCATCTTCGGAACACAAATGAAGAACTTTTTGATGAAATTGAGAGATTTCTTTCCCTCCATTGACAGCCTACACAACTACCACTTTGATGCTTATCATAATCCATATGAATTGAGCAGTTTAATCAACTTTTTTCACTGTGCTCCTATATTTCTTTGTGTGCTCCTAAATTTTTTCATTTAGGAGCACATGTACTCCTTGGGAAAAAAGTTAGCGTAGAGCACTGTGGTTTGCGGGGACGTGGCCGGCGTGGGCTCGCTTACTTCCATCCGTTTGGGCTGCCGTTGGCTGCGCCGCTTTTTTCCGCGGCTGAAGTAGTGCGAGGAAAGGAAGAGCAGGAAGAGCGGTGTCGCCATCTTTGAAGAGAGTGAACCGCGTCCACTGCATACTGTCCACTGTATGCAAGGCTCATTAATTCAGACACATTTGAAAACATTGCTTTCATTTTAAGGTGTTCTCAGACCACACTATCGTTCCAGCATTTTCCAAAAGTTTCAAGTCAAGTCAAGTCAACTTTATTTATATAGCGCTTTTCACAATACAGATTGTATCAAAGCAGCTTCACAGTATTAATTCACACAAAACTCTTAATTCATCTTCCTGTGCATGCCAAAATGTAATAAAAGCTGATAGTGATGATACAGAGAGACAGGAAATAGCGATGTTTTCTCAGAACAAAAAAAAATCTGCATGGAAGGAAGCATTTTCCAAAACATAAAAATCCTTTTCAAAAGTATCTGAATTAGTGTAGACATAGCCCCTGTCGCATACACACTACCACTCACTCATAACATTCTCTTGCATACACACTTTCTCTCTTGCAAATTACCTCCACAAACATGCTCTGTGCCAATTTCCACTATTCTGATATTTTTACTTTTCATTTATTAAAATAGTTATATAGTGGAGTCTGTTTCTTTAAGTTGTTTGTTGCTTGTTTGACATATGCCTTTTCAAGATAAAACCCAAGAGATCGAAAGTGGAGAAGAGCACTTCAAGAAAGCAGCTGACGGTCATGTGTGTCAAACTACGCTTCTGGGGGCCACTGTCCTGCAAAGTGTAGCTCCAACCAGCTTCAAAACACCTGCCTGGAAGTTTCTAGCAGTCCTGAAGACATTGATTAGCTGGTTCAGGTGTGTTTAATTAGTTTCTGGAGGGCCACTGTCCTACAGAGTTTGGCTTTAACCCTAAGTTTGACTCATGTTTTCGAAAGGTTCTTTCACTCTGAACCAAAATTATTATTTTTTATTATTCAACTGTGTATTATTTTTTGTGTATGGTAACCAATTGTTGTATTGTTATAATTAAATATACTGCTGCAATTGTTTTTAAACCATTATTAGTTTTAAAACTGTTATACTGTTTTTATTAAATAAAAACTAATAAACAGTATTTTGCAATTAAGAGGCTGGTTATTTGTATATAGCAGTGTTTAAACTTATTTATAGAAAATGTTATTGTCTTGATGCAAGTAAATATGATCCAATATGAACAATAAAAAGCTAAAGGAAAAAAACAAGACTTTATGAAAAATTACAGTTATAAACTGTTTTTTAGTAAAGGAAAATTACTGTATTTTTTCCGTTTATTATTTTCAGTCTATTTTCAGAAAATTACCGGGGATTTTTTTTCAAGGATTTTTTTTTTTTTTACAGTCTTGTTCTCTAAAATGGTTTACAGAATTGGCCCTGCAGTCACTGTGCCACTCAGAAACATTAGGTCAGAACACTATAATGTTGATTTGTCTACCTTTGCATTGCCTGACAGAGATATGTAATATTAACATTTGTAAATCTGCTACTGACAGCATGGAGACCAACCATTTCATTTTTTACTTCAAAATTTCATTAAACTTAATTCAATGTCACTTGCTGTTTCTTTTTTCAGTGCACGAAAGCTCTAACATAACTGTCTTGATATTCATATTGCCTATACTATTTTCTCCTACAGCCTGGGAAGCTCTAGCCAGGGGGTGCCAGCGGGGTCATGCAAACCACAGACGTACCGTCGGTGGTGCAGCGAGGCGGAATGACCGGCCCAGGCGTGGGTGGCATAGCGGCCCGGTGCGGGGGCACGGTTATTAGCCACGACCTGCCAGAGGAGGCCAGGGGAGGACCAGCGTCCCACAGGGGCGTGCTCTGGCGACAGAGGGGGACGAGAGCGGCGTGGCCCGTGGGCGGTGCACACTCATCCGAGACCTCTGTGACAGAGGGGGATGATAGTGGCGGGACCCGTGGGCGGCGCGCACTATCGTCCGAGAACTCTGTGTGCTCAGGGTTGGGGGAACCAGTTCTTTCTTTGACCACATTAGGGTACTGCTCGTCGTGGGACGAGCAGCGGGGAGTGGAGAACAAAAGATTCTCCCCCAGCCCTCCACCGGAGGAAGGAGTGGCCCTGCTACCATCTCCTGAGAAAAACTGGTTGCCAACCCTGAGCAGCCCGTCTCAGGGGCGCTAAATCTACAGGCTTTGGATGGGTGCTTAGGGTCACCACGAGAGGAAGCGCTCGCCGGACACAGCTGCATCGCGACAGAGCGTTCTACCGGGGGAGCCCCAGTGTACCCGTGAGCAGCGGCCTCATCGAGGGGAGGAAAGGCGGAGGAGGTCGACGAACGATCATGGGAAGACAGGGGAGTCTTCCAGGACCTCGTGACCTCCACATGCACATCCGGGAAGAATGGTATTGGGGTTGGACGCCGACGGGGGTCAGCGTGAGAGGAAAACTCCGCGGATGTTGAAGCAACCAGGGAGAAACACACTTACTGGTAGATCACTGCACAGATCAGCAGGCAATGTGCACTCGCTGGAGATCGCCATCACACTCACACTGGAGAGTCGCTCGTCTCGAAGCGAATGTAGAGAGAGTAAACTCAGGCTTTGGCTTTGTGGAGTGAAGAAAAGCTCTCGGTTCCAAAGCGAAAACATATCTGCATGTTGCCGGCGTACTTCCTTATATACCCACGAGGTGGGGCGGAGTTACGCTATGCAAATTCCGCAGACCCATGGCATTTCATTGCCATTGGCTCATTTTATATACTCGAAAGTGATAGGCTTTCTAAGCGAAACCCCATTCGTCGTCACTGACGTAACTCGTAGTGACCACGAAAGGGAACAATCGATTTTTCAGTTGGAACTGGCGCCCTTTAGTGGCCCAAAGTCTTTCAACGCTTCAACCTTTTTTAAGCATGACCCTCTAGTAGCTGGAGAATTAGCACTAGACTAATATTTGGCCAAAATCAACTAAGTGGAAAATACCGCAAATGCACAGTGGTTTCAAATTATTCATTAACTAATACTAACTTTTAACATTAAGATCAGAGGAACCTATACGTCTAAAAAAAAAAACTGTCAAATGCCCTACCTGAGCCTGGTTTCTCCCAAGGTTTTTCTTTCCTTCTCCATTTCTGCCAAGAGTTTGGTTCTTTCTTTGCCACTGTCGCCTTTGGCTTGCTTAGCTGGGAAACTTTATATTCAGCAGTATTTTACATTATTAGATGAGAACTGAATTGACGATGTTGACATCACTGTTTTCTGCAGAGCTGATTATAGCTGAATTAAACTCATTCCATTATGTACTATTCTTGAACCAAACTGAATCAACACTGAACAGATTTCAGCTGAATAATGACACTATTGACGCATCATTGATCATTATTTTCCTGTTTATCCCTGTAAAGCTGTTTTGAAACAGTCTGCATTATATAATGCTCTAAATAAAAAGAAGACTTGACTTGATTACACTATTAATGTGAATCTGAAACAACAAAATATGAGTGTTTGACATACAAGTGAAAGATTGAGGCAATTTTCTCATTGGCTGATCCGTGACAGATCTGTCCAATCACAGCATTGCCACACCCACCTCAACCCTCTATAAAACTGTAGTACTCTAGTATAGTTTACACACAGCAGCTGTACCTGAGAACTGGACGGGCTAAGACACAAAAACTACTGAAGAATCTAGAAAAAATATAGGTATGTTATTTACAGAGTTCTGCAATTATTATTATTATTATTTTTTTTTACATTTAGAACTTATGCTCTAATAGATTTTTTTATAATAGATTTTATTATACAATTTGCAACTTATAGTACAAAGAACCCCAACATGCTTTTTATAGACTTTCTCTGTTCTGAAAATATGAAAAAAAATGTTTTTCGTATGCATCAATCTGACAATGAAAACTCAGACATTGCTAAATCTATAGATTTTGCAATGCAAAAAAAAAAAAAAAAAAAAAAGTGCTGCAGTGACAATCTCAGATTATATGCTCACTTTCACGAGATACGTGGAACAGTAAAATGTGCACAAATGAAATGTCTTAAATGCAGTTTTGTTTCTTGTGTTGACGGATAACAATTCTATTGACCACAATAAAATATATGCCTGTGAGTGCAAGATAAAGACTGAAAGTTTTAAATACATTCAATATTTCTACAAAAAAACAAATACAATTTTCTGGTATTGTGGAATATAAGTAGAATTTTTAAATTAAGAAAATCTATGAAGTTAGCATAGCTTCCATGACAAAGTGTCTGCGAATCTTGACCAAATTTCATAATCGTTACTGAAATGTCATCATAGTAAATATTTTACACCCCTTACATACAGCATATTAACAGGACATTTGTGATGAATTTACTTTGTAGATTTCTAATTCTTTAATATACTTTCTTTTTCTTTCTCTCTTTCTCTCTCTCTCTCTCTCTCTCTCTCTCTCTCTCTCTCTCTCTCTATCTCTCTCTCTCTCTCTCTCACTAATCTTGCATAACAGATTTCCATCTTCAAAACTTTGAAAATGGGAAGCGATCACTCTAGTGAAAATAACCAACGTAGTAGAGCTGAAGCAGCAGAGCAGCAACGCTACAGAGCTGAAGCGGAAAATTCGAGTATGGCGGCAGAACTTCACAGACTAAGACAAGAAAGTGAATTAGAGAGATTGAGAGAGGAGAGAAAAGCAGCGGAGGAGCGCAACAGAAGTGAAGCAGAAAAACGAGCACTCCAGGAACAATATGATAAAATAGAAAATGAGAGAAACATACAGAGATTGAAAGAAGAAGAGAAGAAGAAAATCGACATGGAGAACAGATGTAAAGAAGAAGAAGAAAGGAAAAGAATTCACATAGAGAAGCAAAATGCACAAAAAGATGACAGTAAAAAGATCTGATGGCTATGGGTTTTTATGTTCTACAATTGCTAACAAGCGTTTACCAATACTTAAAGTACTTTTTTTAAACTCTTAACACAGAAACACAGCAACATCACAATTGGCCAAATAGTTAATTTTCTTGCCAAAACCACATTTTGTTAAATAAATACAAACTCTACATTTCAAAATGCTAAAAACTTTTTTCTATATGCTAACTCTATCAAATCACAGCAAACCTGACTCAAAATGTAATCATTCTGTCAAAACACTAGCACAGGTTTTCTATCCAACATGAACATATTGTCAATCATTGCAGAACAACTTTCAAAATACTAACAATTGATGGCATTATGAAAACTGCATTACTTGTCATGTTTAAGTTCTTCCTGCAGACAATATGTAATCCATTGTTTTTTTTTACCATTGTTATCCATTGTTTCCTTTTACTGTAAGCCATTCTATATTGTTGTTTGAATGTTGAATGTGTGCAATCTAAAAGTAAATGAGCATTACTTTATAGAGTGTAGAAAGAAAGAAGAAAGTAACAGATTTGCTCAGGGCAGCCACTGGTCAAATGCGTCCCCTACCCAGAACTTCAGTTGAAATCTCTTTCTGGGGGAGGTGTGTTTTACTGAAATGAAAACATGAAATTGATGCCATTTGGAAACTTTTTTTCCCAACAGAATAAAAAAAGTGTAAAAGGTAATTGTGACTTTTTATCTCAGAATTGTGATATAAACTAGAGAGAGAAAAAAAGTCAGAATTGTGAGATAAAAAGTCACAATTACCTTTTTTATTTTCTATTCCATGGCAGAAATAAGCTTTTATAGGTTCCACATGCAGGGGGAAAAACAAAGATGCAGTCCAGCACACACTCTTCCTCCTCTCCTCTACCTCTTCTTCTCCCTCTTCCTGATCCAACTAATCCTCTCCCTCCATCAACTCTTTCTCTCCCTCACCCAGACATTATTTTTCTCTCTCTCTGCTCCTCTGTGTTGTTCCGCATCCACACTGAACAAAACCAACTCAAAGAGTCCTATTTCACTGTGTATGTCCAAGTGATGGAAAGAACTTCAACACCTGACTATGCCTCCAGCTGAGATAGGAATCAGCTACTTCTCAATATTTCAGTAATCTCTTACCTAAAAATGCATTTCAGTTGTTTAAATATTTTTTATATATATATATATATATATATATATATATATATATATATATATATATATATTGTTTCAGTACTTTTGAACTGATGCTGTTGCAGAAGTAGAGGTTTCAAAATATATTTAAGGTTTGGAACATTAGGTCTTCATTTCTGTTATGCTGTATTTAAGCATTTGTAAATAAGAAGATTTTGGTATTGGGTATTTGGTAATAAAATTTTTTTTTGAAGTATTTTAGAAACATGTTAATTGACTATTGTGTAAAAACAACATTAATTGTGTTACTAGCATGGTTACAACAGACAGATGTCGTACTAATTGAGTTTAGATATTTGAAAATGTGGAGGGAATCCATCATTTATTCCTTCTACAGTGGATTCTGTATTCACAAAGTGTTATATAGTGTTATATAGTGTTATTATGTCTTATGTCCCTAGGGTGGGGGTGGGTGGTAATGGGAACTGTTCTTTCTTTTTTGTTTATTGTGTTTTGCTTTTTGTTTTTATTTTATTATTTTCTTTGCCTTTTATGTTTAAAATGAGGAATCATAAAAAGCGATGTAACAATGATTGTCAAATTGTTGGATTCCCTAATAAAAAGATTTTAAACACTTTTAAAAACAACGCTTATCCGTCTTAGCTTTTGAATTGTGCATGACATGCATAATCAAAGTTTGTTTTTCCATAGACTTTAGGGATTGATCCTAATATACATAAATCCTAAAAGACAGTAGTCACATTTTATTATATTGTTGGCTAATGCAATTTATTTGCTGCTATTCAATGGCCGAATGACAATACAATCCATTTCAGATTCTCTTTTCCACAACCTCTTAGGTCATTACACTGGAGAACACTAGAAGTATAGTATGCACTTCTGCACTTGGTATTAAATACAAAAATAAGTCTTTAGCATTGAAAATGATTGTTGTTGTGAAGAAAATAAGTCCCCATTAGAAGCTTAGAAACTACTAGCTAGTTTGTAACTAATTCTGTATTTTATTTGGTTGCACCGTAGTAGGTTGTAAGCTCTCTGTAAAGTAATGCATAGTTGCATAATATGACATTCACCCTCAATGATCCAATAGCAGCCTTTAAATATGTGAGCAGAAGTTGTGTTGAAATGCTGTGCATTTCAGTTTATCCTTCATTTTTCTTCTAACTTCTTTTACCTCACGCAACTAAAACATTTTGTACAATATTATTATAACATTTTCAACAATATTATTGATCTGCCTGCATTGACACCATTACATGAGAACTGAAATGAGCTGGACGATGAAATCACTGTTTTCTCCAGAGAAAAACGTTTTTACAACAAAAATGAACTATCACTGAACTTACTTAAGCTGGTGTTAGGGAATGCAGACACAGGAGAGAAAGATGGAAGGTTAACAGGAAGTTTATTGATAATAAAGGGAGAGGATGATGGTAGGATACGGTGGATGATGAGGCAGATGAACAAAGGTGGGAATGGAGACACTGTTGAAGGATGAGACATATAATAATAAGGACGAGGATAATTTTTCATTCCGTGTTGCCCCATCCAGCTCTCGCCCACTGACAACGATTCAGCCGTTTCTTTTTTTGAAGTTTTTTACTTCTTTTTTCGAGCAAATACTTTAAAAACAGGTGCTAGCCTACAGCGTTGGCAGTTGTCCACTGGCTATTTAAATCTAGCGGGTTTAGTGTCTCGTGTAGCAAATACAATGACGCTGGTAGTGACGATTCTGCCTGACCAATCAGTGATCTGCAGTGTTTTCACGTCACATTTTAGTATCGGTACAGTACGCTTCATGAAAAGCGCCAAAGCGTGCCGTACCGAACCGTACCGTACCATGCAGCGGAAAAGCGCCAAAAGTGTTCAAAATTTCACTCATGTTCCTATAGCAGTCAAGACTAGGTTGACAAAAATATAGTTTAAAGGATGTGCATGCTGTTCAGTTTTTGAAAAACAAGTTCTTGTAACTTCTCCTTATCAGCCTATGTTCAGTTATTTAGTTATTTGCCAGTAAAGACACATACGTAGAGTTTTTTGGCAAGCAAAAAAAAAAAAAAAGAACATTATTTGAAACCGATTTTCCTTGAAACTAACTAGTAAAAGCCAAAGCCATAGTCACAGTATTTTTGTCTTCAGTTATTTTTTTTTACACAGATTTACAAGGTTGAGAGATCTTGAATAATAAATCGTATTTTGCAATAAACGTGCAGACGCGTATTTTCAAGTATTAGTCAGTCATGGTCAGTCATTGACACCGGTATGTCAGCTGTGTTTGTTACTCCTCGTTATCGTGTTGTGTGTTGGAGAGCCCAGACAGCTGCTCTATGACCGGGGTCTAAATCATGACGTGGTAGCACTTTTTTAATACTAGTTGCATACATTAGCTTTCTCAAGCACAATGTGCAGAAGCAAGCACCAACTACCAAAAGGCTTGCTGTCTCTGCCTATTTCTTCTATCCAAGCCCAGCACCATTTATTATTAAGTCCTTTATCAATTAGGGCATCTTCTCCAGGCTTCAAAAACTCCAACAGTCTCCGCTCCGGCATCTATGCTTAGTAGGACTCGGTTGCAGCTGGATCTCAACCACAATTTTTCCAAGATCCATCCCATTGTACTTCTGATTGCCTAGTAATGTTAGTTTGGTTGAGAGAGAAAGCTGTGTTCCTCTCATAACATTGGTTGGCGAACTCATAAACTCGAACATGATAGCAACAAGTTTTTTTTAAATGTAGGACTTTTTTTTACCGCAGCCAAATGGCGCATGCCGGAGACCTGGTTAGGTGCCATCAAATTTTAAGCCCTGGAATTAGTTTCAGAGGTGTATCGTCACGATTCGTCAGCGTTTAAGACATTGGAGAAAAGGAGAATGTAAAACCCATATAGAAGTATGTAGAGAGATGTATATTTTAATCTGTGGAGCATCGCTTTGAATGCAAGTACTTTTGAGGAGTTGCGAGATTTTATTCTGTTGGAGAATTTTAGGAACATTATTGCTACGTACAGTATAATAATGAAAATACTGTTGCTGAAGCCGCTGTATTGGTGGATGAATTAATCTTAACCCACAAGAGTGGATTTGCTGATGTTCGTGGAGTGGTGTTAGCCATCGAGAACATTTGGCTCTGCAACATTCATGAAAATGTTATGTTGTGCCTCCTATTCAGAGACCAGTTAACTTTGCCTGTGGGAAAACCGATGTTAATGTTTGCCATTATTGCATTAACTCTGGACATCAGAAAAATGAATGTCCGGTGTTGGCAGGCAAACTGAGGTTGCGAGGTAGAAAGGTAAAATCAGTTGTTCCTACATTACTAGTAGAGATATCCTCCCCTTCTGTAAATTCTCGGCATATGAATGCCGTTTCTGTAATTCTGAGGAATAATTTGGTAGGGGGCCGAGTGTGGAGAGATGTTGTTCCTCCACCTGTAGTTTCAAGAGCAAACTGATAGGTAGGTGCGAGAATTCCCTGAGGTGTTTGTCTTGTGCCATAAAATACGCAATGAGTCGTACTTTATCATCTGAATGTGTAGAAGTGTTCAAACTTGAGATACATCGTTTATCTGTTTTCTCTTCTTTTTCTCGTAGTGACTTAGTGACTGCTCGTCAGAAAGGTCCAACTTTACAAGTCTTGTTTGCTGCTGAAGTTTCCCCTGAGGAGGTGTGGAGTGTGCCAAACGGCTCCTTTATACAGGATAAGTTGCAGCTTAGGAAGTCGAGTCATCAAAACGTAAATTCAGGTGGTGTGCCAATAATTTAGGTAGTGGTCTCTGTTCAGTTCAAGGAGGCGGTTTTGGCCTCGATTGGCCACGTTTTAAAAAAGCATTTATTAAAACTTGCCATACCTTCCAGATGGTGGGTAAAGTCAATCAGGTTTTAAAACCTGTGCCGTTGTGTCCGATACCAGTAGTAAATTAACCTTTAAAACACATAATGATTGACTGTGTTGAGCCGTTGTGTCCGTCTAAATCGGGTAACTCGTATTTGCTTATAGTCATGTGTCAGACAACTCATTATCCCGCAGCATATCCTTTGCGTAAGATCACTACTAAGGATGTGGTTAAAACTTTATTGCATTTTAATTCTATTTTTGGTATACCTAAGATTGTTCAGAGTGATCGAGGGACCAATTTTATGTCTGGAATGTTTGCAGAGATTTTGAAACAGCTTGGTGTGAAACACAACCAGTCTAGCCCTTAGTGCCAAGGTGTGTTAGAGCATCGTCATCAGTCCCTGAAGTCGCTGTTGCGCGCTTTCTGTGCTGAATTGAACAGGGATTGGGAAGACAGACTGTCTTAGTTAATGCTCGCGGCTCGGGAGGTGATTCAAGAGAGTTTGGTTTAAGTCCAAACTAGTTTTTGGTTACATGGTACGGTGACCACTCGCAGTTTTGTAAGAGGAATTAAAGGCCAAAGAACCGCCTCAAAATTTGTCAGACTATGTTAATTGTTTTCGTATGTGGGGACAAAAAGCTCGAGATAATCTTGTAAAGTCGCAAATAAAGATGAAAAAATTGTTTGATCACCGAGTGGAATGTTGTGTTTTCCGTCTGGGAGATCAAGTATTGGTTTTGTTGCCTTTTCCCGGATCTCCGTTTTGTGGAAGATTTTCTGGCCCATATATGGTGGTAAGGAGGGTATTGGAAAAAGACTATATAATTGCTACTCCTGATCGAAAAAAATCTAACTAGCTTTGTCATACTAATTTGCTTAAACCTTATTTTTCCAGTAGCACTGAGTTATAGATGAGTCCCGTTTCTATTGCCACCAAAATACTTGAGAAGCTTCTTCATTTTACTTGGGAGGTTGAGGATGTTATGGCACCAGGGGACAGTGAGCTGTTACCTTGTCTGAGAAATTCGGAAACTTCAGGTTTGTTTTTCCATAGACTTTAGGGATTGATCCTAATACATACAGACTCATAAATCATAAGAGACAGTAGTCACTCGTTTGATAGGCAAATTTCCCAGTCTCTTTGGAGATGTGCCATTGCGCACCCATCTGATACACCATGATGTGGATGTTGGTGAAGCGCAGCCAATACGCAAGCATTTTTATCAGGTCCCTTTTGAGAAACAATAAGTACTAGAATCTGAGGTCCAGTGTATGCTTGACAATGGCATAACACAGCATTGATTTTTTGGCTGGGCATTGCCTCGCTTGTTAATAAAGAAATCGGATGGTACACAAAGGTTCTGTACTGATTATCAAAAGTTAAATAAAATAACTAGGCCAATTGTGTTTCCTCTTCCCCAGATGGAGGACTACGTTGACCAAGTTGGTGCATGCAAGTTAATGAGTAAACTGGATCTCTTAAAAGGGTACTGGCAAGTGGGTATGTTTATTGGGTATGTTCTGGCCGATGTTTATGTTGGAGGAGGCGCAGAGGTGTTGGTGTACTCGGATCATAATCCTCTGACATTTTTGCATTCATTGTAAAATCCTAATCAACATTTGATGCAGGTGGTTTTATTTGAACAAATTTATAATTTGAATATTCAACAAATCAGAGGGGTTGATAACATTAAGGCTGATGCATTATCCTGTACTTTTAATGTGGTTGAGTAATGGTTGATTTATATGCCTATTCCTTTGCTCTCAACCATTTTTCTTTATCACCTTAAATTGCTTTCAGGATCCGGATAGCTGGGGATGGAGATGATGGGTAGGTGAGGTGAAAGGGTTAGTGGGATGAGTTAGTTTTCTCAATCATAGGTCCAGTACTTTTCTTTATTGTACTTTACAATACTTGTACTTCATATGATTCATGTCTCTGTATGCAGTCTGCTAATGCTGAGTGGAAATTCACTGGCAAATAACTAAATATAGGCTGATAAGCAGAAGTACTACAACTTGTTTTTCAGAAACTGCATATCCTTGAAAACTGTCTTTTTGTAGAAGCTAGACTTGACTGCTAGGAACAGAAGAGAAATTTTGAACACTTTGAGTACTTCTCCCATCCTAATATGGTAATAAGGTATGTGCGCATCTAAGACACCCCACACTAGGCGTATGGAAACTTAGGGTAGCGAAACAATATCCAATTTGAAATGTGATATGCAAAATGGCAATGTATTTCTGTATTTAAAATGTAAATTTTCAATACAAAATGTGTAACGTTTGGAACAAAATACTCTATACCATATAATCTAAACATATATTTTAACGTTGCAAGTTGCAAGATTAAAATGAAAATGTATTAGAAAAATTATTAGATATGTCTGAGATGTTTAAGCTTTCATTTTATGTCCCGCAATGAATGAAGCAAAATTCAATGTGGAATTGAAAATGCCCTGTCAAGCATTGCAACACCAAACCAAATAAATGTGGAAGTTTCAAGTGAAAGTTTCACATTTTCCTCTCCATCCTGACCTCTCAGTCATGGGGTCAGCAATCATAATATGGATTGCAAAAGTACTTTAAAGTGTTCAAAGTTTCACTTCTGTTCCTGCAGTCTAGCTTCTCCAAAAGATAGTTTTAATATGTGCATGCACTATGCAGTTTTTTATTTATTTAATTTCTTTCTTGAAATGTTACTGTTAAATACTAAATTACTGTGGACTCCGGGGAGCCAGCGGTGGAACGGTAATCATCTGAAGAGCTCGTCCCCCCATCCCTGGGTGGCCTGTATCAGGAACACTTGGTCACACACTTGCCACCTGGCTTGGCAGTGTCTGACACAGGCTGGGCAGCCTGCCTGCGGCTAGCTCTCCGCTGAGGCCTGGGTGAAGGCTGCTGCGGTGGCCCAGCGGAAGCGGCGGCAGGGGGACGCCCTTGGCGATGGGCAGGCGGAGGAACTGCCACCGGCGGCGGGGTGATGGCAGCAGCAGGCAGGATGTGCCGGATAGCCTCAGGCTGCGCATGGGCGGCAGAGAACTGTTGTGCGCAGCTCTCCACCGCTTCGGCGAACAGCCCAACCTGGGAAATTGGGGAGTCCAGGAACTGAACCTTATTCACATCCGCCATATCAACCAGGCTGAGCCAACGATGGCGCTCCTGGACCACCAGGGTGGATATCGCTAGACAGATCTCGCAGGCCGCAAAGCTCGTGCTCCGGAGAGCCAAGTCGGTTGCGGTGCAGAGCTCACTCATGCTTTGTAAGCTTCGCCCCACACAGATGTGCCGCGACAGACCGCTCCACTGGAGGGACAGCCTTGTAACCCTTCACCACTCCTCCATCAAGGGTAGTGAGGGGGGAGGAGCTATCCAGGTAGTCTCTGTCAGTAAAAGGTGCCATCCACGACCTAGTAAGCTCTCCATGCACTTCGGGAAAGAAAAGCAGTGGGGCGGCGGGCTGAAAACCAGTGCGGCCTGCCCCGAGAAACCAATCATCCAACCGAGACTGAGCGGGACACGGTGGATGATTCCACTCGAATCCGACAGCCTCGGCGGCCCATTTCAGCATAGCTGAGAACTGTGGATCCGGCTCGAGCAATGTTACACTGCCCGAAGGGGATAACGCAGCCGAGTTGTCATCTCTAGAGCCCAGCTCACAAATGATGCAGCAATCGGCATCCTGTCCTCTGGAGGGACCCCAAATGAAACGTCTGGTCGGTCCATTACAGAGAGACCAGCACTTTCAACGGGGGATTCCACTGGCTGCGGTGTGATGGAGGTGTGAGGAGCCCAAAGGGAATGATTACCGGGCTGGAACTCCATCAATATCCTTCGATCACCCATCCCACATGTCACCCTAGGGTGGGGCATGGTAATGGGGTATCCACCTTCGCGGACGAAGGCAAGTCTCGATCTCAACACCGAGACAATCATGTTCCCGCAATGGGAACACGAGCCATCCACAAAAGCTGCTTCAGCGTGCTGTAAGCCAAAACACGTGATGCAACAATTGTGACCGTCAGAGGGGGACAGGGAACGACCACATCCAGAAACTCTCGGGTGTAATGACATCTTAAAAAAGACGCAAATGCACCCGTGTTGCTCTTTCAGGAAATGAAAAACTCTCACAAGTGCCGGTGCACACGGGAATGATTGCGGCAACACTGGCAGGGATGGTGCAGGCTGTACCAGTGAAGCACTCACTCTCTTCACCCTCAACCGGCTGTCAGATAAAGAAACACAAACAGAAATGTGATGCTATTAAAACAGCAGTTGAGAGCTCAGGAAGCTTGAGACCACTAATGTACTCGCGCTGTAGAACCACCAGCACCAGGAGAGACTTCCTGGAGAAGCACTGACACACTCGCTCGTTGTAATATAACAACACTCTTCAGAGACATCGACATGCAGAACGATCGGCTCCGAAGCGAAAGACAAGTGGTGTGTGCATCCGCTTCCGTGTTTATGCTCACGCTGCGGGGCGGAGCACGAGATGCAAATCTCGCACGCCAATGTGCACTGGCTCAATTTTTCAATACTCGAAGATGACAGGCTCCCTAAGCGTGATCCCAATCAGTCGACATGTCGACTACGCCAAATGTGAGCGACTGAAAGGGAAATTATGGGTAACGATATTCAATTTGAAATGTAATATGCAAAATGGGAATGTATTTAAAATTTACATTTTCCATACCGAATGTGCAACATTTGGAACAAAATGCTCATTCAAATTTTATTTATTTATTTATTTATTTTTTTCATTTAGCTGACGCTTTTATCCAAAGCGACTTACAATTGCTATATATGTCAGAGGTCGCACGCCTCTGGAGCAACTAGGGGTTAAGTGTCTTGCTCAGGGACACATTGGTGTCTCACAGTGGATTCGAACCTGGGTCTCTCACACCAAAGGCATGTGTCTTATCCATTGCGCCACCACCACTAATAAAATTCAATAATATAATTTACATTTTCTATTTCCTATACTAGTTTTAACAAAATTTAAATATATATTTTAACAGTTTATATGTTGCAAGATTAAAATGAAAATGTATTACAGAAATGATTAGATATGTTTAACATGTTCAAGCTTTCATTATGTCCCGCAATGAATGAAGCAAAATTCAATGTGGAATTGAAAATGCCTGTCAATCATTGCATCAAGGCAGGGTCAGTTGTTGGAAACACCAAACCAAATAAAAGTTTCACATTTTCCTTGACTGAATCAGTCCTCTCCATCCTGACCTATCAGACAGGGGGGTCAGCAATCCTAATATGGATTGCAGAAGTACACAAAGTGCTCAAAGTTTCACTTTTGTTCTTAGCAGTCAAGTCTAGCTTCTCCAAAAGATAGTTTCAATATGTGCAGCTTTGCTTACAGTTTAAAAAAAAAAGAAAGTTGTTGTAACTTCTCCTTATCACCTATATTCAGTTATTTACCAGTAAATTTCCAATCAGCATTAGCAGACTGCATACAGAAGCACAAATCACATAAAATAAAGAGAAATAAATGCTAAGACATAACTGTTCCACTACACTGACAATGTGTTTTTTTTTTGTTTTTTTTTCATTAACCCTCTGGGGTCTGGGGTGTTTTTGGGGTCCTTGAGATGTTCTGCCATGCCCTGACATTTGTGCTTTTTTCAGCTGCTTATAAACATATTAATGGCAAAGGTGTAAATTCACTCTATATAGCACAAACAGGAGTTCCATAATATGTGAGCCACATGTATGTACACATGTTTTCATTTTTGAGAGAATAATGTTTATGCATGGTTATCGAAAAAACTAAAAATTAAAGTTTCTGAAATAAGGCCACAAAACACATACTAAATATGTGGCAATAAGACTTCTGACTAATGTATGTCATCGCCTACAGTTTTTTCTTCAAAATGATGTGAAAATCATCCTGCCTAATCATTCACATAAAACGATACATTGATTTTAGTTTTGTGAAACACTTTTAGTTTGGAAAGCCAATATGCGGATGGGGCGTAAACGCTCCAACAGCATCATGCATATTTAGTAGTTCACACCTGGTGAGACAACACCCCTGCATACTTAATGAGCCATTCATTCAGGTGTGTCACCTATAGCTAACTTAAATATACAAGCTTCATAAAAATGATCATTCTAGGAGAAAATTTCAGATGACATTTAGAGGCTTTTTTGCATCTGAACTCTTCATATATACACACACACACATATACATATAAATACATATATAAATATATATATATATATTATATATATATATATATATATATATATATGTATGCATACACACACACACACACATATATATAAATATATATATATATATATATATATATGTGTGTGTATATATTTATACACAAATATACATTTTATTTATATTTCTTTATATACATGTTTTTTTGTTTTTTTTTTACAAATTGTACTTGCAAATTGTATAATATCCAAGGTAAACATGTCTAGTAATTGTGCATGTCTAGACAAATTGTGTAATTGTCTAAAAATGAGTTAATTCTCATATTGTATTTTCAGTTTTGGAATATTTATCCTCTCCCCAAATTTGTTACTAATAAAACACAATAAAAATTATTTAAAGAAAAAAATTATATTTACCTTTTAATAGTTTGTTTACATCTACCTTTTGAGGGACATTTTCCATTATTATTATTCCTCACAGCACTGCGAGACGGTGTAAACAAGTAATGATCTGAATAAACTTGTGTTTTCTCGAGCTGATATGGGGCTCGAGAAAACACAGCCCCTCACAGGTTTGCGCTGTGGATTCCCGCGAGTCAGACGCGGATACTGTGTTTGTTTTAGGCTTGCGCAGTCTTCACGCGCTTCAATCCGTTGTGGAGACTCTCTATTCGTTCCAGTGAAATTACAAAACAAAATACACACAACCATGTCTCTGCCTGATATACAACCACTGATAAACATAATCTGATTTGATAAAAAAAATTAAAAAAAAACTATATGAGTGCGGATTCGAACTCAGAACCTCTGACACGCTTGGCAAATGTTCTACCATTAGACCACTTGAGTACACGTATTTATTCACGTGAAAACTCGGTGTTTACTCGGCGTGATCAATTCGCTCTTGAAAATGCTGCCGTTCGTCGTCTGAGTTACAATCTTCCTCTGAGGAAAAGGTGAGTTCTTCCTCGCTGTCCAGAATCATCTGAAGGGCATCTTTACCGGAGAAACGAGCCATCCTCTCTAAACGCGATGACCTATCAGTGAATCTGATGAAGAAACTTTGTGTTTTTATGGCATTGATCGGGGGGCGGGTGCGAAGCATCTAGATCACCTAAACTATTTACCATGTGAATAGTGCCGGGGGCGGGGCGGCCTCAGCTCATTATAGGGATAATGAGGCAGAAAGAAAAAACGGCACCTCTCCTTGCTTTCAAACGGATTACATGAGTTGAAAACATTTGTTTTTTAAATTAATTACTTCACTTAAAAGAACAGAATTCAAGCTTCATAAAGACATATCTCACGTGTCTGTGTGAGAAGTATTCGCTGAGTTACAGTTCATTTTCGAGTGATTTTGGGTTTCTGAATTGAGTGGTTTTGGGTTTGAAGGGATGCGCTGTTTATTTGCATGATGTTATTATTTTTTTGTGATACGTGAGAGCAGCATCTTCAGAGTTTACGGGCATTGTTTGATCGTCTGGTTAAAGGGCGCCTTACAGTCAACCTGTCAAAATGTGAATTTGCCAAGGCCACTGTGAATTACTTGGGGTAAGGAGGTTGCACAGGTCGGACTACGCCCTCTCCGAGCTAAAGTTTTGGCTACACTGTTAGACTTTTCAAGGGTTTTTTACAGTAACTTACTGGCAACACTGTTGCCAGTAAGTTACTGTAATTAAGAGTTACAGTACCAAACCGTATTTCAGTTTTGTGTAATACAGTGCATTACTGTAAAAACGAAGCTAATCAGTACAGTGCATTACTGTAAAAACTAAGCTAATCAGTACACTCCTGTAATTATTTTTATTTGTACTAAAAATAAATTAGATTTGATAATTTTGATATATGATTAATTTTATTTTTATCCTACATAAGTACTACTTTCATACAAACCAATTAGACAAAGTTATCACAAAATAGCATTTTTTTATTTAAAACATTTCATATATATCACAAAATAAACATGCCAATGCTGGAAATGATGTGTGAAATTTTTACACATTAATGGGTGAGTTTAGAGACAACATTTTCTGTGTTAATTTTAACTCATTCATTGTGTTAATGATTTTAACAAAGTAAATATGTCAGAGAGGTTAGCACAAAGATGTGTAAACGTGTTAAAATAACACATTATGTGCTGTCCTTCACTGCAAACATTTTTGAAAACATACATAAAATCATAAACAAAACATTAGCATTTGACTAAATGAATGTAGAGTCATTGGTTGTTTAGCTTATACAAGTATTATAATGAAATATCAACCATTACATTCATAAAACTTCATAAAGCAGAATATAAATACATTTTTAAGCATTCAAAAAGGAAATGTCCAAAACAGGACAAAACACAGTTCTTTTCACAATACAAGACACATAACCCCATCTTAAAAATAATTTCACTTATTTCCAAAAATGTGTTGGATTCATGTACACTGGTGGCCAAAAGAAGTATTTAAGTGTCGTAATGTTTTTGAAAGAAGTCTCTTTGATGCTCAAGAAACATTTCTTCTTATTATCAATGTCTGACTGTCGAGTAGACAGTACTTTTCTGTCCATCTTTTCTACAGCATAGGAGTAAAAGTCATCATCAAAATAATCTTTAAAAAGCCAACACAATGTTTTTGTCCACCTTTGTGAATAAATGAACTTCTCCAAAGATTGGTTCCTGTTCAGAACTTGATTGACAACATCAGAGTGTTCCCTGGTCTGCATGCGTGCCCACAAACACAAATGTACTCAGTCCTTCAGAGGAGATCCCAGTTCCAACACTATATGAGAGAGAGAGAGAGAGAGAGAGAGAGAATATTACTGTCACATTATTTTTAACCTCCTTTTTTGTTAATTTTTATTATTATTTTCACAAAAACTTAAGAATATATATTTGTAAACAGCTTTTGTCAATAAATAGCATACAAAATAACTAAATTAAATTATGCCAGATTAAATTTTAATACTTACAAATCCTAAATTCTGTCCAAAAATGCTGAGATCCATAGAAAGAACGACTGAAATAGATGATTTTAGCCCATTTCAGCTTGTCTGCAGTGAAGGAGTACCTGTTTGAGACAAATACACAGTAAGATACATGCAAGAAATCTCTGTGTGATGATCGTTCTCCTTCCTAAAGTAGTTAACCCACCTGTGCGCTGATATTAGGACCTTCCTAGTCAGGTGGAACTGCAATGGTAGAGTCTTCTGGCTAATAAAAGATAAAAATAATGCAAAAATATAAACTTAAGTTGTTTAGAATGCTAGATTTGGTCTGAATGAATTAGTGAGAGTTTTACTGCAGTGCTTACCTGGATACATTTAATCTGGTGAGACTGAACAAAGACAATGGTCCATCTTCTGATTGGTTCATCTGCTGTGTAATAAAGTTAGACATAATGCAAAGGTCACTTATTTGATATAAAGTTAGCCAATTTTATAGAGATTTTATAAGATATTGTAAGCTACCTAGTCTGCACCAGTGGCTCAAAAGCAATTTTCACATAGCGTATGCTAATCATTTCAGCAAACTTATCTCTATCACAAATGGGCTGGCCTAACTTACCTCTGGAATCTTGCTAAGACACTGGCGCGAATTGGCGCTTTGTTGCAGTTACCTTTAAACACAAAAATGGAAGTAAATATTAAATTCCATAAAAAATAAAAAAAACTATAATATGGTATAGTTTGCAAACTAATGCTAAAACTATAAAGGTTCTCATCAGTAGGCCAACATGCTATAAACAGAATTTCACATTAGTTTATTCACATTTATTGTTAATGTAAACGCGTTGCTCGTTGGCATATTTTAACAAAATATGTTAAAATTCAATAATCTAACAAAGTGTGTAAAATGAAACGTTAGCTCAGTTTACCATGGTAAAGTTCATTACCGCCATGTTGACGACGAGTAACGTTAGGCTAACGTTATAACATACGTTAAACTGGGCACAATCCTGTCAACACCCAGTCTATGGTCAACATACACAGAATGTTTTTTTTTTTTTTTTTTTTACCTTGCTTGCTGATCTCTCTCTCGGTGAAGTGAACTCCGTCTCTTCCCCGGGCCAGACACGAACGTCGCGATCCAACAAAAGACAGACCCCATTACCTACACTGGATGTCTGTCTGACGCGACACGACAAATCCCAGACAGTGTAGTGATGCGCCGCGGCCGTTATATTTCAGACGTAGTCCGATACGAGTCCAAGCGCTCGCGCTAGTTCTTACAAGGGATAAACAGGTTTGCATTTAAAGGTCCGGTCGCTTCAATGTGTCCAATATAGACAGCCTCTGGCTATTATAGCGTTGTAGACACGCGGTGTAAGGCAAAAATTGGAATGGTGCCAGCCAGAGAGGCAGTTACGTCAAATACAGTAGTATACAGCAAATTTAAAAAATACTGTACATTAAGTCTCTGTATGTGGTGTTAGACGTCACAGAAAATTCCCATGATGCAATTGGAATCACAGTTATTTACTGTAAAGAGAAATAGCAGTATAATACTGGGGGATTTAAAGTAAATAACTGTAGAAATTACAGAAAAGTCTAACAGTGTATTAAAGGTTTTCCTCCTCCATCGACCAAAAAGGAGCTCATGCGTTTTTTGTTGGTTACTATAGAAGCTTTTGTCCTAATTTTGCCACTCTTGTTTCTCCGTTGACTGATATGTTGAATGACTCTATTAAGTTTGATTGGACATCTAACTGTCAGAGGGCTTTTGACAACATGAAATTGTTCCTGGCGACAGCTCCAGTCTTTGCAGCACCCAAGTTTGATCAGCCTTTTTAAAATTCATTTTTTGTCACAATCAGATAAAGACGGAATGGACTATCCACAGTATGTTTCTTTTCTCAAAAAAATGTAATATACATCAGAAAAATGATTCCGTTATCGAGAAAGAAGCTTTGGGTATGTTCTGGCCGATGTTTATGTTGGAGGAGGCGCAGAGGTGTTGGAGAACTCAGATCATAATCCTCTGACATTAGCCTTATGTTAGGCCGGAAACTTCTGGTCAAAGAATGGAAAGCCCCCTCCGCACCTGCACCGGATGCGTGGTGTGCTGCTTTGGGTCAGCTGGCTTCTCTTGAACAACTGTCCTATAGGTTGCTTGATAAAGTGGAGGAGTATAACCTGAAATGGGGGAAGTATCATGCGTATACTTTGGGCGTTTAATGGCGTTCTGGCTTTTAAACATATAATTTAACTCTGTAACAGGATTGTCGGACACATTTGATTGAATACTGTACCTACATATAGACAAGGTTGCAAACTCAAGGACTCTGGGCATCACTGTTATTGGTGTTTTTTTTTATTTTTATTTTTTTTTATGGATGTATTATGTCTTCCTTTCATTCTATTTTGTTGTATGTTTGGTTTTATTTGTTTTCATGACTGATTTGTGTGTAAAATGTTTTGGAAAATCCAATAAACTGCTAATCATAAAAAAAAAATAATCCTCTGACATTTTTGCATTTATTGTAAAGTCCTAATCAACATTTGATGCAGGTGGTTTTATTTTTACAACTTTATAATTTGAATATTCAACAAATCAGAGGGGTTGATAACATTAAGGCTGATGTATTATCCCGTAAGTTGATTTATATGCCTATTCCTTTGCTCTCTACCATTTTTCTCTATCACCTTAAATTACTTTCAGGATCCGGATAGCTGGGGATGGAGATGGTGAGGTGAAAGGGTTAGTGGGATGAGTTAGTTTTCTCAATCATAGGTCCAGTACTTTTCTTTATTGTACTTTACAATACTTGTACTTCATATGATTCATGTCTCTGTATGCAGTCTGCTAATGCTGAGTGGAAATTCACTGGCAAATAACTAAATAACTGAATATAGGCTGATAAGGAGAAGTACTACAACTTGTTTTTCAGAAACTGCATATCCTTGAAAACTGTCTTTTTGTAGAAGCTAGACTTGACTGCTAGGAACAGAAGAGAAATTTTGAACACTTTGAGTACTTCTCCCATCCTAATATGGTAATAAGGTATGTGCGCATCTAAGACACCCCACACTAGGCGTATGGCAACTTATGGGTAGTGATATTCAATTTGAAATCTAATATGCAAAAATGGCAATGTATTTCTGTATTTAAAATGTACATTTTCTATACCAAATGTGCAACATTTGGAACAAAATACTCTATACCATATAATCTAAACGTATATTTTAACATTTTATAAGTTGCAAGATTAAAATGAAAATGTATTAGAAAAATTATTAGATATGTCTAACATGTTTAAGCTTTAATTTTATGTCCCAAAATGAATGAAGCAAAATTCAATGAGGAATTGAAAATGCCCTGTCAATCATTGCAACACCAAACCAAATAAATGTGGAAGTTTCAAGTGAAAGGTTCACATTTTCCTTTACTGAATCAGTCCTCTCCATCCTGATCTCTTAGTCAGGGGGTCAGCAAAAAATAAAAATAAAATAAAAGTTTCACTTCTGTTCCTGCAGTCAAGTCTAGCTTCTCCAAAAGATAGTTTCAATATGTGCATGCAGTTTACACTATGCAGTTTTTTTTAATTATTTAATTTCTTTCTTGAATGTTACTGTTAAATAGACCTACTGTAGCTGAATTTTTATTTATTTATTTTTTGCTTATTTTTGATAAAGATAAAATAAAACATCTTTTTGGTAATTATAAAATTCCATTTAAAAATATTAAATTACTCGTATCCATGAAATAAGATTTTAGTCAACTAACCCCTATCCCAACCCATTCAGAATGGTGAAAGGTTAGCGAATGTTAACATGATTGAAAAAAATGTGTTTGTTGCAAACATCTCTGCAAGGATGTTCACACTGGCATAAAACAAGAGGAGGGAATGATCAAAAAGCAGGGCAGGAACATGCTGGTCAAGTGAGTTTTTTGTTTTTTTAATTAATTTATAGAGCAGTGAATTGTAAGTTCTGTCATATTATTTAATTACTTTAACTGTTTTCGTTTTTTTGCCATGATATCGATATGGTAAATTAGTCAGGTATCATATCGAAATCATATTTTAGGTATCACGAAAAAACTAGTTTACTAGTTGAGACACCATATTTGGGCAGGGCTGACTTTGAGACACCATATTTGGGCAGGGCTGTGTTTTAAGCCCCTTTCTTTACACTCTCTACACAAACGACTGTACCAGCCCCTCACCCAACACCATATTCCTCAAGTATGCCGATGACACTGCAATCCTTGGACTCCTCACAGACACACATTCAACCCAAGAATATCTTAACACAGTCTCCCACTTCACGCAGTGGTGTGGAAATAACTATCTCAAACTCAACATCAGCAAAACAAAAGAAATGGCTTTTGGATTGGCACAATCCCACCACCCCATTATCATTAACAACGAAACAGTAGGGACAGTAGATCACTTCAAATATCTTGGAATCACAATTGACAATAACCTCACCTTTGAACACCACACAACAGACATACAGAAAAAAGGAACCCAAAGACTGTCAGCGGTGCGTAAACTAAAAGGACTTCATGTTGCCCCCCATCTACTCCTACTACTGTATATTAGCATTGTTCAACCCGTCCTACTATACTGTTCCACCTGTTTTTTCAACATGCTTACTGTAAAAAAACGTAACAAACTTACCCAGATAACCAATACTGCCACCAAAATAATAGGTTTGCCCACTCCAAATCTACAAGAACTAAACACCAAAGCCATCACACGTATCGCTCATGCAATATCCCTGGACATTACTCACCCACTCAACCGCTACTTCTTACTCCTACCCTCTGGCAGGAGGTTCAGAAGCATAAGATGCAAAAAAACCCCGCTTCAGCAGAAGCCTAATCCCTTCAGCCATCCAAACACTCAATAAGACAAAGCCACACAGATAGATAAATTGTTTTGCAGTGAAATAATGTATGTTTTTCCCATATATGTATGTGTCAAATGTCTACTGTGTATGAAAATATGTATGTCTATATGTGCCGTGAGTATGTACAATGAAAACCGTTTCTGGAAATGTGAAAAAGAATTTCCCTAAAGGGACAATAAAAATATATACTATACTATATATTTCCTAATGAGCTTCTTTTGATGACATACCAGTTGGGGTGACATTTGACAATGAAGGATCCCATTTCTTTGATGGCATTTTGGGATGTGACTTGTTGCCTGCCCAATCACAGTGTTGCAAGGAGTAGCCCTGATACACTCTATAAAACCACAGTGTGTAATGTAAATGAACAGTGTCTAAACCTGAAGGGGACAAATCATTCTGGAGTAATATAGTGGGGAAAAAAGGTATGTTGCTTAAATTAAAATACATTTTGTCAATTCTGTCCTCCAAACCAAACTTCAGATGATATAATTATTTGCAATGACTGCTAGGTAAACAAGTGAACACAAAAAAATATATACTGGTTTTCAGACAAAAGTAATATATATAATGAATATTTTAACCACACCATCGATATATGTTCCCGGGACACCAGTATTTTTCACAAATGTCAGGTCAGGCCAAGCTGTCAGGTGTGTTTTTAATGCTGTAATATACAATTAAATGAATTACAATATATCTCGACCAAAAAAAAAGATTCATATTTCATAGTGTGCTTCATAACTGTATTGCAGATGATACCAGAAGTTAATACACATATGCTATGAAAGATTGTTATATATAAATGATAATAATTTACATTTCATGTATATAAGGTATTGTTCTCAAATCATTGTCAGTTTCCTACAACTCACCCCATAAGGTGACTGTGCCTTAGTACAGTGGTTCTCAATTCCAGTCCTCGGGACCCCTTGCTCTGCACATTTTGTATGTCTTTCTTATCTGACACACTCAGTTCAGTTCATGGAGTCTCTCCTAATGAGCTGATGATCTGGTTCAGGTGTGTTAAATAAGGGAGACATACAAAATGTGCAGAGCAGCGGGTCCCGAGGACTGGAATTGAGAACCACTGCCTTAGTAGATGTCAACTGTATCAAATAAGCTGTGTTTTTTCCTTGGCCTTTTTGGGAACTTTTCTGGCTTGGTAAAAATTCTCAAATGCTTTAAAAAGTGTGTATATTTAAATACACTCTCTTTCAAAAGGTTCACCTTTTTACCCCTTAAAGGTGCCCTAGAATTTGAAATTGAATTTATCTTGGCATAGTTAAATAACAGGAGTTCAGTACATGGACATGACATACAGTGAGTCTCAAACACCATTGTTTTCTCCTTCTTATTTGAATATCGTTTTTGAAAAACACCCCTGAAAAATAGGCGAATCTCCACATAACACCAACTATGACGCAACAGTCGGGATCATTAATATGTACGCCTCCAGCCCATGTTCAAGGCCAGGCGGAACTGCGCAGCCGAATCATCGTCCGAATCATTTTTCTTCGAGAGACATCATGGCTTGCAAACGAGCGAAGCATGGCAGTTGCTCAGTGTATTTTTTTAGTTCCTTCATCCGAGCCTCTGAAGGACCAGTGGGTTATGTGAATGTCTGATGTGTAATTGTTCAAGTTCAGACAGATAATCTTTCTCTCAAAGTCGTTCAATACTGTTTATGCATCAGTAAATCAAGCCAGTGACTAAACGATCAACTTCACGTCGTTTCTCTTACTAGGATGAAAATAATCTTACTTAAACTTTGATCAGTATACAGATAGCGATCAAAGAACAATCCCTTTCCAGTCGCCCAAGCTGTCAATCACACAGCGTGAGTTTATCTGGACACTCGTTATGAAATCAATGACGCTGTTACACTGCACAAGCTCTTACTCTACATACATCATGTTTGCATTGGTGAAATCATTAGTGAGAGTGCAGAAACTGCGTTGCAATGATAAGATCTTCATTCACGTGATCAACAGGCTTACACTGAAGTCTCACAGCAGCCAATCACAGCAGTGGGCGTTTACACTGAAGTCTCACAGCAGCCAATCACAGCAGTGGGCGTTTACACTGAAGTCTCACAGCAGACACGCCCCTTCAAACAGAGCGTTCAAATCAGAGGCAAAAATCAGGCTAGGAAAAATGCCTTTTATTTCTAAATTATAACAAATTTTGTTCTAAAATACATACTAACATTATAAGGGCACCCCAGGAAACATTCTAAAATAATAAAATAATCCATGCAATGGCACCTTTAAGAGTGCATATATGTTGGGTACAACGGGGCTAAAGGAACACCTTAAGAAAAAATGTGCTTTTCACTATTCCATAATGTATGATTGCAGAATTTTTTTTTTGTATTGAATATTTATGGAGCAACAGATTTTGTTTGAAAATAAATAAAACATTCATTTTGTTTAATTTTTTTACAAATGTATGAAGTGGCAAGATAAGGGTAAAAGCCTCACCAGCATGGGGCAAAAGGCACGCATTATTTATACAAATACTTTAGCTAAAATAATATGTTTCTAATAATGTCCAAGTTAATATTCTTTCGAAATAATAATTTTAGCAAAGTTTGCACTATTTTCTGTTTATTTTGATAAATACAAGAATTCATTTTCATTCAATAAATATACTGTCATTAAAATTTATTTTAAAAAATACATACAATTATTTTAAAAGGTAAAGATTTTGAACACGTTGAATTAAATCCCGTTATAATTCAATATAGATGTACAGTAGTAACATTAAATCATATTTTTTTATATGATGTGATTGGTTCATTTGGTATGGTATCTCTAAGATGACACCCAACTTGATATATGACATTTACAATCTGAATCTAACCATGTCATGTCAACAAATGGAAAAGTCTGCCAGCTATTTTTTATCATGTTAATTAGCAGGGTTGCCTTTTACCCCAAATACTATATTTTTACATATTCTTCTATTATTGAAAAACTGTTGCTTTAATTCGCCTTTGGCTAAGCCACATCCTAGAATGTAGATTGACCAATCACAGCGCAGCCAAGAACGAGCTCCCACAGAGGTCCGACACTTTTTCACAACGCTTCATTGACTTTAACACAGGCGTCTCATATTTTTGGTCTCGGCAGGCTATTACCGTCATAGTTTTATAAAAAATATGGTTAAGCGTTGTGCCTGGGGCATTTGTAACACACCGCGTTTCCCAGAGAGGCTGGAGGGTGGTGTCCGTTTTTTTCTCTTCCCAAAACCGAAGTCAAATCCTGACAAGTGTCGTCTTTGGATTAAACTGTGTGGACGTCCTCACAGTCAGCTAAACCCCTCAACAAGCACACTTTTGTGTGCTCTAAGGTAAATTTAGCTTTTAACCTTACTGTGAAGTTATAAACAGTTTTATGCTGTTTTAGGTTATGATTTCGGTTCTCTAAGTTACTAGCCTGACGTCGTCATACTCAGATTCTAGTCAGAATGTGAGTCTGATACTGTTCCATTGAATTTTGATTATGGGGCGTGTTTCAACCGAACCAGGAAGGAAAATGCCTCTGCACTTAATTGGATAGTCAACGACTCTGCCTACAACCAATCAGAGCAACGGAGTAAGTGACGTATGTTTTTCATTCATGTTTCCGATCTACAAATGCCTTGATCGCGGTTCTCTGTTCCTCTTTTAAAATGAATCCGCTGTCGATATCATCTATAACAGTCGCGATGGCGGAATCTACACATAATGTTTTATAAACAAAGTTCGAGAGTAGCACGTTCAAATAATCAATCCAATCAACTTGTCATCAAACAATGACCGTCTATGTTCTACACTATCAGCATGAGAGGAAGCATAATATTTATTCACTCAGTCAACTCACCTAACATTCCTTGACAGTTTTCAGCATCCCTCCACTCACTCTCGGCTTGTTCTTCCACAGCCTGGAATACGGGGGGAGTACTCTGGGTTCGGGCCGAATACCGAGCCCGGAACCTCTCCTCGGACAGCACGCCAAATATGCATTTATTCTATCTGACTTATTTGTAAGTGTGAACTCGTGAAATAACAATTCTCCAGTGGCAGTCATCTTTGTTGTAAACGAATTCAACCCAAGCGCTCGTTGGTGACGTGGATGATTACGTTACGTTGCTCATCTGTCCATCCTCGTATAAAGCCCGCCCTGACAATTTGATTGGTCCGGACAATTTTTGTTCGGGCATAATAGCTCCTCAACGGAGCGAGTCCAGACCGAACTTCCCGACCTAAACATTTTGTGGGCGGGGCTAAGTTCGGCTGGCATCCAGGCTACTAAGTTACCCTAATTAATGAAGAATCCAGGTGCTAGCAAGCAAGCTTAGCGATAGTTTAGTTATCACGTAAGTCAGGATTGTATGTTTTGACTAGAGAATAGATGTTTTTTTCAAGATACAAACAACTAACGTTAATGTTACAGACACGCTGTTGTGGTAGTATTGAAGGTGACTAACGTTACCGCAACCGTGTTGCCACAGTCCAACAATATGAAGTTGTCGGACGTAGCAACAGTAACTAAGGGGGGCGGGGCTTAGCCAAAGGTGAATTAGCTTGAACAAAACTGAAAAAAATTCAGACGGATGTCTCAGAATATATACAATAATTTTAGCAATCCTCATTTGCAACTTAAATCTACAACATAAAAAAAAACAAAAAAAAAAACAACATCAAATATTAGATCATATAGGCCTTTTCAGAATGTTTGTAAACAATAGGCACCGAGTAACTTCTGGATGGCAGAACGCGAGTGGCTTCCACTGACTAACTGAAGAGATCCAGCCGGCGACTGCAACAGTTACATAGTTAAAAACCAATAATCGATTGTCAAGTTCACGCGCATTGGTTTAGTACCTATGATCACGCGCGTGAACTCGACAATCGATTACTATGGACTTCGACCATAAACAGGATGTAAATACAGGTATGTGCGCTGGCTGAATAAACAAAATTTTTATACATATCTTTCACATCTACTGCAGTCAGATTGACCCGCGTTCACTCCGAAGGAATCACTCACATGGCTGGTGCACTTGTAATGACACATCAAGGATGTTAAGAGGCTAAAAGCAGGTTTAAAACGTGCCCCATTGAAGTCAACAGGGTGCAAATTTTAAAAAGAGGATAACACGGTGTAGGCAACACCGATTTTTGTCGTTGTTCTCTGTATTGACAGCACTCCAAATGTACAAAAAAATGAGCTCAATGTTAAAATTGACCGGAGTTCTCCTTTAAGTTTATTGTGCTACTATGTGAAGAAAATCCAGCAAAACGCACCAGCACGTTTGCCGACCTCAGAGGGTTAACTTCGGTAGGCTGTACAACAAGGGAAGTGTAATTGTCTGCTTTTTCTGCAGAGAGCCGATCTCTGTTGATTTGTTGAATTACATTTTTTTATCGATCGTTTGTTGGTAAATGGTGAGAGACCTTGCGAGCCACATGATTTTTGCCAAAGAGCCAGGTGTGGCTCGCGAGCCATAGGTTCCCGACCACTGCTCTAAGGGATCGCCCAGCCACCCTGCGGAGAAAGCTCATTTCAGCCGCCTGTATCCGGGATCTTGTCCTTTCGGTCCTGACCCACAACTCATGACAGTAGATGAGAGTAGGAACGTAGATTGACCGGTAAATCGAGAGCGTCGCCTTGCGGCTCAGCTCTTTCTTCACCACGACAGACCGGTACATTGACTGCATTACTGCAGAAGCTGCACCGATCCGTCTGTTAATCTCCCGTTCCATCCTTCCCTCAATCGTGAACAAGACCACAAGATACTTCAACTCCTCCACTTGAAGCAGGAAATCTCCACCAGCCTAAAGTGGGCAAGCCACCCTTTTCCGACTGAGAACCATGGCCTCGGATTTGGAGGTGCTGATTCTCATCCCAGCCGCTTCACACTCGGCTGCAAACCGTCCCAGTGAACGCTGAAGGTCCTGGTCTGATGGGGCCAGCACGACAACATCATCCGCCAAAAGCAGAGACGAAATCATGTGGTCCCCAAACCTGACACCCTCCGGCCCCTGGCTGCGCCTTGAAATTCTGTCCATAAAAATTATGAACAGAACTGGCGACAAAGGGCAGCCCTACCGGAGTCCAACATGCACCGGGAAACAGTCTGACTTATTGCCGTCAATGCGAACCAAGCTCCTGCTCCGGTCGTACAGGGACCGGCCATCCTCCCCGGCCATCGGATCCAACTCACCACCAGGTGGTGATTGGTTGACAGCTCCGCCCCTCTCTTCACCCGAGTGACCAAGACATACGGCCGGAGGCCAGATGAAATTACCACAAAGTCGATCATCGACCTCCGGCCTAGGGTGTCCACGTGCACTGATGGACACCCTTATGCTTGAACATGGCTTTCATTATGGACAAGCTGTAACTAGCACAGAAGTCCAATAACAGAACACAAGTCCCCAGTCGGCAGGGACCCCAAGAAGGCCGGGTACTCTACACTGCCGTTTGGCCAGTAGGCGCACACGACAGTGAGAGACCTATCCCTGACCCGAAAGCGCAGGGAAGCGACCCTCTTGTTCACCGGGGTGAACTCCAACACATGGCGGCTGAGCTGGGGGGCTATAAGCAAACCCACACCAGCCCGCCGCCTCTCACCATGGGCAACTCCAGAATGGTAAAGAGTCCATCCTCTCTCCAGGAGTGTGGTTCCAGAGCCCGAGCCGTGCGTGGAGGTGATCCCGACTACCTCTAGTCGGTACCTCTCAACCTCACGCACAATCTCAGGCTCCTTCCCCGCCAGCGAGGTGACATTCCTCGTCCCTAGAGCTAGTTTCCGTGTCCAGGCATCACCTAGGACCTGTTTGCCTTGGGAGACCCTACCAAGGGCATATAGCCCCGGACAACATAGCTCCTCGGGTAATTCGGGTACTCAAACCCCTCCACCACGGTAAGGTGGCAGTTCAAAGAGGGGGAAATAAAAATGTAAAAAACTGTTTTCAACATTGATAATAATCATAAATGTTTCTTGAGCATCAAATCATCATATTAGAATGATTTTGTTAGTAATGATGCTGAAAATTCAGCTTTGAACACAGGAATAAATTACATAACTATATATATTCACATATAAAACAGCTGTTTTAAATTGTAATAATATTTCACAAAATGACTGTTTTTGTTTGTATTTTTAATCAAATAAATGCAGCCTTAGTGAGCAAAAGATACTCAAAAATCTTACCAATCTAAAACTTTTGACCGGTAGTGTGTGTGTATATACTATATATATATATATATATATATATATATATATATATATACACACACACACATATATACAGGGGGTGATAGTAGAAAAAAATCCTGAGCCTGAACTTTTTTCCCTGGGAGGTAAGCGATGATATATGCTCCTTAGGCTTATCCTAAGCCAAGATATATGCCCTGATCAACATAATTGTCAAGCGGGATCCAGGGGTGTGCTCCCCTAGGAGAACATTTTGATAAATAGTAGGGCTGGACGATTTTGGAAAATAATCTAATTGCGATTTTTTTTACCAATATTGCGATTGCGATTTAATATGCGATTATTTTTTAAGCTCTTTATCTTTTCTATTATTCAACAAAAACAAGCAATAAATCATTGTAAAATAGGGAAGGGAATCTTTAGGCACCTCGTGAGCCGATCAATTAAAAAAAATTGATCATATTAATAAAACTTAAAATATTTAATTACATAATTATAAGTAGGCCTACTTATAATAATTACACATTAAAAAACTAAATTAATACAATTACATGTTAATAATTTTAACAAATATAGCTTCAAAACAAATAACAAAGAGGGAAAAAAATATTACAAGCAATAAACAAAGAGTGCTTTCAGTATTTAAGAGTAGGCTGTCTGAACGTTTTCATCTCTTTTGAAATTATAAGATGTGGTTTGTCCTGTCTGTTTAATAACTGACTGTGTCACATTAATTTCGCGTCATAAAAGCATTTTGAGATGCAAGTACATTTAACCACGTAGACAGAGTCGCTCACAGCCGCATGCTCAAACGCTCTTCGCAAAGCGCACGTGAGTATTTGAAATTGAAAGCAGCTTCTGTCGGTGATTTTCATATTTTTAATATATAAGCCAACTGCATTCCAAGACATATGATGCCTTCGTAGAACATTTGTAAGTAAAATACCGGCGGGCGAGACCGCGCACTACAAAAGTAACATCACGCAGACCGCGCATCTCTCATATTTTGTGCAATGAAGCCCGCGAATGTCCTTGTAATTCGCTTAAACTTTTCCGAACTTTATTAACTTATTTCTCGTAAGGTTCGAGTGGTGTCGTGTGTGTGTGTGTGTGTGTGTGTGTGTGAGAGAGACAGAGGAATTAGAAGCAAGCAGAATACGGTTGTTATGCACACGCGTCATCACGTATCTGTGTTTAAAACTAAGCTCAGACATAAATCTGAAATTATCTTAATCGATACAGAATCGTTGGAGAGAATCTATAACACAATATCACATAAATTAAACATAAACTGTTATTTCCTGTAGCCAGGTCTGTATGTGTCGCGTGCCAAGTTGATGCTTCATCTGCAAAACAGACTTGTTTACTCTCGCGTGTCACGTGACCAGACTATAATCGCAGCTTTGCGGTTAAAAAAATCGCATTTCATCATATTGCGATATTATCGCAAATGCAATTAATCGTTCAGCCCTAATAAATAGTCCCTTAAATGATTGATTCTGGTGACTTTTGTGGATATAAAATGGACATCATTCAGACATGAGATGAACAAACCCAATACAAGCCTATATTACAGTAGCAGGTTTCAGTAAGTCAAATTTACGACCTTTTTAATTTTAAGACCATAAAGATTGAAATTTAAGACCTACACGACGTATTGCCATAAAATATTCAAATCAAAGAATTCATTTTATTTCAATGAATTCAGTAATTGAAAAAGCATTCATTTACAGATAGAGCAATCACATTAGTAACCTTCCACACCCAACAACGTGTGTCAGAGAAAAGAACAGAATCAGATAGAAAACTGTACTTTGCATATTATACTGTAAAAAAAACCCCCACATAATTAGTTGATTTTAGTTGATCATAACAAAAGATGAAATGGCATGAACATTTCATTTCATGATTATAGTGACAAAAATGATCACGGTTATCACAGAATCCTGTTCAAAAAGTAGGCTACTAATACTACACAATGAAATCAGTTCACCAAGTTTTATGTCGAAAACCAGTAAATAACAAATAAAGCATCAATATGCACTTTTTGTTTACACAAACATTAAAATAATACCATTAAAAATGATAGCCAGATTTTAAAAGTATCTTGCAACATGTTATATACTAACATGTACAAGTTCAAATAAAGTTCTGACAAAAAAACTTTTTATAAAAAGATAAACCTCACATATTTCAGACTTTAAATGATTTTTATAAAAAGATAAATTACTGACATTTACAATGTACTTTAGCTTATCTTTTATTCCATCCATCCATCTTCCTCCGCTTTTATCTTTTATTATTAATAGTAAAATTAGGTCCGATTTTCCCGTGGCGTCTGTCGTTGCTATGCAACCATGCACTGACTGTGCTCTCCACAATGACAAAAAGGTTTTAGTGGCTAATGGATTTCCACCACCGAAAACCGCCTAGAAAAAAACGAGCGCGTCGCTTCAATTATGAGCGCGCTTACATAAGCGCGACTACATTGGAATGAACTTGAGCGCGCAAAAGACGTGATATGTGAACGGCCTGTTGGCGAGCTACCTCAAGTCAGGCAACGAGCTACAGCTGCTTGATGACTAGGATCTAACTCGTGTCGTGGCAGCACTTTTTTCCCGCTAGTTCCATATAATATTTTCCTTGCGCACAAAGTGCAGAAACATGCTCCTGGTTGCCGGAGTTTTTGACACCAGCTTCCAAAGGGCTTTTCGTCTCTACCCACCTCCTCTATCCAAGACCATTTATTCTTTATGCCTTTATCGACAAGTTTGGTGTCTTCCCCTGGCTTCATAAAGTTGCACTCCATGACTTTGGCTATGTTTCGCGCTGCCAGTGTGGGAAACACATTCGTAGTGTATGTGAAACACAAAACAAATTCGCACGTGGAGTGACTGCTGACTCAATCTGATTGGCCAAAACCCAAGACCAGCCCCTACCCTATTACCGATTGGCTGAAGTAGGCTTACTGGTGTGGTTTAGTGAAAGCGCCTATCAGATCTTGGGATAATTGTCAGATCACGCAAACCTGATTTTTTTTTTTTTTTTTTTCGCAGACACGTCTGTACACGCCGGAAATTAGTACAGTGAACTCATTGTCATGTTCAACAAACCAATTTGAAATGATTCGAGCTTTGTGACATGGTGCATTATCCTGCTGGAAGTAGCCATCAGAGAATGGGTACATGGTGGTCATAAAGGGATGGACATGGTCAGAAACAATGCTCAGGTATGCCGTGGCATTTAAACGATGCCCAATTGGCACTAAGGGGCCTAAAGTGTGCCAAGAAAACCCCCACACCATTACACCACCACCACCAGCCTGCACAGTGGTAACAAGGCATGATGGATCCATGTTCTCATTCTGTTTACGCCAAATTCTGACTCTACCATCTGAATGTCTCAACAGAAATCGAGACTCATCAGACCAGGCAACATTTTTCCAGTCTTCAACTGTCCAATTTTGGTGAGCTCGTGCAAATTGTAGCCTCTTTTTCCTATTTGTAGTTGAGATGAGTGGTACCCGGTAGGGTCTTCTGCTGTTCTGCCTTTTCACACCATTCTTTGTAAACCCTAGAAATGGTTGTGCGTGAAAATCCAAGTAATTGAGCAGATTGTGAAATACTCAGACCGGCCCGTCTGGCACCAACAACCATGCCACGCTCAAAATTGCTTAAATCACCTTTCTTTCCCATTCTGACATTCAGTTTGGAGTTCAGGAGATTGTCTTGACCAGGACCACACCCCTAAATGCATTGAAGCAACTGCCATGTGATTGGTTGATTAGATAATTGCATTAATGAGAAATTGAACAGGCGTTCCTAATAATCCTTTAGGTGAGTGTGTATGTATGTATATATATATATATATATATATATATATATATGTATTTATATATTGTTTTGCTTTATTATTACAGTGTATACTTTTTCCTTGATATAACCCCAAAAGAATGGAAGTGAAATGTGACAACATGTCCAATAGATGGGGTACATTGTAACATGAGCTTAAAATGCTATCTGATCTAATAAAAAAATACAAAAGACAGACTAAAATATTTTCTCAAAATACAATTATCAACTTTTTTATATAAAAGTTAGCATAATGGCATTTTTTAATAATTAAAAATATGAGCTTGAGTTTGACAACGAACACACCAGAAAAAACAGCTATACAACATAGTTCAAAATATAATAATTAATAATTTCTGAACATTGACTCTCAGTCTTTATTCACCTTTTTCTCATGTTTTCTTAATAGAATTAATAAAAGTATAGAATAGAATAGCATAGTTCTAATAGATGCACATTGTAACACAGTGTTACAACATGCCCCACCTGCACAACTGGGATTTAAACCTTGCTAGTGTCTTCTGCTAGTTAGCAAAACATTAAAGAACCATACCAACTGTTAAATAACATATTCGAGATTAAAATAATATCAGATTTGTCTAATTTAAAATAAATACCAATAATAGAGATGGAAAATTAACATAAGTATGAAATTTACTTTTGGTATGGTTAAAAAAATGTTCTTCTCTAGTGTTGATATGGCAACTAAGGTGAGGTTTAAAGCGGTTTACCGCAATACGGTAAGAAAAAACCGCGGTAAGAAAAAATCCATACCGTCCCAGCCCTAATGAACGTACAATAGAAGTTGACGTAAATACGCCGGATTTAGCACAATGCTAATTTCCATCTTCTTCAGCTTGTGTGGAAGTATTTAAAACAAGTGTGTTACAACTAGCTGAGCTCGCTGAGAATCGTCTTGCCATGCCAATGAGTTGGTAAAATTCTGAATTTTACATCAACACAATGCCTGAGAGAGACAATATGGTCGGACCTAAGGAATCCAAAAGTTGTGTTTTAGAGCACATTTTTAAACTTACAGTATAACGATAGAAGCATTTTTTCAGATTTCTCGACCAGTAAGCAGCACTGTTCCCAAACTGCTCAGATACCCTCAGGTTCATATAGATTAGTTATGGTTATTATTTATTGGTAAATTGACCAAAGGATTAATCAAATATTCAGAAAATAAACAATAGATTAACTGAAAAAATAACTGTTAGATTATACGCTTAAATGTTTGCAACAAAAACCATTGTGAACAGGTTGGAATAGGCGTTGGATCACCAAAATCTTATTTCATGATACGATTAATAAAAAAAAATGTACATGTCATTTTATAATTGCAATATAGATATTTTATTTTATCTGTGTTATTAAAAATAAGTTAATCGACTGAAAAAAACAAATCATTAGTTACAGCACTAAATATATTAAAGCTGCCAGCACTGTCTCAAGATAATTTTAACCCATATTTGAAGATGGCCCAATGAATGCTGTTTTGTTGCTAATGCAATATTTTTTTCAGTCATATGTTGTATATCTTTTTATTTAACATTTACAAAAAAATTATAATCCAAGACTTTTCCACTAGAAAGATGTCGGACTCTGAAACCATTGAACTGGCTTGTCTTGGCCGACCTTTTCAGTTGGGAATGCTTTATGACTGCAGAAGAGATGTCCTCATTCCAGGTAATAAAAAGCACATGAACACACTGGGGAGGAAACAATCTAAATGGTATAATTCATTTCTTTGTTAGATTTTATGCTTTAACTTTGGGGTAACTAATTATTAACATATAAAATGTTCCCAAGGAATAACTCTTTGGGATGCTGAGATGCTGCAGAAGAATATCAATGTACGGCCACAGCCAAACACTGACTTCAAAATCATTGCCTCAGATTCATGTGAAGACAAAGTAGAAGCTTTGAATATTTCTGCATCTCTTGAAGCCAGCCTTCTGTGTGGATTAGTTAGTGTGAAAGGGTCAGCTAACTATATAAATGACAAGAAGAAGTCCAAACATCAATCTCGAGTCACCTTACAGTATCGGTCAACGGCACGTTTTGAGCAGTTAACTATGGAGCATCTTGGAGCAGGGAACATAAAGCATAGCAATGTATTTCAGGAGGGCTCGGCCACACATGTTGTTACGGCTCTATTGTATGGAGCTCAAGCGTTCTTTATTTTTGACCGTGAAGTTTCATCCAATGAAAATCATCAAGAGATACAAGGAGACCTCCAAGCATCAATCAAAAATATACCTTTAATATCAGTTGAAGGTGAAGCATCTTTGAAAATGAGTGATTCAGAAAAAGAGAAAATGAACAAATTCAGCTGCACTTTTCATGGAGATTTTGCTCTGGAAAACAATCCAGTTTCCTATGTAGATGCCATCAAGGTGTACTCAGAGCTGCCAAAACTGTTGGGAGAACATGGAGAGAATGCTGTGCCCATGACCGTATGGCTTTACCCTCTTAAAAAACTAGATTCAACAGCTGCTCAGTTAGTCAGGGAGATCAGTGTAAGCCTAGTACGACGTGCCCAACGGATCATGGATGAACTGGATAATTGTGACATTCAATGTCAAGACCTGATGAGGGACAATGTTGCCATTCAATTCCCTGAAATCAAAACTAAAATCAGAAAATTTAAGGACCTCTGCTCAGAGTACAAAATAGTTTTTCAAAAACATCTCTGCAGACTTCTTCCATCCATAAGGGGTGGAGGAAAAGAAGAACAAGAACTTGTTGATGCTCTTAATGACAAAGAAAGATCCCCGTTTCAGGGTGCTCTGGTACACAAGTATCTCAATGAGCGAGAGCGAGAGATGAATGTCATTAGATCTTACCTCGAAATCATGAAAGAATTTCCTGTTCTTTCATCAAGCAATGACTTGGACAAGGTTGTCTTGAAAGCATCCAATAACTATGTGATAGCTTTTGCACTTTCCTCCTTAAATGAAAAGGAACTGTATTTTTCAGACCTGGAGAATTACCTGAAAAAACAATCGCGTAACAAAGGAGAGCAAGTGAGTTATGATCAAGACTCCTCAAAAAAGACAGAAAAATGGTTTTCCTCAGGAAATGTAACTACTCTGACCAGGGAAAACATACAGTCATTCTTAGATTTCAAAGAAGCCAATAAAGGAAGAAAGAACATTGAATTCTGCATTGCATCAATCCCGGATGAACTCATCACTGCCTCTTCAATTCATGTTTATGAAAGGGGGAGACTCATAAGCTCACAGTACGAGCTACCCTCAAAACCCCCAAAACCAGTCTTCTTGAGTGCGGAGCATGACTGCATACATCTGCAAATCAAACCTCCTGTTCACGGTGTTAGTTCTGTGGCTTCATATTGTATCTCATATCAGTCTGCGCAGAGCCCTGAATGGACTGATGTGTTTACTGATGGGGTTTCTGATCAAGTCACAGTCAAGCAGTTACAACCACATAAAGAATATCGTTTCAACTGTAAGGCGGTGTGTCGTCCAGGAGTAAGTCTGACTAGTGACACAACATCATTCTTCAGGACTCGTCCATGTGCTCCTCCTGGAGCACCTATAGTGAAACGAGTAGAATCAGAGTCTGCAACTGTAGTCTGGGATGTTCCTACATCTGTGGGAGAAGATGTTCTGGTCACTGGATATGTGTTGGAATTCAGAGAAAGCACGAAGGATCAGGAAAGTGAAAAGCCATGGAAGTCTGTGAAATCTACAAACAGGGAGTGCACTCTTCAGGGACTGAAAGAAGACACAGATTACACAATCCGAGTTTTTGCAAACTGTGGAAATGATGGACAGAGTCTCTCCAGCCCTGAAAATGTGTTTTCAGCCAGTTTTAAGGGGAAACAATCAAATAAGGATGGGAGCGGGTTGTTCTTGAATCAATCTTCACGAATAAAAAAGGGCAATCCATCAATACATACACTGAACCTACACAAAAAAATGGCAGAGACTGTTAGTTTTAATCAGTATGTCTTCGGAAAAAAGGTTGAGGATGTGAAAAACAAAGTTATCCTTCTTTTGGGACCAACGGGAGCAGGAAAAACCACACTGGTTAATGTGATGGTCAATTACATACTGGGCGTAAAGTGGCAGGATGCATATCGCTTCAAACTAATCAATGAAGTGACCAATCGCTCACAGGCTGAGAGTCAGACATATAATGTCTCATCTTTTGAGCTGTACAATCAGCCTGGCTTTCAAATTCCCTATTCCCTCACAATCGTAGATACACCCGGATTTGGGGATACAAGAGGGATCGCACATGATAAACTGATTACAGAGCAGGTCAAAAGCTTTCTTTGTAGCCCTTTGGGAATTGATCACATTGATGCCGTCTGCTTTATTGTCCAGGCCTCTCTTGCCCGCCTGAGTGCCAATCAGAGGTACATCTTTGACTCAATTCTGTCCATTTTTGGCAAAGACATTGCAGAGAACATCATAGTTTTGGTGACATTTGCAGACAGTAAAAACATCCCAGTTCTAGAAGCCATCATAGCAGCAGATCTGCCCTGTCAAAAGAATAAAAAGGGACAACCCACCCATTTCAGTTTCAACAATTCATCTGTGTATGCAGACAAAAAAGTAGAAGAGCCTACAACCTCTGACAATGATTCAGATGATAATGATGAAGATGATAAACTGACCGAGCTTGTCTGGGACAAAACCTTCAAACAGATGAAGGCTTTTTTCAAGGCATTGGGGGCCATTGAAAGTAAAGATCTGACGATGACTATAAAGGTCTTGGAGGAACGAGAGCGCCTTGAGAAAGCCATGAAAAGTCTGACCCCTCAAATAACTGCAGGTCTCTCTAAAATGAGTGAGATAAAAAAATTCAAACAATGTTTGGAAAATGAGAGTGACAGCATGAAGCAAAATGAGGATTTTGAGCAAGATGTAGAGGTGATGAAAGCAATCAGAACCCCTGTAAACTGTTTTACCATGAATTGCAACAACTGCTTCTTCACATGTCACTCCAACTGTTTCCTCCCTGCAGAAGATCCTGTGCAAACTTGTGCAGTGATGGAGGATGGACACTGCATTATCTGCCCTGAAAACTGCCATTACTCTGCTCATTCTAAGGAAAATTTCATGTGGACGTATGAAACAAAAATAGAGAAAAAAACTATTAAAGAGCTGAAAGACAACTTCATGAAGGCAAAAGGAAAGTTTATGAGCTCTAAGCAAATACTTGATGCACTTGAAGAGGACCTCGATGGAATTGAGGAAAAACTAAAGAAGTTGATCAAACTGTCCTCTGATTGCCTAAGAAGACTGGATGAAATTGCACTGAATCCAAAATCTCTCTCCACAGCCGATTATCTCGAAATCCTGATCAGAACTGAGAAAGAAGAGAAAAGTCCTGGCTTTGAGGACCGAGTTGTTGGACTCGAGAAAATGAAACAAGAAACTCTTATTCTGGAAAAGATTGCTAAAGGAGAAAATTTGCTGGAAACAGAGCGCCGCATTATGGAGGAGAGAGAGAAGCGAATGCAAACTGTTGCCCTGAAAATGATGAAAATTAAGAAAGCCTTTAGTGCCTTTCAGTCACAGAGCAAACAGAAAACATCTGATCAAAAGGATGGAAGTGCTTGCCTTGAGGGACAGGAGATGTCCTAAACAAAATAAAAGGCTAAATAGTTCAAAAATATTTAGGAAAATTGAAGATTTGCTTAACAAGATGTTACTTAACAAACATCAATGCTTCTTTCACGTATAAATCAATAATCATTTAACATGAAGAATACTGAATTTAAGAGTTATTTTATGCTTTTAATATTTGTGTTTTCAACAATGATGCAATGTCAAATTTCTCAAGAATCCACAACAATCATGAACTGTAGCTCAACTGGTAGAGCATAGTGCTAGCAACACAGTAATAATGGCTCCAGAGAATGCATGAAATTAGCATGTTTTTATAGCTTAAATGCTATATTAATTGCATTGCTTAAATTGGATAAAAGCTTCTGAAAAAAGTATAAATGAAAAAAATATTTTTTTTGTGTTTAGTCTTGTGAAATCATGCAAACATTTTGATATTGTAAAATACTATGAAATACTATAAAAACTGTATGATTTCAAGTACTTCCTTTATGTTTTCAAGAAATTATGAGTAAGGTGTATTAGTATGGCATACAACATTCTGAAATGAAGAAATATGGATTTTTCTTATGGTAGAGCTTATACTGTATTGCCGCAATGCGCATGTGAAATTTTCCCAATTCCCTGACAATTTACTACTGTTCAAAAGTTATCAGCAATTGTATTATAATTAATTCTACTTATGGATTTTAAAATGATCCTAATTATTTTTATTAGTAGTAATATTGTTTTAAAAAGTATATTTTCTCAACTCTGTGAATTAATAAAAAGATCTTAACTGTTTAACTTTACTTAACTTGTCAATTCATGATTTAACTTTTTTAAACCTTTGTGAAGTTTAAATTTGTCTGAAGCCTGTTTTGCAAAATCCAGGTCCTGAACACGGACTGCGACTTGTAAACAATGTCCTCAATTATTGCCATTACGCATTATGACTGACTGTCATTCGTGTTAATCAAACAACAAAAGACAACGAGAAGATCACTTTCGTAGCTTTAACAAAGATTAATAATATTTAATTTATACATCCAAGACTATAGTTTTATTTAACATTTGATTTCCTGAATAATTCATGTAAATAATTTACATTTTTTTTGCAATATATAATTCCAGAAAAACTAAATATTGTAATGTCGTGCAGCCCGGAATGAAATGGTATACCTCTGTATAATGATCGAGGAAATAAAAACAAATAAGAAAATAAAAATAGACTATATGGCAAAACCTGTACAACTCTGTATGTCAGACTGACAGGTAATGATATTCTGTAGCCTACCCTCCATGGTGAATTAATAAATGCATAATTATTATAAGAAAAGAAAAAATAAATCTAAATATAGCTGCAAGCAGCAATTATCGGGGCCAAGCACAATCAGATGAAAATACATGCCAACATTGCTGAAAGTATCAGACCAACTGCAACAATGAACAATTAAAGACATTAAAGACGATTTTAGGCAAAATGCCTGAAAAATCATAGAAACAGTAAATAAAAATATGATTTAATGCATTATCACTTTCGACCAATAGGTGGCGCAGTTACAAAACTAATGTGATGTGGTCAGAGTGAAGTGACAATGACACATACAAAGTTTGGTGTCAATATGTCAAGGCATTGCAGAGATAAAGCCTGAATAGTGCTTTTAGCATCATGCCTCAAATTTGCTGCTGCGCTATACGAAAACGGTTTTGTCAATCGACACGAAATCCATAACTTTTAGTCGGCACGGTCTGGAGATGATATGATTTGATTTTGGTGAAAATCGGACAAACGGTGTAGGAAGAGTTCGAAAAAGTAGGTTTTGAATGAAAATCAAGATGGCGTACAGGAAGTTAGGCCAAATAAAGTAAACTTGGTATCTATGTTCTCGGCTTGACCCAGGGAATCTATTAAGACCAGTGGCATTTCAATAGGCAGATTTATTCAAAAGTTATTAGCATTTTAAGAAATGTTGTTGTAACTTTTGACCAAAAGGCGGCGCTGTCTCGAAATATGTTGGGTACTTTCAGGGGATGGTGCTGAAGGCACATTCTGAGTTTCGTAATATTACACCAATGCATTTGTTAAGTATAGCATTTTATTTCACAAAACTGTATTGAAGTCAATGGGAATTTCATGTTTTGTTTTATTATAGCGCCACCAAGAGGCTCAGTCCCACAATTTTTTTTATGTGTCCTCAGAGTGAGCCCATACATATGTGTGTCAATTTTGGTGAAAATATCTCAATTCGCTTCGGAGTTATAGACATTTATATGGAAAAACACGTAAAAAATGACTGACATATGACTTTGATTGGATTTTACTACCCCTTACTATCAATATTTTCGCATTTGGGCATTGGTGTTTAGCTATCGACCTATGTTTCCAAACTTCTCAGGCTCTTTCAGGACATTGTGCTGATGACCCATAACAAGTCTCGTAACAATCCGTTCATGCGTTCTTAAAATACAGCATTTTAGCACAAAATTCAAAATGGCCGATATGGTAAAATAAATGTTTCTAAACATTATACCAAAAAGATTTCTAAAGAGAAATAAAAAAAAATAAAATAAACTGGAATGAGATTCTGTCCACAGGTGATCTAGATGATGCTTCTGAGTGTCTAATGGCTAGTGGTGTCAACAATAATCGATTCGGCGATGCATCGCAATGCGGGGCATGCACGATTCAGCATCGATGCGGCAAAGTGCCATAATCGATTATGTCACTGTTTTAGGGGTGTAACGGTACGCGTATTCGTACTAAACCGTTCGGTACAAGGCACGCATTTTCAAACCGAACGGTTATTTCAAATGTAAGCGCGTCGCGAGCGCGCTCATAATGTAGACGCTGGCGCGACCACAACATCAAATGGCAAACGCAATGTAAGCGGAACGAAACTGAGCTACTCGTGACGGACTGTTTATCAGTTTGGACCAACGCAGCGCGAGCCGATCTTATACTACACAACGCTAAGAGATCCAGTAAAGAAAGCATTTGAACTCGCCACTAAAGTAATAACATCGCTGCGAGATCTAGTGAGAAACATTCACATTTCTCCGTTATTAACGGATCAAACAGCGCTGACGTGGAAACCAGGAAGAAACATTGTGACATGAACTATCCAGTGTCCACAGATCAGCAACATTCACCATGGATTTACTGTAGTAACACTAACTGCAACTTTGGAAGTTTGGCAGGAATAGTAGGCTATAATGCTTTCAAGTAACATTATGTCAGATTTATTTCGACATTATGAATAACATTGCTGCCCTCAAATGTTAATCTGAACTAAAATAAACATTTGTTTATATGCTCCTAAGAAGAGTCAATTATAGCTCCATCATTGCTCAAAGAAAAAAAATGTCATACTTTATGATGTTAGTTCTAATAAAAAAAGAATAAAAAAAAAAATCAAGGAAATTTCTCTGGCATTTCTTTCTTTTTGCTGTATCGAAAACGTACCGAACCGTGACACAAGTGTATCGTATTGAACCGAACCATGAATTTTGTGAACCGTTACACCCTACACTGTTTATTTTCTGGCCTTGAGTTGGACAATAAAGTTGAAATTTAATTTCAAATGCTTCTCAAGCAGAGAGAAGAGAAACATTTCTCATTCAAAGCACTGAAAGCAGTGATTTATGCTTTCTTTTTCAGGTTTGAAAATGCCATATTCAATACCCTGTACCATTCAATTTTATTTTATTTAATGACATTTATGTCAAAGATACAGGAGAGTGATAATACACACATAGCAGCCAATAAAATCTGTTGTTCAATATCTGACTGCTTGTATTGCCTCATGACTGATGAAAATTTTGCCTTGTTGTGTGCAGTAGAATTCTGATGCATCGCAATGCATCGTAGAATCGAATTGAATCGAATCGTTACCTGGTGAATCGTAATCGAATCGAATCGTGAGGGCAGTGCCAATGCACACCCCTACTAATGGCCAGATTAATAAAGGTTCAAGTCAAATTCAGTAGCAATGTTACATATTCTTGAAAGAAGCAGAATTTAACTTGGTTAATTGAACAGCAATGAAAGTTATTGAAACAGAAACAGAGGGATCTTGAAGATAGCGCTGAAATCTGGGTTAGCTCATGACAGAAGGACATTTCAGTGTTTACATACTGTAATAAAGTTGTAAAGAAATTGAGAAAAGCGAAATTCTCAACTTGCATCAACTTGTTTGTATTTAATAAAAAAATTTATAGATTCAGATAAAAATGTAGCACAAGGTTGCAGTGCAACTGCAAGTAGTAAGGATATTGTATCACCAAATCATAATTCTAATGTCTTTAACATTTCTGAAGTATCTGAGTCTAATATAATACAACTACTCATAAGCTCAGTACAAACTCCCTTTTCCCCTCAATCAAATGTGCATTACCTCACAGACACCGGCAGATGGTGACAAACTACTATCAGAAAGTTAGAAATCCAAACCAGCACCTGTTCACATTTGGCAAATTCCCAAACAGCATTACGAGCCCTTGAAGAACTCTGTAGAATCGTGACTCAAAGGGTTGTTGCACACAAAACTGTGCATCTGAAGTAACGTTAGAGAGGGGATGATGGTAACTGCAAATTTGCTATTTATGATTACATGATTGCGCATCTAGACTATTTTAAACACACATTTAAATAATCATTACATATTTGTTTGTCTTTTACCAAATGGCATGGGAAGAATTGAAATAAAAAGTGAGTTTAAATTAAAAACGCAAGGTGACATTTGGCCATACACTTTTGTTTGCTACTACAACCTTAACAGTTATAGCTAAGAATGAACTGTTCTGCTAAGATTTAAGTGTAACATTCAGATTAATAAATTAACAGTTATCTAAGAGAAAATGCAGTTACTTTCTTCAATGTCATGAAAAAAGGAATTCAAATAACTGACAGAAAGCTATAAAAAAAGATTATTATTATTATTGTTGTTGCTGTGTATTATTGACATAGTTGGTGTGAACGGGCATTAACTAAAATAACTATAACAAGAGCAATATTGGCATCTACTGTTTACTATCAGCACACGCTGCGGTTTTGTCGTCTGCCGTTTTAAATGTTTGAGCTCTTTAAAGCAGGGTGGATTGTGATTTGCTTTCAATGTTTTCATCGTTCATCAGCCGGACCCGGTGGACTCTGCTGTTCTTTTAAATTTAGGACAATTTTTAAAACAAAATCTTTATCATCATTATGCCGTTGTGAACGGGCCTTAACCCTTATACACTTGCTCTGTCAGAATCTATAATTTTATAGTAGCAACTATTTAATCTATTAAATCAGATAACATGAATAGTGAAAGGTTGGTTACCTGACATTTTCATAAATTGCCGAGGCAGATTTCTTGAAGCAACCTAGTGTCTTGCTCTAGGGCACGATGGCAAGGAAGTAGGACTGCATTCTCTGAAGCTCTCCGGTTCCTGGCCATCCAAGGACCTACTGAAGAAGCTCAGATGGAAACAGAGACATGCAGGTTATTAGTTAACGGATTTGACATTATGTGATGGGCATTTGACAGAGAGGTTTTCCATTAAACTCCAGTGTTTCTAGTGCACATTAAGACTTTGATGCTGCCTTATTACATTTTTAAGCTCTAAGTGCGGCTTCATATGCAGCCACTCAATCACTTCAGTTTAATAAACACAACCACCAAACACAGGAAACATACAATATAAACTCACTCATTACCATGCCAACAGGAAAACCAGGCAGGAAATGTGTCATGAAGCTAATTCCCAGTCAATTGGGAATATCTGGCTTATCTGGTTCAATGATGTAAAGTTATGTTAAAGCTAATGAACATGTAGGTCTAATTTTGTCAAATGATCATTAATCATTATAGCAATGAGCACAAAGTGAAACTGTTTGAGCAACGAGTTTCAGGAATGTACGTGACAGGACGACTGCTGCTTTTTCAGAAGAGAGGAACAATTCCACCGGATATGAAATTCAAAATAAATGAAAACAAACGGATGTAAAACTCAGTGAATTGAAAAACCCAAATGGAGAGATTTGATGTGTATATTTGTTTGGGGAAATTGAGGGATTATTTATTTTGGTTTGTTCAGGTCACATCACATGTTGTCTGTCTTCCTGTTAGCTGTGTTTCCTGAGGTGTTCACCGAGTCAAAAACGTATTTCTAGTCCAAACAGAGAATTGGAAAATGTCCAAAACAGAGAGAGATGCCTTGTGCAGTCACGTTGTTCACTCTTGCACTCTTCATATCGTCTCTCTTTATAGGATTTGTGTCTGCAAGCATGCATTTACAAAATGTTCATCTTTTCCTCTGCTGAAATGCATCAAATATTTAATATCTCGCAAACATGAGGGGGATTAAAGGAAAAAAGAGGGAGGGTCAATAAGAGACGAGAAGAAAGAATCAGCATAAAAAGTATGTTTTATATTATCAAAACATAAAAAGATCCCATTCATATTTCACACACACACACACACACACACACACACACACACACACACACACACACACACACACACACACACACACACACACACACACTTTTATACAGTTTTTTTTGTACTGTTGACAGTAATTGGAATTACAAAAGACTACAATGATAATTTGGAGTAAAATATGCTTAAAATAATGTAAAAAAAATAAAATAAAAATAAAAACACCTACATAGATTGGCCCTAAAATAGGTTTCATTTTCTACATTGATTTCGTGTAATATGAATCAAACATGTTTTAGTAAGCGTCATCCAAAAATGTAAGAACAATAAGAAACCACCTGCAGAAACTCGATATGTGTCAGACTCAGACTGATGTATAGAGGCTGTATCTATCATGGTGTACGGCATTTTCCAACTCGATCCCACGGTCCTGATAATCAGCGGGTGTGTGTGTGCTGCACGACTGCATATCTGTCCCTTCTCCATCCAAATTTATCTCCTGTCACATATTCCAATCTTTCTCTCACTATCTTTCAAATTGCATTGGGAATCTCAGAGCATTTTGAATCCAGCAGGAGAAGGAAGATATGCAGTCAGCTGTGAAACGGCTCAGGTGGCAGTTTTAAAAAGATGATTATCTGGTGCAGATGTGCCGTGGAGATTTGTATAATGTCATCTCTCAGGTTTGGTGAAGCATACTGGTGCAACAAATTTATTTCAGTTAAGGATGAGCAGTGGACTGGGAACATTTACCATCCTGTAAAACCTAACAAATACCCTAACTAACCTGTACTTCACCTTTGTTACTCAGAAAACCCTAGTTAAGATAAACTGATTTTATTAAAGGAGAACTCTGCAACTCTAGCGAACTCTAGTCACTTCTTCGCTGATTTTCCCTTTTGTTGTCGCATGTTTTCCCCACGAGCTCCCCCTACAGCTGTGGGGGGCGTATATTTCACAACACGGTCGTAAAAAACTCACTTGCGGCGGCCTCCTCCCCCTCTCTACCGCTGCTCATGTGCGTTTGTTTTGATCGGAGCAAGCCAACTGTATCGTGTGGAGCTATGTCTACCGAGGTGGGTAATCTGGTAATACATCATACATGCGTGTGTTTATGTCGAATTGCCGTAAAGCAATTTGTGTTTCGCGCTCGTTCTCGCTTCTCAACGAGACTTCTAATTTCTATCTTGCCGGGACGGTAGTCCCCAAGTTGGTTTTCCGCCTGGGAACGCTGGGGGGAGCGGGGAAAGTCACCAATATCACCAGAACAGGTTGTTTAACCATCCAAATGATTTCTAGACAGTTTTATTAAGTTAAAAAAGTTACCAAGTTCTGCTTTAAGAATTAGTACAGCTGTTCCCAGCATGCTTTACAGGAGTAAATGTTAAGAAAAAATGCTTGTATTTACAAAAGGTGAATAAAATAATAATATTAATAAGAGAGTATAAAAATATATTTTAGTGCATAAATGTTACTCAATACTCAATTTTATGTAAATGTTAAGGCAAAATGCTTGTATTTACTTTCACAGCTCAAACTATATGAGCATTGAGAAGTGTATATATAGAGTGCAAATGATATGATGGTCACCCACGCAAAATAATTAATTATAAATCTCATTTTTAAAAGAAGATCTTGAAGAGTTTGTGAGAGAGATACAGATTCATGACATTAGAGTGAGAAGTAAACGATATCCAGGAGCCAAAGAACTGAACCAACCTTCACGTCTAACACCAGATATATGAAAAACACACATATGCATTATGAAGCAACGCAAACATATGGCTTGCTGCGTGTGTGTGTGTGTGTGTGTGTGTGTGTGTGTGTGTGTGTGTGTGTGTGTGTGTGTGTGTGTGTGTGTGTGTGTGTGTGTGTGTGTGTGTCTGTCTCTGGGAATTCCAGCTTAAATGTTTGAGAAAACCAGATTCAGAAGTGTGTGTGAGAAGTGACAGGGTAATGATTAGGATTTTACAATGTGTTGCAAAAACATACACTGTCCAAAATACAGAGCTGATAGCACAAACACATGCAAACACAAACCCATGACAGTCATATCTTTATCAGGAGAGTCTTATTATATCCAAACTGTACATAGGCTACTTTTACATCACAGTTGAATTGAAAACATTTGTTTTTATAGGGCTTATGAGCAATGTAACTTCTGTTACAGATTCTGTAAAACAGGTTGCATCGCTTCCGGTTCTGGTCTTTTGTATGTGCTTCTGTTTCGTGATTATTTTTATTTTTTTGCTTTTTTACTCAAGATAACTTAAAAGGAGGGAGCAAAGATGAGCATAACCAATGTCCCTCGCATGTGCAGATTGATATTTGAAAAGTTTTTTGAGTCATGAGTCAAGACACGGCTCTTTTGTGTCAAAGTGCTCTTGTATCATGATTAAAGGGACAATGTGTAGTTTTTTAGGTATTTTATTATCTAAAATCAATATTTTTATTCATAAATATGTCCTCAATGGTGTACAAATACCTCTGCCAATAATCTGACTTATCCTCGTAAATGAAGAATTTATTATCTTTATATACATGGGACGGGTAGGTCCACGGAGGCTTCCATGTAGTTCCGCCATCTTGAAAAACTATAATAACAGAGAGGGACAAAAAGTACTAGGCCAACGCGTTTCCACAACGTGTTTTCGTTCAGAGCCAGCGTCACGTGACTGAAACCAGCAGAAGCGGAGGAGCAGAGCAAAGAGAGGCGCTTGTCACTGCCCCGGCAAGTTTAAAAGGCTGCACTGCACGGTTATTTATAATGGAGGACCATACAAATGCTGAGTCACAGGATAAGGAGTCCTCGTCGTCGAAAAAGTCCAAAATAGACCGTAAAAGGAAACGTGACCGGAGATTACAAAAACAAGGGTTAATGTCGGGATAGCTAATGCAGGAGAAAGGAGACGCTGAAGTTGCCTGCTTTCTTCTCGACAGTTAAGTCAATGTTATGGTCTTAATTACAAGCTTTTTTTCATTGCTTGGTTGTGTACTTTACTATATAGACAGTAGAACATTTATAGTTAAAAGTTAAACAGGCTCTTTGATGAATAGCAGCTATTGAGTAAAGTAGAGAAGGCCCTAAAAACAAGGTTGTAAGTTTTGTTTGTTCAAAACTGTAACATTTGTTTGTTCGTCGTGTCAAGTTGCAGTTTGTTTGAAATAACAAACCTGTTCACCCGAAGGAAAACTCGATGAAGTGATATTATAAGTCATCCTGTCATAGCTTTTTGGTACATAACGGCTACCGTAGATGCAACACGCATTTGAAAAAGCGAGGCGCTGGAGAGCACTATTCGTTTGAATGCAAAATACAATTTCACCGCTAGATGGGAGAAAATCCTACACAATGTCCCTTTAAGGATAAATCTGCACAGTTAATTTTACAGGCAGTTTTAAAATTGGTGTGCCAAATATATACACCTGGAACCAATAACTCTATTTACATGTAGCAATCCCTAATCAACCAGACTAAGAGGTAAATATGTTGACATTACTCTTTCAAAACTGCATAAAAGACCATAAAATGTGACTGCATGATATCTAACAATAGGTTTTTGAGTCTTCGAGATATAACAGTAGGCAAAAAACACAAAATTAATAAAAATTAGTTCTCCTTGGTAAAATATGGTAAAATTTCAAATCGTAACATTGCAGTCCAATTGGCTGGTCTGACCTATCATCTATCAAATCACAGCATTGCAACACCACACCACCCTATAAAAGTGCCGTGTTCTAGCAGTCTATAAACTCCAGCTGAGATCTGAAGGGGCAAAGACACTGAAAAACTACTAAAGTATCAAGGAGAACTGGGTATGTTGCTTACAGTGTTAATACAAATTTATGTAAATTTCTTCTCTTTTTGTTAAAATGTAGGTTTTAATAGCTGTTATTATTTTGCAATAATTGAATTACAAGCTCCACATACCATTTTTGGCAATCAATTAAATATATAAAAAAGATTCGTTACTTTATAGTTATTCTTGAAGCAATGTAAAAAGAAATGTTTAAAAATAAACGTTGATGCAATTTGGTTTGAATGCTAGCTTGGTTTTAGTTGCTAAAGTAAATAGTTGGTATATAAACATGGTCCATAACATTTTCTAGCACTGTTTTCCAGTTAATAATGTAAATGCTGTTCCACATATACAGAAGCCATTAACACATAAAACTGAAAATACATTTATGTTGGACTAATCTGTGGTTCTTCATTTCAAAGTGATCACTGATTGCCTCCGAATATAATATTAACAACAGCAAATAACATTTGTGCTGGAAATGTGAAATTTTGTGAATAACATTATTTCACTTTGTGACAAAAAGTTTGCGTTGTCTTTTTCCTTTAAAGTAAAATCATCAAAGCAGTAGGCTATTTAAATCAAAGGACTCACAGAAAATGGGGAATGAAATGGAGAAGGAAAAACAGAGACGACAAAAAGCAGAGCACGAGCGCAATCGGGCTGAAGCAGAAAAACAAGCCGCCCAGGAACAACTTAGTAGACTACAACAACAACAATACTTGCAGAGAATGAGAGAAGACGAAAAGAAGAAAATTGACATTGAGAACAGAAACAGAGAACAAGAAGAGAAGAAAAGAATTCGCATAGAAAAGGAAAATTTGCAAAAAGACACTACCGACTGAAATGTCAACCAGCAGTTCTTAAGGGCCATCAAAAAAAAGCATTAATGGGAGACATGTGTTGTTTAATTCATCATACATATCATATTTGTTCATACACGTCATCATATAAATGACCAAAGATAATAAGAAAACTGTGACATCCTTGAGTCAGACCTTTAATAATATTCTATATATATAAGCTTTGTATGCTTATATTTGTACTATATTGCATCCAAAAGAATTTCGACAAACTCACTATTTCCACTGTAACTTCAAAACACTAGTGATGTGAAGAACAGATCCTTCATATGTGTGTGCTCACTTAAAATAAGAAATTATCATCATCACATTTGTTTCTGTCACTGCTGAAGTGACCTTGATACATGATACACTTTCATAAACATAGATATACAGCATACTGTTTGCTTGCAGTAAATCATTGATCGTATGAATATGATCTGTGGAAAAGAGAAAGTAATTCAAGTCAATCAACGTCAAGTTGTCATTACTTAAGAGGATTTGAAATACATATGCACTGCTAAGCACTTTATGTCAAAAGATGCTAAACAAAATCTTATAACCAAATACTGAACATGATTTTCAAATGACTGTGTAGAAAGTCTTACAAAACAAATCTAAGACAACAAAAATAAGGAATTATAATATATTTTGAAAACAGAGAATAAGTATATTACATTTATTCAGATGTTTAAATGTGCAGCCCATGGTGCGGCCTAGTCTCATTGTAAATAGCAGGGTCGTTTCCACTGAGGAGGCAAGGGAGGCAGTGTCTCAAAAAAACTGGATGAGAAAATAATCCATATTACAAAAAATAAAACACAAATATTACAAAATGTGACATTAAAAAGTGTATAAATCACTGCTTTTTCTAAAGTAACAGTGTCCAACAGCGACACCCACAAGTAAAGTTACAGCGGGAATCCGCATCTCTCGTGCCTCCTCTGCTCCCATTGACTTAAAACGGACACCCTAATGCGTGCGGTGGGTTTAGTGGGGGTAATTGAGAATAAATGGGGGAAAGTCATGTGAGAGGAGTAGAGGTAGACCGATTGATCGGCCAGCCGATTAATCGGGCCGATTTTTTTATATTAATCTGCATCGGCCCATTGTGCTGCAAATTAGGCCGATTAATAGGCAGGCGCATCTGCGAGCAGCTAAGCATTGTTGTGGTATACGTGACGCTGCTGCCTGCGGGTACCAAAACCTGGTAACAAGCCCAGGGGCTAAATTATTATAGTATAGTATAGTATAGATAGCATTGTATAGATAAGCTCCGATGTTATCAATTCAGTTTCTGTACCAGAGAATTTCTCTGCCTCTGAGGCTGCGTGTGAGATGGAGCAACTCACACTACAGCCGTGCCTTGTTCACACACAACTTCAGCCAGGCCTGGTTCTACGGGGGTGCTAAGCACACTCAAACTCAAGCAACAGCACCCTCAGCTGATAATGTAATAATATATTGGCAAAACAGATGTGGCAAACGCTCCCGTGCATTTGTTTACGCAGAACGTCAAATGAATATTTTCAATGTGTTTTGGCAGCCAATCACAGACATAGTTGTTGATTTATTGAACACAATGGCCAATCAGAGGTGTTTAAGTTAGTCAGTCTCACCACTCAAAAAGCCAGTTTTTTTTTTTTTTATCCAAAAGTTTATTTGACAAAGTCTAGATTTTTGATTACCTGTTTTGTGTTGGCTATTTAAGTTTTTATTTTTATTTTTTATCAATATATTTATTATTTTTCACATTAAAGGGATACTACACCGATTGGCATTAAGCTTTGTATCAGTAGAATACAATCCGGGATCCGTGTGAAGCAGAATGCATGACCTGCAAAGCTGGCACGTACGTGTCAAATAATGTAATGATGTAATAATGTAAACATAATGAATGGCGACGGTACGCGAATCCGATGCTCGTGGCTACCTGTACGAGCCGCAATACAACGAGGAACAGTTGCGGATAATGAAGGAACAAGAGGCGGCCGGAGCAGCTGCTGCGGCAGAGGAGCAAGACCTGCTTGGCGGTCAGGAGGAAGAGGGCAGACTCGAGCTGGGGCGGACTAACTCGTCAGTTTCGAGTCAACTAGTAGCCTATTTGAATCATTTCTTCCGATACTGCCCTCTGTAACCTGTAGGCGTGGCTTGGGAGTGGCCTCGTAGGGCAGCGAAGAAAGTGCATTCTGGGAGTTGTTGTCTTTCATCCACAGGAGCCAAAAATACATTTTCTGGCTTTTCTCAGTCTAGAAGACACCGACTTCTAAAATAATTTCACATTTCTACTACATAAATGACCCAATTTAAATACACATTAATCTTTCCAGCGGTGAAGTATCCCTTTAACAATTCACAGATTCAGTTCAGTATACAAGTAAACAATCTTTTCTAGCCACCCTCCCAGCCCTGTCCCACTCCTTCTGATTTGCATTGTATAGCTATACATTTCTTTGCTGCTATAAGAGCCATCTTAACAAAACGCATATTCTTCCTTTGACCAAGTTGGAGGACCGATTCATCCCCCAGTAACATAAATCTCAGATCATATGAAAGCTTAAAGGGATGGCTCGGAGTAAAACCAACCTAGGGATCCTTTGCACCATGACCTCGAGTCAAACACCCCCCCAGAAGCTTTTTTTCCCTTGGTCAAACATTATTAAAGCTGGAGCTTATTTAGAGATTATGCCGAATGGCTTAGTGTAGGCGCTAATGGATCCAAGATTGTATCTCGTAAATTACCCCACTAATAATGCCCGGAATGGTACCAAACTTATACAGTAGTACAAATAGGTTCTGTACTCAGAAAACGATGCATTGGAAAGTTTGTAAGTACATCAGGAGTTTATTTCAATAACACTTGCCTGACGGCTCATGCTACTGCTAACCCGGACGTCGAGGTCACTTCCGTGATTTGGGAAAAGCCTGTAAAAGTCCTGGCAGAAAGTGATGCATAAGGATGTAGTGTACAGCTTGACCTTTTATTTAACAAAATTGTTTCTGGACTTTAAGGTTTAAAGAGATTATTTTCTTATATTAATCATATATAATTGTTTAGATTCCTAGATTTATTTGCTGCACTGTTTTTTATACAGTTATATTGTACAACTAAAATACCTTTTTCAGTTTACAGTGTTAGATTTGTGGCTGCATTTGAAGTTCTTTTTCACTTAAGAAAAATAAATATATTACTGTCAAATGTATGTCAGATAATAAAAATACTCTTGTTCACTGTATTTGTATTTGTTCATGTTTTATTAAGAGATAAGTCTGAAGCACACCATCAAATAATTAAATCAATTCATACAGGGCTAGTAGCTAACCCTAACCCTAAGCTATACAGATACACACCCAGGTATCGGATCAGTACTTGGTATCGGCCGATACCCTGAGTCCAGGTATCATAATCGGTATAGGGAAGGGAAAAGGGGTATCGGAACATCTCTAACAGAAATTATTCTGATGGGAATTTTCCAACATATTGATTGGAAATATGAATGTATGTAAAGCTTATTTTTTCCCTTCCGGTACAAATTTGCAGAATTTACCAATTTAAAAACTAAACAAAAGGAAAGAAAGTCAAGTACTGTGTGGGAGCGTTTTAGTAAAGTAACAGGATGAAACAAGTGTTGGGTATGTGATGTGTAATGGCTGAGAAAGAGCTCTATGTATATGACAAGTAAGGGATAATGTACATCTAGCCGGTTGTTATCTCAGAATAAACAGCGACCCCGACGCATCAGCCTGAAGGTGTTTGACTGTCAATATGTCAATATTTTACGTTTCAATGTGTATGAAAACATAAGTAAATGTACGTTTGGTAGAACCACACATTAAGTAAAAATACACACGTATTCTCGTAAGATCACGTTGGAATATGTGATCAAAGGACATATTAAAAGTCTTCTCAGAACTGTGTTATTTGCATTTATGAACGGTGGTTTATAAAAGTATATGGGTTTACAAAGGACTTTGAAACACCATATATCCTAATGAGGTTCTGAGAATGAAGGAAAATTGCTGATCCCAATTCTTTCATGGCATTTTGGGATGTGAGTTCATACATTACCAAAGGTCACTGCTGCATAAGCTATTCTTTAGTTATTTACCTGCTCATATTGCCATACTAGTATGACCTGATCAAACATTTTACCATCAACACCCAATCAAAGTGTTGCAAGGAGTGGCCCTGATTCACTCTATAAAACCACAGTTTTTAGATGTAAACGAATAGTGTCTAAACCTGAAGAGGACTAATCATTCTGGAGTAATATAGTGGGGGAAAAAAGGTATGTTGCTTATATTAGAAACATTTCTGTCAATTATGTCCTCCATACCAAAATTCAGATATCATACTTATTTGTAATGGCTGCAAAGTAAACAAGTGAACACAATAAAACCACACTGGTTTTCAGACAAAAAAATAAAAATAAAAATATATAACTAAGGTATATTTTATCCACACCATCGAAATGTGTTCCCGGGACACCAGTATTTTTCATATAGTAGGTGAGGCCAAGCTGTCACGTGTTTTAAATGCTGTAAAATACAATTAAATGAATTATAATATCTGTGTTTGTATTTCAAAACTGAGTTTTTGTTTCATAACTGTAGCTAGAATTAGCAGTAGTTAAAAGAAATGCTGTGGAAGATTGTTGTTTTGGTGACACTGTGACCTAGTAGATGTCAACTGTCAAATAAGCAGATTGTTTGTTCTTACTGACCTTTTGGAAACTGAGCAGTGAACTTTCCTAGCTTGGTGAAAAGGCTCAAAAGCTTTAAAAATAGTATATATTGAAATACACTCTCAGGAAAAAAAGGTACAAAAGCTGTCACTTTCAAAAGGTACAACTTTGTACATTTTTACCCCTTAAGGGTGCATATTAGTACCTAAATAGTAGCACATATTAATACCTTTTGAAAAGGGCACAACCCAAGTGACAGATTTTGTAGCTTTTCTTTTTCTGAGAGTGTATACATATAAAATGAAATATAATTATGATATAAAATGTTCTAGAGTCGGTATTCAATTGTAGAAATGCAACTGCTGTAACTGAACATTTCTAGATTTCATGTTTTTTTGTTGTTGCAGATATCTTAGTGAATGACCTGAGAAGCTGCATTACGGTAACTATGTTGTCTTTAATAAATAAAACATCTTGTTGCTTCATTTACATCTTAATATTACCCAAGACATCAATATTTTTGTAGTTCTGTCCGATGCAGGACTCGAATTTCAGCGCGGGATTGCGGGTATGGAGCATAATTTTACTAATTTCCGTAGGTCTCGCGCTTATAATGTGGGAAATTCCTGCAAACATTAATTCACTTTAGCATGTAGGTTGTATGAGTAAATTAATCCATACAGATTATAAAATCAAATCAGTCATTTTAAAACTTTCAGCCAGACCACAATTTCACAAACAGTCTCTCTCTGTGTGTCACTCTCTCTCTCTCTCTCTCTCTCTCTCTCTCTCTCTCTCTCTCTCTCTCTCTCTCTCTCTGTCTGTCTCTCTCTCTCTCTCTCTGTCTGTCTCTCTCTCTCTCTGTCTCTCTCTCTCTCTCTCTCTCTCTCTAAACATCAAAATCTACATTTAATTGTAAGGAATCAGGATTACAGTAATAGACTGTAAATAAATTGTATTTAATTTATACAGGACTAAAATACTATTTATTGTTATTTTAAATTTGATCAATTTTATTCAGTTTCTGTAGTATTTCTGAATACTAGTGTTAGACTGACTCAAAACACTTTTCTCTTTATTTCAATTGTATCTTTATTTTATTGTACTTATTTGTGCTACATTTTTTATTTAATTCAAAAGACTGAAATCAAACTACCTTCTGTTGTGTAAACACTAAAGCAACAAAATTACGCTGTTGTAAAAACACATATACAATGAGTGAGCTTTCAGGCGAGATAAATGTAACAAAAAATAATTGTCAAAAAAAATGAAATAAAAAAATTCAGCCTTGCAGCATATTTGTTAAAGGCACACTATGCAGTTTCCGTTTTTCTCATACAGCGACCCCTAAAGTCGCTGTGGAGTACTTGTATTTAACGTTACTTTCGTAAATACGACTCACGCAGAGCCGTCGTTTTCTTTTCCTTGACTCTTACGACCGCGCTTTCTTCATCGACTCTGCCATGATTCCATCTGAAATGCGTGCCATTGGATAAGTTTAAAATACTATTTGAAATATATTTAGGGCTGGAACGACAAGTCGAAATAATTGATTACATAAATTAGTCAATTTGCATGGAATGTGTTGATTTGTTGTTGTCGCTGTTGTTCGTTATTTAAAATACCGAATGGATATCTTAGAGTCCTGACGGGTAACCCGCAAATTTTGCTCAAATGGGTGAAAAATATCCAACTGTGTCGGATACGGGTGCGGGTCGGGTCGGACACGAGCTAAACACGGGTCTAAACACGGGTTTAAAACAATCACATGCAAACGTAAAAATATATGCATATTTTTAGGAACACATCTACAAAAATATGCCTGTATTTCAAGTAGGGATGTCCTGATACCACTTTTTCACTTCAGATACCGATACCGATACCGAAGCTTTGGCTATTTGCCGATACCGATATCAATCCGATATATTATTCTTGAACTAATACTAATAATAATAAAATATAATGGAAGCACTTTGCTCAATTAGCCACATAAAAACATCTCACTCAAATGGAGAAAAATACTTCTCCAGTGTATAGTCCACAACAACAGCTGATAATGAAAGACTGCCACCCTTTATTCAAAAGACCTTGAGATATGTTTGGTAACCTGAATGAATTTAAAATTAATTTGCTATATTTCAGATCAATATATTTGTTTCCTTAAAATTTTAATTAACTTTAACTTTATTCTCATCTGAATTATAAATATTTTATTTCTGTATAAAATAATACTACTTTTAAAAACACATTTGATTTTCTTTTTTATTCAATGTAGAATGTGCAACTTAAAAATAAACAGATTAGTGCTCTGTTTTAGGACAAGAAATGAAAACCAATGCAATGATGAATGTCCAAAAGATGAGATAATTTTTGCTTTTAAACAGCGCGTGTGTGTGTGACAGTTACAGTTTGACAAGAGTTTACAGTTTGACAAAAGCACAATGTTGTGTTTTACACAAATATAAGTAGGCTAAACACTTTTTGCAGTTTTAATGATGTCCTGTCTGAAAAAGACGGAGTATGTTTTTATGTTTCCACTGTTCGATCGCGCCCGTGCCTCTCTCTCTCTGAGACACACACACACACTCCAGCATTGCAATCTTGACATCGCAGCCTGTTCATTTTGCTGCGTTCACGCCAAACGCGAATAGAGCGGCAAATTTGCGTCTATCGCGTCTAGTTCGATGCTTGAACAGTTTGAATCCATTCGCGCGTCCAAAGCGAATAGGACGCGCCGCGCGCGTATAATGATAAAGTGAGCGTTTGAAGCGATATAGACGCGCGTTCAGAGCTACGGTGGGCTACAGATTAGGTGTCCCTAAAGAACCCGCATATGCGCGTATCTAACAGTAACGTTAGTTCCATATTACATTAATTAATGTGCACGCGAGATTTATTTATTTTTATACCGTGTATTCTCTGTGTAAATCCATGCACCGAACGTACATTCAGTACGAATACGTTGCCTACCGTTCCACCCCTAATGGGTATCGGATCATAGGTATCGGATAATTTTTTTTCTCCCCTCCGATATCCGATCTAGCGTTTTGGGCCAGTATCGGCACGATACCGATGCCGTGGATCGGATCGGGACATCCCTAATTTCAAGTTGATAAAATAATTTAAAATCCACATCACTTTATTTGTGCCCACGCGCCACGCCCTCCCAGGATCTATAATGTTACCTAGGCTACTTTCACTTTTAAAAATTTATCATAACGCGCGCGCGATCTGCTTGCAGTCGTCGAGATGGATGGTGAGGAGTTGAAGAAAAGAATAGCCAGTGGAGATTGTAACGTTGTCGACAATACGTCATCAAAAATCAAGTCCAGTGTGTGGGAGAAATTTGGAGTTATCTGAAGAAAATATTGTGAAAGGCTTATTTGCATGCATTTTCGTGTTGGATTATAGCCGTAAATGTGGAACTTCATCGCTGAGGAAGCACGCAGATAACTGTGGTAACAAACCAAGCAGTTCTATCGAGCAGTATTTTTCAAATTTAACACTGTTAAGTATGTGTGGTGTGCAGGGCGTGTTTGAACCCAAAATTGTCAGATGCAGGCTAGACGAAATTGTGTGGCATATCTGTTCGATTGGTAAGATGTTACAAGGCTACTCAGTTTTACGTTTGCCATGTTCTTCATGTACCGGCCTTTTGACAGCTTCGGCTGAAGTTGTTATTGTGTTAATTGTCGTGTAATAACTTCTGTATGACCTGGCAATTAACATTTTTGTAATTGTGTCTATAATGTGATTGGCTAAACTGATTTTATTTCGGGTGCGGGTCGGGTGTCGGCTCTATTTTAAGCGGGTCAGGTCGGGTGCGGATTTTAATTAGTGCTGCTGTCGGAAAACGGGTCGGATGCGGTTTTAAGCACTGCGGGTACAGGCGGGTGCGGATTTACAAAATCGGACCCGTGCAGGACTCTGGGATATCTAATGGATGAATCCGCGCCGCTGTCAATCATTGTAAACTTCACGGTAAAACTTCATGGTTTTATGGACACCGCCATGTTTGATACTGTCGCTATGGTTTCAGTTATGGTTAGTTAGTTAGTTAGTTAGTTAGTTAGTTAGTTAGTTAGAATGTGGTTGTGACTTCAGTTGTTCCTATTCAAGGCAAGCAGCTACTTTAATATCCTGAATGAAAAAATTATAATAATCAGGATTCACACTTGTAAGCAATTGCTACTGTAAATCCCAAAAAGTGACTGTGAAAGCAGCCATAGTAAACACCATTCCTAATTAGGCCTACACATAATCCTTATCTTTTGTCATAAATAGAATCATTAGGTAAAAGTTCATACATTGATTAGTTAAGGTTATTATTTATCGGTAAATTAACCAAAGGATTAATCGACTATACAGAAAATAAACAATAGATTAACCTGAAAAAGAATCATTAGATTATTCGATAAATTGAAAATTTTATAAGAAAAAAAAGAAATATAAATTAATTAATCGATTGAAAAAATATTGTTAGTTCCAAGCCTAAATATATTAAAGCTGCCAGTAACTTTTAACAAAACTAATGCAATAGTTTTTCAGTTACATTTTGTATACTTCTGTGTTTGAATAAATAAATAAATAAATAAATATACACATATAAATAATCCAAGACTTTTCCACTAGAAAGATGTCGGACTCTGAAACCATTGAACTGGCTTGTCTTGGCCGACCTTTTCAGTTGGGAATGCTTTATGACTGCCGAAGAGATGTCCTCATTCCAGGTAATAAAAAGCACATTGACACACTAACACATGACACTAGGGGAAACAATCAAAATGGTGTATTTTATTACTTTGTTAGATTTTATGCTTTACCTTTGGGGTAACTAATGATTAATATAAAACATTTTCCCAAGGAATAACTCTTTGGGATGCTGAGATGCTGCAGAAGAATATCAATGTACGGCCACAGCCAAACACTGACTTCAAAATCATTGCCTCAGATTCAAGTGAAGACAAAGTAGAAGCTTTGAATATTTCTGCATCTCTTGAAGCCAGTTTTCTGGGTGGATTAGTTAGTGTGAAAGGGTCAGCTAGCTATTTAAATGATAAAAAGAAGTCTAATCATCAATCTCGAGTCACCTTACAATATCGGACAACTTTACGTTTTGAGCAGTTAACTATGGAGCATCTTGGAGCAGGGAACATAAAGCATAGCAATGTTTTTCAGGAGGGCTCGGCCACACATGTTGTTACGGCTCTATTGTATGGAGCTCAAGCGTTTTTTATTTTTGACCGTGAGGTTTCATCCAATGAAAATCATCAAAAGATACAAGGAGACCTCCAAGCATCAATTAAAAATATACCTTTAATATCAGTTGAAGGTAAAGCATCTTTGAAAATGAGTGAATCAGAAAAAGAGAAAATTAAAAAATTCAGCTGCACTTTTCATGGAGATTTTGCTCTGGAAAATAATCCAGTTTCCTATGTAGATGCCATCAAGGTGTACTCAGAGCTGCCAAAACTGTTGGGAGAAAATGGAGAGAATGCTGTGCCCATGACCGTGTGGCTTTACCCTCTGAAAAAACTAGATTCAACAGCTGCTCAGTTAGTCAGGGAGATCAGTGTAAGCCTAGTACGACGTGCCCAACGGATCATGGATGAACTGGATAATTGTGACATTCAATGTCAAGACCTGATGAGGTACAATGTTGCCATTCAATTCCCCGAAATCAAAACTAAAATCAGAAAATGTAAGGACCTCTGCTCAGAGTACAAAATAGTTTTTCAAAAACATCTCTGCAGGCTTCTTCCATCCATAAGGGGTGGAGGAAAAGAAGAACAAGAACTTGTTGATGCTCTTAATGACAAAGAAAGATCCCCGTTTCAGGGTGCTCTGGTACACAAGTACCTCAATGAGCGAGAGCGAGAGATGAATGTCATTAGATCTTACCTCGAAATCATGAAAGACGTTCCTGTTCTTTCATCTAGCAATGACTTGGACATGGTTGTCTTGAAAGCATCCACTAACTATGTGATAGCCTTTGCACTTTCCTCCTTAAATGAAAAGGAACTGTACTTTTCAGACCTGGAGAATTACCTGAAAAAACAATCGCGTAACAATGGAGAGCAAGTAAGTTATGATCAAGATTCCTCAAAAAAGACAGATAAATGGTTTTCCTCAGGAAATGTAACTACACTGACCAGGGAAAACATACAGTCCTTCCTAGATTTCAAAGAAGCCAATAAAGGAAGAAAGAACATTGAATTCTGCATTGCATCAATCCCGGATGAACTCATCACTGCCTCTTCAATTCATGTTTATGAAAGGGGGAGACTCATAAGCTCACAGTACGAGCTCCCCTCAAAACCCCCAAAACCAGTCTTCTTGAGTGCGGAGCATGACTGCATACATCTGCAAATCAAACCTCCTGTTCACGGTGTTAGTTCTGTGGCTTCATACTGTATCTCATATCAGTCTGCGCAGAGCACTGAATGGACTGATGTGTTTACTGATGGGGTTTCTGATCAAGTCACAGTCAAGCAGTTACAACCACATAAAGAATATCGTTTCAACTGTAAGGCGGTGTGTTGTCCAGGAGTAAGTCTGACTAGTGACACAACATCATTCTTCAGGACTCGTCCATGTGCTCCTCCTGGAGCACCTATAGTGAAACGAGTAGTATCACAGTCTGCAACTGTAGCCTGGGATGTTCCTACATCTGTGGGAGAAGATGTTCTGTTCACTGGATATGTGTTGGAATTCAGAGAAAGCACGAAGGATCAGGAAAGTGAAAAGCCATGGATGTCTGTGAAATCTACAAACAGGGAGTGCACTCTTCGGGGACTGAAAGAAGACACAGATTACAAAATCCGAGTTTTTGCTAACTGTGGAAATGATGGAGAGAGTCTCTACAGCCCTGAAACTGTGTTTTCAGCCAGTTTTAAGGAGAAACAATCAAATAAGGATGGGAGCGGGTTGTTCTTGAATCAATCTTCACAAATAAAAATTGGCAATCCATCAATACATGCACTGACACTACACAAAAAATTGGCAGAGAATGTTAGTTTTAATCAGTATGTCTTCGGAAGAAAGGTTGAGAATGTGAAAAACAAAGTAATTCTTCTTTTGGGATCAACGGGTGCAGGAAAAACCACACTGGTTAATGTGATGGTCAATTACATACTGGGCGTAAAGTGGCAGGATGCATATCGCTTCAAACTAATCAATGAAGTGACCAATCGCTCACAGGCTGAGAGTCAGACATATAATGTCTCATCTTTTGAGCTGTACAATCAGCCTGGCTTTCAAATTCCATATTCCCTCACAATCGTAGATACACCCGGATTTGGGGATACAAGAGGGATCGCACATGATAAACTGATTACAGAGCAGGTCAAAAGCTTTCTTTGTAGCCCTTTGGGAATTGATCACATTGATGCCGTCTGCTTTGTTGTCCAGGCCTCTCTTGCCCGCTTGAGTGCCAATCAGAAGTACATCTTTGACTCAGTACTGTCCATTTTTGGCAAAGACATTGCAGAGAACATCATCATTTTGGTGACATTTGCAGACAGTAAAAACATCCCAGTTCTAGAAGCCATCAAAGCAGCAGATCTGCCCTGTCAAAAGAATAAAAAGGGACAACCCACCCATTTCAGTTTCAACAATTCATCTGTGTATGCAGACAAAAACGTAGAAGAGCCTACAACCTCTGACAATGATTCAGATGATAATAATGATGAAGATCATAAACTGACCGAGCTTGTCTGGGACAAAACCTTCAAACAGATGAAGGCTTTTTTCAAGGCATTGGGGGCCATTGAAAGTAAAGATCTGACGATGACTATAAAGGTCTTGGAGGAACGAGAGCGCCTTGAGAAAGCCATGAAAAGTCTGACCCCTCAAATAACTGCATGTCTCTCTAAAATGAGTGAGATAAAAAAAATCAAACAATGTTTGGAAAATGAGAGCAAGAACATGGAACAAAATGAGGATTTTGAGCAAGATGTAGTGGTGATAAAAGCAATCAGAACCCCTGTAAACTATTTTACCATGAATTGCAACACCTGCTTCTTCACATGTCACTCCAACTGTTTCCTCCCTGCAGAAGATCCTGTGCAAACTTGTGCAGTGATGGAGGCTGGCAACTGCATTATCTGCCCTGAAAACTGCCATTACTCTGCTCATTCTAAGGAAAATTTCATGTGGACGTATGAAACAAAAATAGAGAAAAAAACTATTAAAGAGCTGAAAGAAAACTTCATGAAGGCAAAAGGAAAGTTTATGAGCTCTAAGCAAATACTTGATGCATTTGAAGAGGAACTCCATGGAATTGAGGAAAAACTAAGGAAGTTGATCAAACTGTCCTCTGATTGCCTAAGAAGACTGGATGAAACTGCACTGAAGCCAAAATCTCTCTCCACAGCCGAATATCTCGAAATCCTAATCAAAACCGAGAAAGAGGAGAAAAGTCCTGGCTTTGAGGATCGGGTTGTTGGACTCGAGAAAATGAAACAAGAGGCTCTTATCCTAGAAAAGATTGCTAAAGGAGAAAAAATTTGTTTGAGAGAGAGAAGCGAATGAAGACTTGTCCTGAAAGTTATGAAAATGAACAAAGCTGTTAGTGCCTTCCAGACACAAAGCAATCAGGAAACATGCAATCAAAAGGATGGAAGTGCTTGCCTTGAGAGACAGATGTCCTAAACAAAAAGGCAGATTAGTTCACCGAGAATTTTGAAAATTTTAAATTTGCTTAACATGATGTTACTTAACAAACATTAATGCTTCATTCACGAATGGATCAAACATCCTTTAATATCAAGAATACTGAATTTTAATTTAATGAGTCATTTCATTATTGTATTTGTGTCAACCATAGACTGTAAAAAATATGGACAACGCACCTCTACTCTCTTCCGTTGTAGAAAAGTAAAGCCGCCAATGTCCCAATATGGCGCTGACATCTGATTCAAGGACCTGAGTCCACGCAGAAGTGAACTCGGGACCCGAGTTTGCGCATAGTGAGCATGAAGTGGAGCCATGTGCTCAAGACCCCACCCACACTCCCGCAGAATCGTTTAATACAGTTTACTGCAGAACAACTCCTTATGTCAGTGTGAAATAAACAGTTATGGAAATTAGGCATGGACTTAAAACTCTATCACGATATTTTCTGGTATTTATTGCGATAACGATGTCAATGACGATATAAATATAGTACCATTCACCACTGTTTTTGACTACAAGTGATAGCTGCATGCAATCTTGAGAGCCTCAGAAACCCAAACATTGATCTAATGTAAAACGTACCCATCATCAAATAGGCTCCTATAATATAATAATTATCTATAAAGAAAAAAAAGAAAAATCCAAACACCAGCTTCTTGCAGAAATTAAAAAGTTGCAGATATACGTTTCTTCTGTAAAAGTGCCGATAATGTTTAAATAGTGCAACTGTACACAATAGTCAAGTCAAATCACATTTATTTATATGGCGCTTTTTACAATACAGATTGTTTCAAAGCAGCTTTACAGAGATAACAGGAAAATAATGCAAAAAAAGTTTCTTCCAGAAGAAAATACACAGTCCAGCTTAAAGGGTAACTCTGGCCAAAATTGAACCTAGGCTCTTTTTGTTAAAGGTGCCCTTGCATGGATTATTTTATTATTTTAGAATGTTTCCTGGGGTGCCCTTATAATGTTAGTATGTTTTTTAGATCAAAATTTGTTATAATTTAGAAATAAAAGGCATTTTTCCTAGCCTGATTTTAGCCTCTGATTTGTACACTCTGTTTGAAGGGGCGTGTCTGCTGTGAGACTTCAGTGTAAACGCCCACTGCTGTGATTGGCTGCTGTGAGACTTCAGTGTAAATTTCACTGCTGTGATTGGCTGCTGTGAGACTTCAGTGTAAGCCTGTTGATCACGTGAATGAAGATCTTATCATTGCAACACAGTTTCTGCACTGTCACTAATGATTTCACCAATGCAAACATGATGTACGTACAGTAAGAGCTTCATTGATTTCATAACGAGTTTTGGCAAGTGTCCAGATAAACTCGCGCTGTGTGATTGACAATCACACAGCGCGAGTTTATCTGGACACTAGCCAAAACTCGTTATGAAATCAATGACGCTGTTACACTGCAAGCTGGGCAACTGGAAAGGGATTGTTCTTTGATCGCTATCTGCATATTAATCACAGTTTAAGTAAGATTATTTTCCTCCTACTAAGAGAAACGACGTGAAGTTGATCGTTTAGTCACTGGCTTGATTTACTGATGCATATCAACAGTATTGAACGACTTTGAGAGAAAGATTATCTGTCTGAACTTGAACAATTACACATCAGACATTCACATAGCCCACTGGTTCTTCAGAGGCTCGGATGAAGGAACTAAAAAAATACCTTTGTGTTCATTTGTACATCCAAACACTGAGCAACTGCCATGCTTCGCTCGTTTGCAAGCCATGATGTCTCTCGAAGAAAAATGATTCGGACGATGATTCGGCTGCGCAGTTCCGCCTGGTGTTGAACATGGGCTGGCATATGCAAATTTTTGGAGGCGGACATATTAATGATCCCGACTGTCACAGTCGGTGTTATGTGGAGAGATTCGCCTATTTTTCAGGGGTGTTTTTCAAAAACGAGATTTAAATAAGAAGGAGAAAACAATGGTGTTTGAGACTCACTGTGTCATGTCCATGTACTGAACTCTTGTTATTTAACTATGCCAAGATAAATTCAATTTCAAATTCTAGGGCACCTTTAATGGTGAGTAAATGATGAGAGACTACTCCTTTAAACTATGAAGCATGCCGGATGTTTAAATGGTGCAAAGACCTCTTAAACGTCCAAAAAATCAAGGCAAATTTGATTTCTCATGTCATGACCCCTTTAAATGTCTATCCTCCATTCTCACTGAAAGCAGTCTTTGTTGCCTCGTTCTGACATCCATAAGCAAAAGGTTAAAGTTACAAGTGTAGGGAACCCCACACAACAAACACACACACAGCCAGAACAGAATTCCTCTCAAAAGACTGACTTTACCTTCACCTTGAAAGCAATTATACTCATGGAGTACACAATAGCTTTCAATAGATCTCAGTACTGAAAGTGAGAGCACATATGACTTGCATAAATACTTTCTTTTTTGACAGAGTTTTTTCAAAAATGTTACATATCAACAGGAAATGGGTGTATTTTTGAAAGCACTCATTATTATAAATCATCAGTAGGGTTATTTACATAACACCTGCCAGAGACCAGCATAGAGCCACCAGCCGTTTACAGGATATTTTTTCTAAAATGCTACTTTTATAATATGAATGCTCCCTCTATCTCTCACTCCCTTGCCATGTTGTCCCTTATAGTTCAAGACAAGGCTTAGATTAAGCCAGGATTATAGGCCTTAGCTCAATCAGGATATTTAAGTAGATAAATATATAAATATGCCTTAGAAAAAAAACATTAGTTCTTGAGACAAAACAATGACATATTTTAAGTAGGGCTGTCAAAAGATTAATCGCGATTAATCGCATCCAAAATAAAAGTTTGTGTTTACATACTGTAATATATGTGTGTGTACTGTGTATAATTATTTTGTATATATTAATACACACACATGCATGTATATATTTAAGAAATATTTGCATACATATACTGTATATATTTATATATAATTTATATTATATATTATATATAAATATAATTTTTTTATATATAAATTACACATTTTTCTTAAATATATACAAGCATGTGTGTGTATTGATATATACAAAATAATTATACACAGTACACACACATATATTATGTAAACACAAACTTTTATTTTGGATGCGATTAATCGCGATTAATCTTTTGACAGCCCTAATTTTAAGATATTCTTCTTTTTTTCTTTTTTTTTTACCTTAAACATGCATTTTTGTCTGGGACTAGTCTCAAGCCTTGTCTATGAAACCAGGGGCATAAAATATTTTTAAAAGTTGTGAGTTTTGAAAATGACATGTGACCTAGGACCTTTAGTACACTGAATGTCATTGCAAAGACTGGAAGTGTATTCCTCACAGCTTTGTTTTCATGAAATGTCATGAAAATAATGTCACAAACAGCAAACCAAAAAAATCTTGAAACACATTTAAGTGAATGGGTTACATTCCTTGAAAGCGAAAATTTGTCTCAACCAAATAAGTGTAATTTAATAGACTTAATCTGAAATCTGATTATGTAGCTCGGCCAAACATGAGAAGCTGGTATTGTCATTTTAAAACAAATAACTGAAATATCAATTAAAATATTTCAGAGAAACATTCCACTGCAACCTTTTTCAACAAGTCAATCCATTTGAGTGGTTTTTATATGTGCGTGTTTGTGTTAGACAAGGGCTAGATAAAGCTCGTCTGTCTCTTTAGTTAACATTAGTCCTAATTACCACCACAATACAGCTTTACAAATACACAAACATCTGCTGACAATTAGAGTGAGGTGGTTGTCAAACAGTGATTATCAGCCTCATTAAGGGGGAGGCGAATCTCATTATGTGTGTTTAGAGTCCTGACGACATAGATTAGTGTTGGCCAGTTTGAATCAACCCTCGCCCCACAAACACAGACCACACAGAGGGGTCACACAGAGAATGAGTCTTGAATACACAACTCACTTAACCAATACATCAGAGTACATCTCCTGAAAGCTTCATTCAATCAAACTCTAAAACAAACTTCAATGCCCTGCCAATGACATGATAGGCTAATTTCATTATTCTAATGTCTTTTTAAATGCTTTTTCAGTTTGTGTAATTGGGAAAAAGGACATGTGGAGCTTTTTTCGATCAACGTCAAGATAGTTTAAAATATATAAGATATATTTAAGGTCTTGTCTTGTAACTTGTCACCATTCCTCTAAAAGGTTTCCACATCATTGGTCTTTATATTAAACAGTCCTGCAGTGTAGCCTAACATTTGAATTTTTAAGAAATGCAAATTTTCCTTGTAGTCTCTCAATTAGATTGAGCTTTTAAAATCTGCATACATAATAACTATAGAAGACTTAGCAAACCAGTTTAAAATAGGTTGGATTTTAACATCAAGACTTGCAAGACTTGTCAAGTTTACAAATGAATTTCATAACTAATCAATTAGGCTAACCCTACATGAGATTTCGGCCTACAAAAATTGTCAAATGTAAAATTGTAAAAGTGATTCAATAATAAAAAATTAAGACATTCAAAATGTAAAGAAGGTAGCCTAGATCCTAAGGTTTGATCAGTGATTGGATGTGAAATATTTCAAACCCTACTGTAGCCTACTGTATAGGCTGTAGGCTACTGATTTCACTAGTTTAATTTCTAATCTGCATTCTGCATAACTGTAATTTAAACATATTTTTCATCTAATGTTCACCTTATCGAGGCTGACTCATCAAACAGAAAATACATTAATGTATCCTTTGCTTTTTACACATTAGCAGATGGGTATAACGTTAGGCCTACCCCACTACATTTATTCATTTAGCGACATTTGACCTCTAAAATTTACGTTAAGTTACTTGAAGTTTCTCAAAATAACCTTTTCAAAAAGTAGGCTACACAGGTATGGTGATGGTATTGAATGGTAATATTATGGTACAAAGGTTGTTTTGGTAGGGGAGCGCGGGGCACAACCTAACGCGGGGTTAGTTGTAACGCGCTTGTTTTAAATACTTCCGCACATGCTTGGATGACGAAACTTTGTGTATTTACTAGTTGCCATATCAACACTATATAGAAAACAAAAAATCCGCTAAAATATTTTTTTGTGTGGAAGATATCCATAGACATTTATTAAACCATAGCAAAAGTAAATTTCTTACTTAAGTTAATTTTTCATCTCTATTTTTTGTGTTTATTTAAAATAAGACAAATCTGATATTATTTTAATCTCCAAGATGTTATTTAACAGTTGAGATAGTTATTTAATGCTTCGCTAACTAGCAGAAGACACTAGCAGGGTTTAAATCCCAGTTGTGCAGGCGGAGGCATGTTGTTACACTGCGTTACAATGTGCCCCTATTAGAAATATGCTATTCTATTCTATACTTGTATTAATTTTATTGAGAAAACGTGAGAAAAAAAGGTGAATAAAGACTGAGAGTCAATGTTCAGAAATGACTAATTATTTATTTGTTTTGAACTATGTTGTATAGCTGTGTTTTCATGTGTTCGTAGTCAAAACTCAAAAATGAGTTTACATTTAATTATTAAAAATTGCCATTATTTTATATGAAAAAGGTTTTTAATTGTATTTTATTTAGAAAATATTTTAGTTTGTTTTGTATATTTTTTTTATTAGATCAGATAACATTTTAAGCTGTCATATGGTCATGTTACAATGTGCCCCTCGACATGTTACAATGTACCCCACCTATGGGGCATGTTGTCACATTTCACTTATTCTTTCGGGGTATATCAAGAAAAAAGTATATACTGTATTAATAAAACAAAAACACATAATTGTAGTAGACATGTGGGAAATTAATGTGGGGGGGAAAAAAATACTCTGAACCATAAGTAGATTTACACAAACTGAGAAAGTCAAAAAGCGTTACTTTGTGCCCCGCTCTCCCCTACTTTAAGTGCTTTTGGTTGTAAGTGTATTTACCTTCAGTGAGTAAAGTTAGTTCAGACGCCGCTTCACGTGGTGTTCAACCTTAATAAATACTTTCTTCAATCCTGGCAAACGATAGATAGATATTTGTAGAGTTTTGTTTCAGCTGACTGTAGATAAACATCCATTTCATGATTCATTCTTTTCCTTTCTGTGTTCTTCTGAAGTGTCCAGTTTCTGTTGCTGTCCGCGCCAATGCTGAAGCTAGCCGTTTGTTGGCACGTTAAACAAATTTAATGAGAAGAACCGATTCAAAAGAGTGACTCATTCGCGAATCCGACACCTGATTATATACAATCGACAAAAAATACCATATACACGACATAATTGCTAAAATATCGTCAGGGGGAAATTGTCTGGTCAACATCCCTCGACAGGCAAATATTTTTGTAATTTTACTTCTATTTCTATTCTACTATCCTGCTGCATAGAAGTCTAGCGACGCGGCTGGCTTGTTAGTGACATTATATTTGCTGACATTTGACATTGCATTTTGTTTACATTTGTTTTGTAACAATTCATTTATATTTAAAACATTTTTTTATTATTATCCTTACTTTAATTAACTATAATTATTTTAAGAATTATCTCTTGTTGTGTTGAGCATAAACCACAGTCTATGGCATGAATGATAATACTCATAGGAAAAAAAACAGTAATTCAATGTTTACAAGTTTTTTTTATTTGCAGATGTGTGTGTAGGCTATAAGTAAAAGGAGTGTATATATGTGTGTGGTAGGGTTGTTTTGACTGACCTTTTGGTGTTTAGTTTTCCTCAAAACAGTATACAATTACCTTGTTCAACTTAAACTGAGGACACACACATCCTGATGTAGTCAAAATGTTCCTCTTCACTGGTAATTCCCAATCTCATTAGACAGCTTCATCACATAATGAATTCGTGTTGGCATTCAGTGGTTGAAAAAACATTCTCAGATTAACGAACTGACTAAGATGAGTTTGATTACATAATAGGTGACAAATTAGGCACATACATCAGCCTATAAGTTGACATATTTAAACCAAGCATATGTTATTTAAAGTTATATACTAAACGTATAGCACTAAAGTAAAACAGACAGAGTCTTGATGTGTGTGTCTGGGCAGAGTGCCAGTGAGAAGCTATTGACATGTGGGCCAAAAAACAACCCAATGCTTGCCAAACCCTCAAATGACTGTTTGTTTTAAATCAATAAAGGCCAAGACGTAGAATTTACTTTAAATGTTGGGGTTGCCAACATTTGCATTTGACAGATGATTTTATCCAAAAAGACTTAACAGCATCCACAGATTTTCCCTCTAGCTTGTTCTACCACCTAGTTTTACGCCAATGTTTTACTGTGTTTTTTTAATTGTATTATTAGGGAACTGACTCAGCTGCATAACCAAATTATATACTGACATAAATCAAAAGGTGAAAAAAGATCAATCAGTCAATCTATATGATTTCTCATGAGTCCACATCCAGAGCAATCAATAGCCCTCTTTCAGGTCAAGGTTGATGTTCTACATTTGCTGAAATGTGACTGTATTGGGTATTATATAACCCACAATGTAATACACTTTCCATTTCCATTAAGGATGTAACAAAATATATAAGACTTAACTATTTAAAAAAAAAAAAAACCTGTATTGATCAACCACTGTGATGAGGGATGAGATTCGTCCAAACATCAAGCATCAGCTCAGATTTTTTTTATCATCTCTTTCTTAATGCATTATTTGAACTCACACAAAAAAATGATAAATAATTCACCATAACAATATGTAAACAATAATATACAGCAACTCGTGGTAAAGTATTACCCTCCCTGAAGGGGTTTATTTTGCATATTTTTATATTTTAAAGACCAGTACACAATATCCAACTTATTGTGTAACTATTTACCAAAAAAAAAAACTCTTAAAAATAAAAGTTTATAAAAAAATAACCTTTATTTTAAGATAGATAGATAGATAGATAGATAGATAGATAGATAGATAGATAGATAGATAGATAGATAGATAGATAGATAGATAGATAGATTTTGTCTGTTTCTCTTGGGAAGAGTTAATAATGAAGTGAATGTTTATTGCTTTAATTAAGCAGACACATTCACAGATTCTTTTTCTATGCCATTTAACAGGCTTTAGAAAGAGAGCGAGGGATGGAGAGAAGGCTATTGTGGAGACATAAATGTGTCTGTCTGAATATGCTGCCTAATTATGTCCTTTGAGACCAGGACAAGAGGAGAGGGGAAGGAGTGAATGAAGAAGGGGAAAAGCAGGATGAGGAAAAGGGCGAAACAGAATAGAGGGGGAGGAGAGACGTGAGTGCCTGGAGGAGTCTGAGAGCAGAGGTCTTAAGCCACAGATGAATGGAGGAAGACAAACTAAACATACGTAAGAATGACAGAGAGAGAGAGAGAGTTGGGGGAGGGCAGGACAGACAAATAGAAAAAGAAAAGCCATTGAGAGGAAGGAAAGAACACTAGATACACAAAAGAAAAACAAGAGCAATACACTCAGTCAGTCTTTCTATTATGAAGTGGAGGACTGTATACAAGAGACTTAACGGCGAAGACACACACACACACACACACACACACACACACACACTGTCTCTTTCAGAGATTCACACACAATTGTCTCATACACTTTGAATTCAACATTTATTTAAGGTATTTGCATTTTTTTTTTTTACATTTATTACTTTAGCATGCATTTATGTTTTGAACATATCTAAGCTCATTTATCATTTTTTCCTACAATGGACATGCAATTATTCACATTGCTGTCATTTGAGTGATGAAAACTGTTCCTGGAAATGCATCACAGATTTACTAACCTCTGATTTCTTCAGAGAAAGATCACATTAGTCTTTGGATACGTTCAGAAAAGCGTTCTACCTTATACAATATGCTGTACATCATGCAGATTTCCTGAATAGAATTTCTGGATGTCCAACTACATTGGCTAAAAAATGCAGTATACAACCAGAACACATTTAGTGAAATACATCCCATGATGCAATGGGCTTGATTTGACTATCCATTTCCAATATGTTAAATGGGAGAAATGCACCACAATTTCAGCTGTGATTTTTAGTGTCTCTTTTTATTTAGTATAATAATGTCAATCAAGGGATGTTAAACTAGGGATGTGATAAAAATCTGTTGATATTGTATTTGTCGATATTATGTATATTAAAAGGATAGTTCACCAAAACATTCTCTCTTCTGTTGAACACATGAAGATATGTAAATATCTCAGAGGTTTCTTTTGTGCATACAATGAAAGTCAATGGGGTCCAATGTTTTTTGGACCCCAATGTTCTTCACAATCTGTGTGTGTGTGTGTGTGTGTGTGTGTGTGTGTGTGTGTGTATGTGTGTGTGTGTGTGTGTGTGTGTGTGTGTGTGTGTGTGTGTGTGTGTGTGTGTGCATGTGTGTGTGTGTGTGTGTGAGCGCGTGTGTGTGTGTGTGTGTGTGTGTGTGTGTGTGTGTGTGTGTGTGTGTGTGTGTGTGTGTGTGTGTGTGTGTGTGTGTGTGTGTGTGTGTGTGTCTTCTAAAGAGGAAAGAATGTCATACAAGTTTGGAACCACATGGGCGTGAGTCAATGATGACAATTTTTAAATGACAAATATTGGATTAAAATGCAAAAACAATGTAGCATACTATACTAATAAAAAAAGTATTCAATAAGCAGTACTCATGTATTCCATTCCAAACACAGCCTCTGATTTTCTCTTTGGGAATAAAGGGCTACAACTGCATTGTTTATAGGCTGATCATGTTTCTCTCTTCAGACTTTCATGTATTTCGTAGGTCGAGGATGGATTGGGCACCTGACTCAGGGTTCAGTAGTCTGGATTCACAGTTCCAGTTCTGCAGGAGTAAAATAAGTGTCCAAACTGAGACAAACACAACACAGCACAAACACTGTGGTTAAAGGTGAAGTGGGATTTTTGTTCACTGCCATTATTTACTCACCCTCATGTCTTTCTAAACTGGTTTAACTTTCTTCAGTGGAACACAAAAGTTGAGCATTTTTAAGCATATCCAGAGAAATATCCTTGCCTATAAAAAAATTATATAAATGGACAGTGGCTGACAAGCTGCAAAAGGACAAATAAAAGTGGTAAGTATGAGTTATGTACATAGTGCACACCTAGTATCCCCCTCATATTAGGATGGAGATGTCACTATATTGCATTTTCTCAGACTAGACGGCACTTGGCAGTCTAGTCTGAGAAAATGCAATATAGTGACATCTCCATCCTAATATGTTGCCATGGTGAGGAATCTGGTGAATGTATTTGAGAAAGGTGGAAGGGGGAAAAAGGACAGAGAAGATGTAGGAAGACTCTGACAGGAGCAAACATAACAGTGGATCACTGCTGTTCAGTGTGGAATTGAGCCAAAGTTTATGTGTGTGTGAAATGTATGGTCGTTCGATGGTCTAAAATTGTGTAGGAGTCCTAGCCCTGTCTTTCTAGTTTCTGGGAAAACAATTTTGAATTAAAAAGTTTGTATATAAAAGCAAGTATGGAATATAATATCCCTGTAGCTTGTAGTTTTCTGAGCAATTCCAACCCAATCTTACAGGAGAACGCAACTATTTCATGAGGTGTCGATTTCGTATGAATTCTTACGATGTGTTTAAAATGTAAAAAAAATTTAAATTAAAAGTAAGCATGAATGTCCGGTCACCATGATTTTGCCAACATTTTTGTTGATCCTGGAACAACATTCATATCTGAAAATGTTGTCCCTATCCCTATCCCCATAATTTATCCCTAAATCAGAGGGAAATTATGGTTAATAACACTGATGTAGAAGCACCTAACCCTGCTTGTAAGACTAAACTTAACATTAATTATAAACTTGTATAAAATTATAAAATCTGATTGGATGATTGGAATGTTGCAGGATCAACAAAGATTTTGATTCAGGAACATGTTATACTTGGTGAAATCACGTTTACCTAGGAATTCATACGAATTAGCCACCAATTCGCCAAAACATAAAATAGTTATGAATTACCATAAGATTGTGTTGGCAATTTCAAACATTTTATTGTAGCGCATCATGTTCTGTCTCATTAGGATGAACCACTTTTGTTGTAATATCTACATCTGTACAAAAAGCATCTGTTATGTAAATGAATAGTAAATATTGTCACTCTTTGTTCAGCTAATCAAAGGCTACGTTTACATTACACATATCTCGCTCACATTGTAAATTACATTATGTACACATCACATGAATGAATGAATAAAGGAATTGTTATTTCTTAAATCAACAATTGTCACAGACACATTTTAGAGGGAGAGGGAGAGAAATTGAATGCAGTGCAATGTATTTGCAGTGGAATATAATTGAGAGAGTGTGTATCCAGACTCATTACCTGCAGAAAGAAAGAGAGGAGAGAAAGGTGGTGGCTAGACTTGTGAGCCTATCAGTGTTAATCAATACAGGCTCAGCTACTACACAGAATAAGACAAAGACACACACCCATACACACACACACTCTCTCTCTCTGTCTCACACTGCCTGGAGCTACAGACACAAATGGATCTGGATCACAAATCTTCTGGATTGGAATCCGATACTCATAAGCATTAAATATGTTGATATTGAACTGTGAAGAGCTTCAAAATCAGTTCATTTTGCTGATTAAAGCAAAAAAGTCAATAAAACCACATTGGTTATAGAAATAATAGTAAGCATACTGAAAGATTTAACTGTGTTCTCGGGTATAAGGTGTTTATAAATGTCAGACAAGTATGTCAAATGTGTTTTAAATGTTGCATTTATACAATGTATTAATTACGATAGCTATTTCTGTTTGAAAAACGATTTGACATTTTTCTGTTATCTTTAACTGTACATTTTTGCTCTGTCATGAAGCATTATGTGTTTCATAGTTGTTTTAACTCTTTAAATTTAGCATAAAAGCCCATGATAGGCTATTTAATATACCAGTTTACCTCATTGGAAAACGTGTTTTACACATCCGGTTCCATCATCCTGACGTCAATGGGTTTTTTGGATGGGTTTTAAAGCTCAAGATATTTTCACGTTTTATTCACGACACAAAATACATCAATACACCCCACTCATGAATTTTTAAGCTTTTACATGTCTTGTAAAAGTTATTGCTAACAAGTGGCTTAACTACAGATGTCATCACACCAAGATAGTCCTTTAGCCTTGTTGTGTTTAATAGCACCTGCAAACTATAATTGGAACTTATCTTGTAGATTTTAAATAAAGATTAAAGATTTTTCAGAAGCTTAGTGGTACAGTTTTGTTTAGCTTTGAATGTATTTAAACTTCAAAATTCATAAAAGTTTTATTCATTTGTGAAGATTATCTTGATGAATATAATGTGTAAGAATCATAAACTTTTGTTGGTCACAGAGCTTTCTTTCTGCAGTATTTCTCTTTTTTGTAGCCAAATGTTTAAGTTTTGTGTCCTTGCAAAAACTGACATTTTCTTTTAATAAATTACATTTGTTTTGTACTTGCATCAACTATTAGCAGACTTGCATGAACGAGTTGTGTTTGTATGCGCAGTCTGTCACACGCAGGAAACCAAGGCATCTGAGTATTCATCACCACCCAGCTTGTCCCGGGATGTACAGTAACTGTCCCCCGCTGCGCGCACCCCGCTGAGCCACTAAACGGAACATCAGCGACACAATTAGGGCGAACAAGAACTCGCAGCGCGCGACAGCCCTCGCTCCCCCCACGCGCGCTGTCAACAGGAGCGCATTCAACTTCTCTGGAGGAGTCGCGCGTGTCCGAATGCGTTCGGTGGCCCCAAAAACTGTTTGGACGCTCAAGTCACACTTAAAATGTTTCATTGCAAGTGACAAGCAAACAAATGCTGCTACATGTTTTTATTTTATTAACCATTTTTTCAATGACGTTTGATTGTGTCAGTGTTAGGCTATTTTTTTATGGATATGTTATATGAACTCCTCAACCTAAATTTCTAACATATTTCTTAATTACTTGGACTGATATGTTCAACGTGTCCATAAATGTGTGGGTGCAATCTTCTCCATGCAAAATTGAAGTTTTTCTCACATATAGGGGTAGAGTGGGGGAAAACGCCCCCCTTAAGGAAAATGTGACATTACAGTGAAACAAAACATAAATGTGACTAGAATTGCCATCCCGGTTTTGAGTGACTATGGCAGGAGTTATTCACCAAATATTAAAATTGCTCAGCCTTCATAATTAATTAGTATTTTCACTGAAAATATTTTTGTACAAAGGGGGCGTTTTGCCCCAGCGGTGGGGTAAAACGCCCTCCAAGGTGGGGTAAAATGCCCCCTTTCTTACCAACCAGTTTGCTTCATAGATCAACAGCAAAATTAACAGACAATAGTTTTTAATCTCTAAAGGTAAAAGGCAAGTAATGTATCAACATGTATATATATTAATATTTATTTCAGCAATGTCCAAAATAGCCAAATTTAACTACCTTCCATCAGTGAGCTAACTGTGCTAGCAAGCTAGCTAGTTAATGCTCACTTGAGGTAATTTTTTCATGTTTTGTTCAAATATTTAGATTTTACCACCTAGTTATACTGCATTAAGTGTAAAACAAAGGATTTGATAGACAGAAATATTTTATTATAGTAATTATGATAGAGAAACTATGCCCCCAGGGGGGGCGTTTTACCCCTCAGCATAGGGGGCATTTTACCCCACAAGCTATGAGTTTTTTAAAAAATGTTTAATTTTTAAAATATAATTATATTCCTTATAAATAATATATGATCTCAAACTACAGACTTCACTATTCATTTATCATACATCACTGCGATATCCTGCAGAACAATATTCTCTTAAACACTTATTTACTAATATCTGAAAATTATAGCATTTACCATGTAATCCTCCTCTCTTCAAATGTGTCGCTGGTGTCAGCTTCTCCGTAGAGATTTGTATATCCCCGTTATCAACGTAGTGCATAGCAACAGTAAAAATGTATCTTGACTACTTTTAGTGATTATTTTGGGAAAAACAGGTGGGGGGCGTTTTCCCCCACTCTACCCTAACTCAACATCGGTCAACATCGTCACTGCATTATAGCCTACATTTTAAATGAATTAATTGAATTTGTATTTCCATCTAGACTATGGAATTCTCAGAAAATCGTTTTCCTCAACAATCGGGTTATTGTTTTCAAACTTTTCGAAAAAATACTTTGCTTAAAGGGATACTCCACTTTTTTCGGAAATATGCTCATTTTACATCTCCCCCAGAGTTAAACAGTTGAGTTTTACCGTTTTAGAATCCATTCAGCCGAACTCCGGGTCTGACGGTACCACTTTTAGCATAGCTTAGCACAGATCATTGATTCTGATGAGTCCAGTAGCATTTCTTTCAAAATGACCAAAGAGTTTCAATATTTTTCCTATTTAAAACTTGACTCTTCTGTAGTTAAACCGTGTACTAAGATCGACGGAAAATGAAAAGTTGCGATTTTCTAAGCCTATATGACTAGGAACTACTCTCATTCCGGCGTAATAATCAAGGAACTGTGCGGCTGTACCATGAGTGCAGCAGGCGTAATGATATGACGCAGCGCCTGAAAATAGGTCTAATAGGTTAGACAAACTTAGTCCCGGTCACGTTGGAAGAAGTTACCGAGCTGGGGACTATTTTCAGGCGCTGCGTCATATCATTACGCCTGCTGCACCCATGGTACAGCCGCACAGTTCCTTGATTATTACGCTGGAATGAGAGTAGTTCCTAGCCATATAGGCTTAGAAAATCGCAACTTTTCATTTTCCGTCGATCTTAGTACACGGTTTAACTACAGAAGAGTCAAGTTTTAAATAGGAAAAATATTTAAACTCTTTGGTCATTTTGAAAGAAATGCTACTGGACTAATCAGAATCAATGATCTGTGCTAAGCTATGCTAAAAGTGGTACCGTCAGACCCGGAGTTCGGCTGAATGGATTCTAAAACGGTAAAACTCAACTGTTTAACTCTGGGGGAGATGTAAAATGAGCTTATTTCCGAAAAAAGTGGAGTATCCCTTTAAAAAGTGGAAAAGTTGGGGGTTGGTAGGCCCTACTTTGTTTTCAAATTCAATGACAATGAATAATTTAAAAAGTGGTAGGTGCCAAAATACATTTTCGGGGCAAAAATAGCGAATTAACAGCAGAAATTCTGGCATTGTTATTGTAGCCTACTGGGACGACAACTACATTTTATTGTTCAGTAGGCTATGTGTCTATTTTGTCTCGTAGGTACAGCTCTTGCTTTTTAGTCTCCTTTTAAATCTTATTAATGTAGAGTGTAGGACATAATGTGAGCTCATATGCAATAATTACAATTTCCAGAGGATACACATTCTGGAGAGATTAGGAACAACCTAAACATGCCGCGAGACTTGTTTACAACTACAAACCCCGTGTTTAGACATAGGGAGGGATGTAAACACAGGTGAAATAATTTAAGACATACAAACCGTAAGTAGCGCAAACATTTACTCAAAACTCTCAGGGGATGCTTGATTAAATTACAATTAGGCCCCGCCCCTGATGTCCTGTGATTGGGCGCTGAGATAAGGGGGCTGTCCTTTGTATAAATAGACACGCGCTCCACTATTTGACAGTCAAAACAAACGTAGTAGCCTACTGAATTGCACTTGATGCCAGCTTGTAGACACAGCATGTTATTCCACAGTGTTAAATATATTTTTTATTATTAGAATTAAGTAACCAGACGACCATTGCGCACATGCAAGCACATCCTAGAAGACAGGAAGACATCCTAGAAGTGACCGAGGATGGATTCGCCTTTGCAGGATTCCTTCTGGATTCCCCTCGCGCTCTGCGCCCTGCTATTGTGGGGCTCCGTGTGTGCTCGTGAGCCGGTCTGTCAGGAGATATCTGTGCCATTGTGTAGAGGGATCGGCTATAACTACACCTACATGCCGAACCAATTCAACCACGACACCCAGGATGAAGCCGGACTTGAGGTGCACCAGTTCTGGCCCCTCGTGGAGATCCAGTGTTCCCCCGACCTGCGCTTCTTTCTTTGCAGTCTGTACACGCCCATTTGCCTTGAGGACTATAAGAAGCCTTTGCCACCGTGCAGGAGTGTGTGCGAGCGGGCGAAAGCGGGTTGCGCGCCGCTGATGAGGCAATATGGTTTCCCGTGGCCGGACCGTATGAGGTGCGATCTTCTACCCGTGCAGGGGGATTCAAACACTCTGTGCATGGACTACAACAGAACTGATGCTACAGCATCACCTGCTGCTGCTGCTGCAAAACCAACTAGCCGCCCGGGGAAGCCATACAAGCGGAAAAATAAAAGCAGTCCTGGATCTTCTTCATGTGAACCGGAGTGTCACTGTCGCGCGCCTATGGTGACCGTGAGCAATGACCGCCATCCCTTGTATAACTGGGTCAAGACGGGCCAGATCACCAATTGCGCCATGCCGTGCCACAACCCATATCTTTCTCAGGAGGAAAGGACCTTTGCCACATTTTGGATCGGGATTTGGTCGGTTTTGTGTTTCCTGTCAACGTTCGCCACCGTTGCCACTTTCCTTATTGACATTGAGAGGTTTAAATACCCCGAGCGCCCAATTATTTTCCTGTCCGCCTGCTATATGTTCGTGTCCGTAGGATACATCATCAGACTCATCGCGGGGCACGAAAGGGTCGCGTGCAACCAGGATCATGAGGTGGACCTTATCCACTATGAAACTAGGGGCCCCGCGCTTTGCACGCTTGTGTTTCTACTCATCTATTTTTTTGGGATGGCGAGCGCCATCTGGTGGGTGATTCTGACATTTACGTGGTTCCTCGCGGCAGGAATGAAGTGGGGAAATGAAGCAATCGCGCGATTCTCGTCGTATTTCCACTTGGCCGCTTGGCTCATTCCCAGCGTGAAATCTATTGCCGTGCTCGCGCTGAGTTCGGTGGACGGAGACTCGGTTGCGGGAATCTGCTACGTGGGCAACCAGAACTTGGATAATCTGCGAGGATTCGTGCTCGCGCCACTGGTGATTTATCTTTTTATCGGAACGATATTTTTATTCGCGGGCTTCGTGTCTATGTTTCGGATACGGAGCGTCATTAAACAAGGAGGAACGAAAACGGACAAACTCGAGAGATTGATGGTCCGTATCGGGGTGTTTACAGTGCTGTATACGGTCGTTGCCATGGTGATTGTGGCTTGTTACGTTTACGAACAGCACAACCGTGAAGCGTGGGAAAGAGCGTACGCGTGTAACTGCTCGTCGGAGAAAAAAGCCCTGAAACCTGATTACGCCGTGTTTATGCTCAAATACTTCATGTGCCTTGTGGTCGGGATCACGTCAGGCGCGTGGACGTGGTCCGGTAAAACTCTGGACTCTTGGCGAGTCCTGTGCACGCGCTGCTGCTGCAGGTGGGGTAGTAAAGGCACGAGCGGGTCAGTTTACAGTGACGCGAGCGCGGGACTGACGTGGAGATCCGGCACAGCAAGTTCAGTTTTGTGCCCTCCAAAACAAATGCCACTGTCTCGAGTGTGATGATGACTACGGCATAGGAAATGCAGAACTTCTCAAAAAGACTTTGCAAACTAACTGAGTAACTGTTGCTTTCCTGACAGAGATGGAAAACGCATAATACCAGCGTTAGGTGAGACCGGGGCTAGTTGTCACTATTTAACACTAGTGTGAGAAATATTCACTGGACTGTTCTCTCTTCAATTAAAGTAAATAGCCTACCAGTTATTAAAACTGTGTATCAGGTTATTACGAATGTGCCTTTAAAAGTGTTATACGGGTTTTTATATTTGTCTTATGTATTTATATTAAGATGTTATGATTGTTGAAACTGCACAGAATGTTTAACATTTATATGAGATTGTGTCTATTTATCATTTACTTTTACAGAAAACTATTTTGACAATAAAACACTGTGTGAAATATTACTAAAGCATTTTTTATCATTATGTGTAATTCATGTTTAGCTACAGAGAGCTCTCTCAGACTCGCAAACACCTTGTAGGTCATGATGAACAGTACTGTACCAGTGGGCCATTGTGAGGTGTAAGTCTAAACCATAAGGTCTAAACCCCACAGCTAGAAGGACACTGCAGTGCCATATATTGGTCATCATAAGAAATAACAGCTGGTGAATATTTGGCTTTGTTCAAAATAATATCAAATTTCATTTATTTGAGAAATTATTTCTCAGTACAGGTACATGGCATATATACAACTAAAATATTAAATAAAAATAAAAAAAGATGCAATTTTTCATTACATTTGTATGAAATGGAGAATTTAAGGTACTTTTGATATTTGACGTTATTAATATGATTTATGAAAACATGCATGTGCTGATATAATTAATCTATAGGGCTGTAATAAAAATAAAAAATCCAAATGTAATACAGAGTTGATATGGCACAATGACTTCTAATAAAAATTAAAAATGGCACTTTTCAACTAAGTTCAACCCTTGGACTATAGTACAGATTTACTAATTAAAAAGTAACTTTAATATTTCTCATGCAGCTTAAAATATGACAAAGTCCTAATTATTTCTTGCAGCTCTGTAACATTTATGTACATTCTGTAACTTATTTTTCAGTTTCACAAATGATCCCTGATATTACAAAAAACCCTGGATAGAGCGGGTGAGTGAATGTGTTCTTGACCTTGTGAATGAGGGTCATTTTGTCAGAGACGCTGTAAAAGGACAGAACTCCTGCTCTGTGATCAACATCCACTCATTTTCTAGAAGATTTGGACCTTACATTGAAATTAGTCTTTTTGTAATTACTACAGAGTAGGTATTTGGAGCAAGAGCAGAACAGTCTCCAGGACTGATTATTACATCCAAATTGATCACCCCGTCCCTTCCTGCTGATGCTATCACACTGATATTCCCACCGCAGCCCCACTCCACTCCACCTATCAGTAACAGCGTCCACACACACTCTCTCTACACAACACCTGAGGCCAAACATCAAATTTGTCTGGATGATCGGTATACGGCCGGACTGTGTGCTTGTGAGTAGCCACTCAGTTTCTCCTAGATAGGCTGAGTTTTTATTCGCTGTGTTTTGATCCTGAGTGGTCAAAAGAAATAGCCTAATTCAAAAACAGCTCAGAATAATATAGGCTAGATCTAATTTTGTTCATATTTATTACAACATGTCACAGTGCAGTTACAGTGCCTGATATTTTGAGACAACTCAAAAATTCATAATAAATGAAATCTAAAGATTTATATTCAAAATGTTCATGTTTGTGATAATTGTTTTTTTTTAATTATGTTTTGATAATTGTTTTTTTAATGTTTTGTCTAAGTGCAATGTATAGGAAAATCATCTATCAACCGAAAAAGTGGCCTATATAATGAGAATGATTTAAAATCTTTCATAAAGCTAAGGTGAAATGGACAATTTAAGTTACTTAATGTTAAAATAAAACCTCAAAATAATACAGCAGGTAGTGATATAATGTTATTGTCATTATTTTTTTGCACAACAAATTAATATGTAGGCACTACAATCAATTAACTGTTTTGATAAGACACTAACTGTCAAATGATTATGAGATTTGTAGAAGCTCTATCATCTATACTTCTAGATGACACAGTTTCACTGACGATTCCTGATTTACGCCAAACCCCGGATAGAGCGGCTGAGTGAATGTGGTCTGGACTGTGTGGATGAGGGTCATTGTGTCAGAGACGCTGTAGAAGGACAGGATTCCTGCACTGTGATCCACATACACTCCTATTCTAGAGGAGCTGGAGGTTACAGGGAGTCCAGATTTTTTGTTATTGTGACTAAATATGTATCCAGAGCGAAAGCAAAATAATCTCCAGGACTGATTGTTACTTCCAAATTTACACTCATCACCCCGTCCCTTCCTGCTGATGCTGTAATATGACACTGATATTCCCACCGCACCCCCACTCCACTCCACCTCCCAGTAACAGCGTCCACACACACTCTCTCTACACAACACCTGAGGCCAAACATCAAATCTGTCCGGATGATCGGGATACAGTTGGATTGTGGCAGTGCAAGTAGCCATTCTGTTTCCCTCAGACAGACAGAGGCGTTTATGCACTGACTCAGAATCCAGAGTAAACTGATGGGAATCTGATGGAGATAAAACACAGATTGCATTTGTTGAAATACCTTCAAAGCATTAAGTGAGGCAACAATCAAAGATATAAATGTAGAAACCAGATCACTGATGTATTCCACAAGTTTTCAAGTAAAATTATTTGATTAGAAGTTTAGTTAAAAAGTGTAAATTGTCATTTTTTGGCCACTAGTGGAACAGAATTGCAAAATAATGACTGCTTTCATAAACACTCCCCCTGTCTGCCGTTGTTTGGAGTAGCTAATCTAAACCCCAATCTCAAGCTGCTATGACGGACCACTGCAATAATGTTTGGTGCTGATAGTGACAGAAATATAATGCTTCGCCTTTAAGTATGTATATTGGTCTGTGTTTGCTTTATTTGTAGTATTATTTATAACACTTACAGTGTAAGAAGTCCTCCCTTGTTCTGGGTTCAGTGATTTTGATGTATTTCGCTGCAGAAACAAATGATGTTTTATTAACAAGGTTCGGGAGGAGCACGTTCAGATAATTAACACAAGTGGAGAGCACTCAGCAATCAATGGTAAGAGGTGCATATATACTCCGCAGTCTCACCTCATTCCATTGACAGTTTTTGCAGCTATGTCTCAATCAAGCTCCTCTTCCAACGAAGACGCAAACATCTCCAGGGATGCACCTTCGCACTCCGCCGATCCGATGGTCATCCCTCCTACGCCGGTCGTCGCACTTGAGCCCCCGGCTTCTCCTCGCGGCCGCACACCGGCCCGATCAGCCCGGCGCTCTACAAGACGCCGAGACCAGTCTTCGCCGCCCCCGGCAAGACTCCCATTTTCTTCCCCAGCTTCCTCCTACCGCTCGGCCGTCCCGACGATCCCACCCATCGGGAAATGGACCGTAGCTGGACTGAGGCAAGCGCTGGGTAACTCAGACTTACAAGCTTCAAGGAAAATGAATAAAGCGGAGCTGTATGCTCTGTATGTCTCCCTTCAGTCAACTCCCAAGACGACTCCCAGGCAGAGCAAAGCCCGCCGGGCTCAAAATTCGCCTGCCCAGTCTCCACCGTCGTCTTCCCGCACAGGACGCGGCTCGCTTCGGCCTTTGAGTCGCCGCAGCAACAGGCCCTCAGCGAGCCTGGGCCAAGCTCCAGATTTCGCCATGGCAGGTCCACTACCACCTTTCGATGAGGCCCAGCCCTCCACCTCTGCTTCCGCTGCCGCAGCGCCGCATGCAGCCGGGCCCAGAGGCCTCCCCACAGCCGCTCAGTTTTATTCTCCCGCGGTTCATAACCCTTTTCCGTTTCAGTGGCCTCCAGCTCCAGTGGCAGACACTAGCGCGAAGCTATCGCCGCTAGCACCACAGGTCCACCAATGTCAACAGTTCTACCCACCAGGTTACAACCCCGCCCATTTCCAGGGGCCTGCAGCTGCAGTAACGCAAACGAGCGCAGGCCCGCCTCCGCTTGCAGCTCAAGCTCACAGTGCCTTCTATCATCCCTCACATCCTCCTACTAACTTTCCTTTTCAATCTTCAACAGGTCTTCCAATTGCAAGGGCACCGCTGTCATTCGCAGCCCCGGATTATACCTTTCCCAGCTCTACCATTCAAAATAAATCACCCTATTCTCTCTTCACAGCCACTCCGATGCCCGTGCCGTCCAACGCAGTTGCTATGGAACCCCCACCAGTTTCCCAATCCATCCGCGCTCAGATCCTCTCAGGTGCGGACGTAGACTTATCTTCTCTGTTGTCTCTCCTCCCCGCAGCTGAATCAGACCGTCAAGTGGACTGCGGTGATTTTTCAGTTACTTTAAAAAACACGAACACACACTCATCTCGCGTCCTTTCATTTCCCGAATTCACGATCGCTTTTTCACGTTTCACTGAAATCATCTGTTCAGCCTTCCCCCATAGGCGGCGCGAACTGAACGATTACCAAGCAATCATTGCCGAACTCGCGCTGTCCTATGGGGGCGGGCATTTCTACACGTACCATAAACTTTTTTCTGCCAAAAGTGCCGTGCGAGTCGCGCAATGGAATCAGTGCACATACTGGGGTGCACTTGATTCGGATCTCCACAGCAGGGTATTTTTAGGCTGCAAAAACATCACCTGTGCAGTTTGCAGGTCAGTGGCGCACCCAACCGCATCATGCCCACAGGTTAACCCTTCTTCTCTTCCCTACGTGGGAATAAGCAATGCTAAATCCACCAGCTATGTGCCGCGTGCTGCAACCACTAGCGCCATACAGGACTCTGCTTTCGATGAAAGCAGGCAGCCTTGCAATCATTTTAACGCGGGCAAATGTCAAAGATCGCGCTGCCGGTTTATGCATATCTGCAGCTTTTGTGGCGGCGCCCATGCTCGCATTGTATGTCCAGTCTTCAAGTCTGTGAATAAAAAATCTAAAAATTATTGGGAGACTCCTGTGAATATTTCGCGCATGCACTTCGAACTAGCTCATCACCCGGACGCCGAATTTACTGATTATCTGCTGTCAGGTTTAAAAAACGGCTTTAAACCCGGCTTAGAATGCCCGCTTTCCCAAAACATCATATGTAATAATCTCCAATCCGCCCTCATAGAACCTGAGGTTGTAGACAAACTGATCAAAAAAGAAGTCGAGTCAGGCTTCATGATCGGTCCGTTCGACAATCCTCCATTTAATCTGTTTCGCATCAGCCCCATTGGAGTGGCTACAAGGAAATTCTCGGGTAAAAAACGTCTAATAATCGACCTGTCAGCCCCGCATAATTCCCCGTTTCCAAGCATAAATAGCTTGATCCCTCTCGATGAATTTTCGCTCAAATACCACGACATAGATCAGGCTATCGACATGATCAAAATCGCAGGTCGGGGGGCTTGGCTTGCAAAACTCGACGTTACATCTGCTTTCAAAGTAATGCCTATCCATCCAGGTTCATGGCACCTATTTGGAGTGCGCTGGCTCGGGAAATATTATTTTGCAGTACGTTTAACATTCGGATGCAAAAGCAGCCCGAAAATATTTGACATGCTATCAGAAGCTGTTTGCTGGATCTTGTCGAACAACTACGCCATTCCATACCTCATTCACCTGTTAGATGATTTTCTAATAATCTCGCCTCCCGATGCTATCCCAGCCGCGCACATCCTCACGGTTCAAAACGTTTTTTCTGAGCTAGGAATTCCTATCGCACAGGAAAAAACCATGGGCCCTGCAACATCTATCGAGTTCCTAGGAATTAATTTGGATTCAGACAAATTCCAAGCATCCCTCCCCAAAGAAAAAATCGACAGAATAATCCTCGTCTCTTCTACTTTCCTTGAAAAATCTAATTTTTCAAAACGCGAACTTCTGTCCCTGCTTGGACATCTAAACTTCGCAATGCGCATCATCCCACAGGGCCGCCCCTTCATCTCGCATCTCCTCTCACTCGCGTCCTCCGTCCACTCACTAGAAGATCGCATTTCCGTAACTCAAGCTTGTCGCGACGAGCTTAGGCTATGGTTAACATTTCTAAAACAGTGGAACGGCCTATCTTTTTTCTACAACAACCTCGTTTCATCCCCCACCGACATCCAATTGTTTACAGACGCCGCCCCCTCAATAGGGTTCGGGGGATTTTATCAAGGTCGTTGGTTTGCAGCTCCGTGGCCACCTCAGCTCCAGGACATATCTCAATCCTCAGCTCTATTCGAGCTTTACCCTCTCGTCGTAGCAGCTTTCCTGTGGGGGAAAGAATGGGCCGCTAGTAGCGTTTTAGTGCATTGCGACAATGACGCAACAGTGCATTGCATTAACAAAGGCCGTTCCCATTCACCCGCTCTGATGCCACTCTTAAGGCGTCTCCTCTGGATTTCAGCTTGCGACCAATTCATTATCATTGCTAAACACATCCCTGGGTCAAAAAACCAAATCGCTGACTCTCTGTCTCGTTTTCTGTTTCAGAAATTCAGGATGCTGGCTCCAGAGGCGGATCAATTCCCAACTCCAGTTCCTCGTTATTCAGAACTAATATTCCCGTAACCCACCCGTTAAAACCCCTGCTTGACGCATCACTCGACTCTATCCTCCAAGCAGTATCTCCCAGGACCCTTCAATCCTACGTTACTGCTTGGAGATGTTTTAAAACATTCCATGTCTCTTATAACTTGCCTTTCCCTGATTTTTCTCTTCTTTCAATCACCTCTTTTATCTCCTACCTTAACATCATTAAGGGTCTACAAGTCGGGTCCATTAAAGGTTATTTGAGCGGCATCCAGTTTTTCCATAAATTGATGTACGGCGCTCCTTCCACGGAGATAAACAATTCACAAACCTCCCTCCTGATCAAAGGGATTCAAAGATCCCAGCCCACCCGCCCCGACGCCAGACAACCTATAACGCTAGACATTCTCACCAAATGTATTCAGGCCCTCCGCACAGGCTACCAGCCCCTCGGTTCCGCTCGTACACTCGATGCTATGTTTATCCTAGCCTTTTTCGGTTTTCTTAGATGCTCGGAACTCGCCATTACTTCTAAATTCGACCCAAAAATCCACCCCACCATCTCAGACTTATCAGTACTAGACGGCGAAACCATTTCATATTTGATTAAACAAAGTAAAACTGACCAAACCAAAAAAGGTCATTTCATCTACATTTTTAACCTCGCTTCGCAAATCCAACCATACCAGTCAATTCTGGCATATCTGCAATGGAGAAGTTCCCAGGCTAAATCTGCCCTGGAACCCCTGTTTTTAGACGAATCCAAAAAACCTGTGACACGTTTTTGGTTCCAGAAACATCTCAAATCTGTTCTCCAACAGTCAGGCATTTCAGCAAAGAATTTTTCAAGTCACTCATTCCGCATCGGGGCAGCAACTTCAGCAGCCCAAAAAGGCCTCTCCCAACAGCAAATTCAAACCCTTGGGAGATGGTCCTCCGATGCTTTCCGAAGCTACATCAGGACGAACCGGTTCCACATTAAAAAAGCTCACCAAACCCTCATCGAGTGAGTTTATATAAAAAAAAAAAAAAAAAAAAAAAAAAAAAAAAAAAAAAAAAAAAAAAAAAAAAAAAAAAAAAAAAAAACTATCCCCTCCTTCTCCTCTTTCCGTCCAGCGAACATTGGTCTCACAGCGGACGGAGTGAGAACTTTCCCAGTAGAGCACTTACGTTTTCTCTTTCATCCAGCGACGCAGTGTGAGAAAATCTCCTGGGCAAGCACTCATTTTCCTGTTTCCTCTTTCTGTCTAGTCAGCATTGATCTCTCAGTGGACGGAGTGAGAACTTTCCCAGTAGAGCACTTACATTTTCTCTTTCATCCAGCGATGCAGTGTGAGAAAATCTCCTGGGCAAGCACTCATTTTCCTGTTTCCTCTTTCCGTCTAGTGAGCATTGATCTCTCAGTGGACGGAGTGAGAACTTTCCCAGTAGAGCACTTACGTTTTCTCTTTCATCCAGCGATGCAGTGTGAGAAAATCTCCTGGGCAAGCACTCATTTTCCTGTTTCCTTTTCCTGTTTCCTTTCCGTCCAGCGAGCATTGGTCTCACAGCGGATGGAGTGAGAACTTTCCCAGTAGAGCACTTATGTTTTCTCTTTCATCCAGCGATGCAGTGTGAGGAAACCTCCTGGGCAAGCACTCACTTTCCTGTTTCCTCTTTCTGTCCAGCGAGCATTGGTCTCACAGCGGACGGAGTGAGAACCTTCCCGGTAGAGCACTTACGTTTTCTCTTTCATCCAGCGATGCAGTGTGAGAAAATCTCCTGGGCAAGCACTCATTTTCCTGTTTCCTTTTCCTGTTTCCTTTCCGTCCAGCGAGCATTGGTCTCACAGCGGACGGAGCGAGAACTTTCCCAGTAGAGTACTTACGTTTTCTCTTTCATCCAGCGATGCAGTGTGAGAAAATCTCCTGGGCAAGCACTCACTTTCCTGTTTCCTCTTTCCGTCCAGCGAGAATCGGTCTCTCAGTGGACGGAGTGAGAACTTCCCCAGTAGAGCACTTACGTTTTTCTCTTTCATCCAGCGAGCATTTGGTCTCTCAGCGGATGCAGTGTGAGAAAATCTCCTGGGCAAGCACTCATTTTCCTCCTTTCTGTTTCCTCTCTGTCCAGCAAGCATTGGGGCTTAGCGGAAAGCGCAAATCTTCCCGATCGGTCTCTGTAAACTACAACCGCTCCTCGTCCGCAGACCAACAGGGGCCGTCAGTCCAGACAGTGAGCCACCATTACGGGCCTCCCCGGTCAAGCATCCAGGCCCCTTCTCGAGATGCCAGCCCGCCAAACTCGGCACTCATTTGGGGGGTCTTTAGTCCGGCGGCTGTCCTCTGCTTAACCTTTGGGGGGAGCACTCTGGGTTCGGGCCGAACTCCGAGCTCGGAGCCCTCCCTCCGGACAGCACGCCAAATACGCATTAAACTTACCCCTTCAAATTATATGTAAGTGTGAACTCGTGAAATGATGTTTTATTAACAAGGTTCGGGAGGAGCACGTTCAGATAATTAACACAAGTGGAGAGCACTCAGCAATCAATGGTAAGAGGTGCATATATACTCCGCAGTCTCACCTCATTCCATTGACAGTTTTTGCAGCATCCCTCCACCACCCCTTCTCCACGCTTCTAGTCCTAAAACACTTACATACGGGGGGAGCACTCTGGGTTCGGGCCGAACTCCGAGCTCGGAGCCCTCCCTCCGGACAGCACGCCAAATACGCATTAAACTTACCCCTTCAAATTATATGTAAGTGTGAACTCGTGAAACAGATATTTAAAGTGTGATTTGTGCAGATAAAAGTATCCATAATATGTATTTATTTATTACTATATGTTACTAACAATTATTCTTTTTATTGACATCCACACAATATTTATTTGTACATTTTGTTGTACTCTGATTTATAAGATGAGTCTGTACTTTACCTCTACCAGATAACGTTTCTATCTCCTCTTTGCAGAAACTCTCAAATTTACTTCTTAACACAGATACAGATCTTCTCGCATCATCATAAGTCAAGACAGAACGGACATTGGTGCAGTCGGTAGGTGCAGGAGGGACGGAAACAGACTGGAATCTCTATATACAAAAAGACAACAGACATACAGGCAAATATGAATCACACAGTATAAAGATTAAGTATTTTATTTGCTTACTTGCATGTCATGTGGCCATCAACAGACACGGAGAATCATATACATGTGATTATGCTGTTTAATTATTTAAATATTAACTTAAATCTTTCAAGTCTTCAAGTCAATATTTTAGGTTACGGGGTTCAGCTGACAGAAAAGTTTGGGAATACCCGATCTAATACAATCTTGACAACATTCACACTGATCAGAACAACTGGCAGTTGTTCATAGATTCATTAAATCAATGTGATTATTCATCTCACATCAAATGTCAGTGAAAGAGTCTGCTGTAATAAGCCGTAATAATAAAATCATTCTAAACCTGAAGGAAATGTATGTGATCATCTGTGTGTAAAAGCTGCTTCAGCTCAGCTTCTCTCCTCCTCAGATCATCAATCTCCTGCTCCAGTCGCTTCAAGAGTCCTTCAGCTCGACTCACTGCATCCTTTTCCTGATCTCTGATCATCCGTGTCACCTCAGATCGCTTTTTCTTAATGGAGCGGATCAGTTCAGTAAAGATCCTCTCACTGTCCTCCACTGCAGCCTGTGCAGAGCTCTGTAAGGACACACACACACACACACACACACACACACACACACACACACACACACACACACACACACACACACAGAGAACCACTAGAATCAGTCCATTCAATCTGACAGCTATTTTTCTCCTCTTTTCAAAACTCACCTTGTGAGTCTGCACAGACTCTCTGAGCTCCTGGACCTTCGTTTGCCTCTCTTGAATTCTCTTCTGTAATATAATTACTGTCTCTCCAACCTGTTTCTATGAGGATGAACAAATCATTGTAAACATTAGAAAACTTCAGTTTTCTCTCAATAGGACTTTAAAGATTTCATGTAGGCTACTACATCTAGATCTTTTTTTTACTGGAATTTATCTATTACATTCAATTTTTATGAAACAATTACATTTGTTCACCTTTCCATTGCTCTGATAAAGACTTCACAAAAAGAAAGAAAAATAAACACATGGCAAATGACCCAGAGCAGAACTAAAATTCTAATAAAATACTATACTATGGCAACAAACAGAGATGAAAACTCAAGTCTGCGACTTGATTCCCGATTTCGTTCTTTCGTCTTGACAGCATGAAACACCACGTTTTACCATTCATTCATTCATTCCCTATCAATATGAGGTGCAGCAACACAAATTACAATAATTCATCTCTAATCACACCAAGCCAGCATTAGGTGCCTGTGTTAATCACCCATTGGAAAAGTGCTGTTATAAATGAATAATGGCAATAACACTATAAGTCTATAAGTCTATAAGTCTTAACGTGTGATAATCTTCATGTAATTTAATTTGAAAAGCAATCAATTAATCAATACAGAAGCTATGGTTGCACATCTGTCAGAAACTTGCTGTCAATTTTCAGGAAGTACACGTTTCAATGTCCCATTAATTTTTCTTTTTACCTTACGTTCCAAATGATGTGATGTCGATTTTAAGTAATAAGCTTCATAAATTTGAATAAATGAAGACTTTGTGTAGAAGTAATTAGTTTTAATATTTTGATACTTCAAAATTGATTTAGCCTCATACACTGCTAATTATATACTTTATTTAGCTGAAAGAACTATTGCCTAAAATAGAACAAAAACTTGAGACTTTACAACTTGTGAACATGTCTGGATACTAATAATAATTTACAATGATCATACAATCTGATATATAACGCAATTTAATGTATTAGGTTTAGCATAACAGCAAACATAAGTTATATGCAATTTCAGTTCATACCTGTTTCTCTGTCCTCTCTGCTTCAGCTGAAACAGTATCGTGATTTTTGTGTTCATCCATCAGACACAGTAAACAAATAGATCGCTGGTCAGTACGACAGTAAAGCTCCATCAGTCTGTCGTGTTTAGAGCAGATCATCTCCTGCAGTCGTACAGTGGCATCAGTCACTTTGTGTCGTTTCCTTGAACGAGATTCTTCATGACACTCAAAGTGACTTTGACAGTATGATTCCAGACACATCATACAGGACTTTACAGCTTTGCGTTTAATTCCAGTACAGACGTCACACTCCACATCTCCAGGTCCAGTATAACTGAGAGCAGGACGAGCTGTTTGGACTTTTGCCTTCTTCAGTGTCTCCACCATTTCAGCCAGCATCACATTCTTGTTTAAAGCAGGTCTTGGAGTGAAGGTCTGTCTGCACTGAGGGCAGCTGTAAACTCTCTTCTGATCCTCTTTATTCCAGCAGTCTGTAATGCAGCTCATACAGTAACTGTGTCCACAGGCGATGGTCACTGGATCCCTCAGTGGATCCAGACAGATTGAACAGCTGAACTGATCTTCTTCGGCCACTGAAATACTGGCTTCTGCCATTGCACTGCACGAACAAAGGATACAGCCAAACAACGACTGAACAACACTTAAGTTTCGATTTCTCTCAACTGAGCAGTGCTTCCTGTCTCGAGACGTGTGCAAAAGAGGTGTGTTCGTATGGTGTGAATCACCTTTTGATGGACATACATGGAGTCTGATTGCTTTTCTGAGATCATTCACTTGCGTTGCAATTAGCTTAGTATAAATATAGGTTACTTATGTAGCAACCTGAATTCAATACGAGAATCAGCAGATCCACAAACAGCTGGGCCCTGAGCTACTTAAATTTTACACTGCATGTATAAAAAAATGATATAGCTTACAATAAGTCCTTAGGTTTCTTTCTATCTGATACCAAAGCGTTCTATCTATATATCTGATACCTTCTGCGTTTGAGAAATTGAAAGTAGCTCACCAGTTTGTGAAAATACACAGCCAAAAAGGAACAGTAGATGGCGCTCAAACGCAGTGTTTTTTAATGCCTGTACTAGTTGCGCCAGTATTTACAAATGGATAAGAAATGTCAGTATTTTAGTAATAGAATATAAAATCATTCAATAAAACAACACAATTGTTTTAATTGTGATCCATTTAACTACTGTATGGTAAACACACACACACACACACACACACACACACACACACACACACACACACACACACACACACACACACACACAAAACATTTAACTAGGACAAAACATGTTTTTTTTGTGGCTACCTCATTTTCTTAAAAAAAACAAAAAACCGATACAATAGTGTCATCAAATGTGTTGATGTTTTAATTGCGTCATTTTGCAACATTTTGGTGCTAGTTTCTGATTGGCCAACTACAGCAAGCCATGTCAATGACATTTATAAAATAACGTTTTAATGAAAAACAATGTCCTTGGTATCAAAGTAATTTTGCAAGAGTCTATTTTATCTTGTCAAAGCATTCTGTAAAATACTGTAATATTTTTAAGGTCTGTTGTCAGCAGTAGTTTAATTGAATTTAACAAATTCTAAAGACATCTGAGTCAATTGCAGATATTTAAAAAATAAGACTTCAGTGATTTAAAGTACATACTGTAAGCAACAAAGTAATCCATTTATAATTCATTAATAATAAAAAAATAAAAAATAAAACTCTTGGGGTGCCCAGTAGTCTGTAATGCAGCTCATTCAGTTATGGTGTCCACAGGGGACGGTCACTGGATCCTTCAATAGATCCATAGGGCAGTTTTTATTTATTGATTGATTGATTGGCATCAGACACAGATTTACCTGTACATTTTGTGGTAAATCAGTGTCTGGATTCAGCTGTACTTAGGATTGTCACTGGAATGATGGGAGAGAGGACACTGATAACTATATATACCATCCCTTTTATCATGATTAAACCATGTAATATGACATAGAATCTCTTAAGATGACAGTTTCACTGTTGATCCTAAATTGATCCCAAACCCCGGATAGAGCGGCTGAGTGAATGTGGTCTGGATTCTGTGGATGAGGGTCATTGTGTCAGAGACGCTGTAGAAGGACAGAATTCCTGCTCTGTGATCCACATACACTCCTATTCTAGAGGAGCTGGAGATTACAGGGAGTTTAATTTCTTTCTGATTGTGTCTGAACGCATTCCTGGATTTAGAGCAGGACAATCTCCATGAGTGATCATTAAATCCAAAGACACAATCGTCACCATCTCCCTTCCTGCTGATGCTCTTATATGACACTGATATTCCCACCCCAGCCGTCCCACTCCACTCCACCTCCCAGTAACAGCGTCCACACACACTCTCTCTACACAACACCTGAGAAAAATCATGAAATCTGTCCGGATGAACAGGGTACGGCTGGTCAGTCCCAATAAAAGTAGCCGCTCTGTTGCCTTCAGAAAGACGGAGGTATTTATGTGCAGTGTTTGAATCCAAGGTGAGTTGACGGGAATCTGAACGGGGCAAAAAATTACAGTAAACAAAGTTGCACAAGTACCATGGTGTTGTGTGCTAGAAAATTAGATGCAGATGATAAATAACATTCAGACTAGCAACTGATTTATACTTCTTGAGAATTCATAAATGTCTGACAGTATGTGTATTTTTATTAGTAACACTTACATTGCAAGAAGTCATCTCTGGACGTGGGTTCAGTGGTGGTAACAATCTCAATGTATGTCACTAATGAAACCAAAAAACATACATAGTGTAATTCACATGTAAACACAATATTAAATCAGTCCCATTAATAATGTTCTCTCTGTTTGTTTTTGTAATTATTATGATACATCACTCCTTTAAAGTGAACAAATTCCTAGTACTTTACCTCTACCGGATATCTTTTTTATGTCCTCCTTGCAGAGGTCCTCAAGTTTCTCTTTTAGCATAGACACAGATTTTCCTATATCATCATAAGAGAGGAGAGAACTGACATTGACGCTGTCTGTGGATGCAGGAGGATCAGAGAGAGACTGGAAACTCTACAAAGGGACAAAAACATAACAGAATTGAATAAGTAAAGCTTTCCAGTGTTCAATAACTTTTTAAAAATGGTTTAAATGAGAGGCTGACAGCTTCTCTGTTGAGAGAAATCATTACATATTAAACATACATACACAACACACAACTTACCTCATTCATGACACCATCCATTCCTGTCAAAATAACAACTGCTTACTGCTTACAAACTAATACTTCAGTTTAGGTTTTAAAGGTTATGCCATTTAGGATCAATTAAAGGTTATGTTTTAATAACCTCCCTGTATACTTAATCATTTTTCATATCTCAGTTACCTGAAGGAAATGTATGTGATCATCAGTGTGTAAAAGCTGCTTCAGCTCAGCTTCTCTCCTCCTCAGATCATCAATCTCCTGCTCCAGTCGCTTCAAGAGTCCTTCAGCTCGACTCACTTGTGCCTCTTCCTGATCTCTGATCGTCCGTGTCACCTCAGATCGGCTTTCCACAATGGAGCGGATCAGTTCAGTAAAGATCCTCTCACTGTCCTCCACTGCAGCCTGTGCAGAGCTCTGAAAGGACACACAGACAATCAGACCTTTCACTCATGGGCTTCAGTGACACTGGAAGTGTCCCAACACTGGGCCTCTCAATGATGTAATGACTGAAGTCCTGACAGAACTGGAAACATTTCACATTAAAAATTGAAACTCACCCGATGTGTCTTCACAGCCTCTTTCAGCTCCCGAAGCTCCTTCGCTCTTTCCTGGATTCTCTGCTGGAACTTTCTTTGAATGTCACCTAAGGCTTTCTGTAACAGATAACAGTAAACATCAGCAATCCTCCTTAGAGGAATAGTTCATCCAAAATGAAAATTCTGCCATCATTTACTTATCCTCATGTTGTTTCTAACTTTATTGACTTTATTTCACAAATTGTTTTGTAAAATATCCTAGACATATTTTCTGTATAATAAAAGTGAAAAGGACTAAATCCATGCTGATTTTTCTGCATCTTCTGATGTCAAACAATAACTTTGCGATTTTAGGTCATGATTCACTGATTCCTCTTCTCTAACACTCTGAAATTAACTAAATTGGTACAGGTCAGGATATAAAATGTAATGGCAAACAGCAATGGCTCTTGCATATCTGAAATTTTCATCCATTTCAGATTGTTGGAGAAGAGAAAGATTATTAGTGAAACAACTTATATTTTGGTATTTTCTACATACAAGCTATCATATGGCTCAAGAAGATTGTAACATAGCATATATATATATATATATATATATGTATATATGCATATATGTTGTATTGACCATCGTAGTAATACTTTTTGTGCTATTTGAAGTTTGATAGCTTCTTTCTTCATTCATTGCACTATATGGGAAAAACAATCCACCTTCTGTGTTCCACGAAAGAAAAAAAGAAAGAAAGAAAGAAAGAATAAACTGGGTGATTAAATGATGACATCATTTTCATTTCTGTGTAAACTAATCATTTTACAGTTTTAACAGAGATTTACAGATAATCTACAGTATAATCTTTACGTTTAAGTTTGTGCAGCTTTTTCCGGTGAATTGTCTGGTCCCTCTTCATATGACGTGCATTTTTCGGTAAACTCTTACTGTATTGCATCATGAACATACATTTACACACCACATACACAGTAGCCTATAGTATGTCCTTCTCCTACCTGTTTCTCAGCCACCTCTGCTTTAATTGAAATAGTGTGGTGATTTTTGTGTTCATCCATCATACACATCAAACAAATACATCGCTGGTCAGTACGACAGTAAACCTCCATCAGTCTGTCATGTTGAGAGCAGATCATCTCCTCTAGTCGTACAGTGGCATTAATCAAATTGTGTTTTTTATCTTTAAAGAAACTGTCATGTTGTTCAAGGTGACTTTGACAGTAAGAGTTCAAACACATCATACAGGACTTTACAGCTTTGTGTTTCCTTCCAGTACAGACGTCACACTCCACATCTCCAGGTCCAGCATAACTGGGAGCAGGACGAGCTGTTTGGACTTTTGCCTTCTTTAGGTTGTCCACCATTTCAGCAAACACCACATTCTTGTTTAAAGCAGGTCTTGGAGTGAAGGTCTGTCTGCACTGAGGACAGCTGTAAACTCTCTTCTGATCATCTTTATTCCAGCAGTCTCTAATGCAGCTCATACAGTAACTGTGTCCACAGGGGATCGTCACTGGATCCTTCAATAGATCCAGACAGATTGAACAGCTGAACTGATCCCGAGCCACTGAAATACTGGCTTCTGCCATTTCACTGCACAAGCAAACAGATACACACAGTTATACAACGGCTGAACAACACTAACGTTTCAATTTCTCTCAACTGAGAAGTGCTTCCAGTCTTGAGACGTGTGCAAAACAGGTGTGTTTGTAAGGTGCGACTCACCTCTTGATAAGAACCAATCTGTCTTGCAATAAGCATAACAACTATATGTAGCCTATTAAATACAGTATTATATTCAGAAGATCTGCACAGACAGCTGTACCGACTTCCAACTTTCCTCTGCATGTAGATTACGCAAATGGAAATGTACAACAAGTCCTTAAGTTGCTCTTCATCTGATACCGAAGCGTTTCCTCGTTCTGCGTTGAGAAAGTGAAAGTAGTTTGCTGTTACCATTTTGTGTAAATACACATCCAGGCATCTGCCAATAGATGGCGCTCACACACTGTTTTCTAATGCTTGTCAGTAAAAATACTGTTTTTGCTAAAAAATAAAAAAATAAAAAAATAACAGCAGAAGAGGCTGATGATAAGGGGTTGGCAACTGAACCCAAACACATACATAGCTGTGAGGAGCAATTTTTCTATGCGTGCATCTATAGCATGGCAAAATTTGAACAATAGGCTACTATAAACTTATTATGAAACCACTTTCTTGTTTGATAATACAAACAAGTATGTATTGTTTACATACAATAAATGTATGTTTAAAGTATTCTTACTTTAAATGTTCTCCCCAGAGAGAACAGTTTTATAAAAAAAAAATAATTCCTGGCTTCAGCGAGAGACTGACACCTAGTGGATGTTCTTTATTATCTGAACTAATCTACAAGTCACAGCAGACACACATACCTGTTTTGCATGTTCTTGCATTTTGGAAACTATTTCAGCTTTTCATTTCAGGGAAAACGAAACCTAGGCTAAGTGTAGATAAGCTGCTGTATGTATCTGTCTATCAGTGTCTATCAGTTCTACCGTACAGTGAAATGGCAGAAGACCGTATTTCAGTGGCTCGGGATCAGTTCAGCTGTTCAATCTGTCTGGATCTACTGAAGGATCCAGTGACCATCGCCTGTGGACACAGTTACTGTATGAGCTGCATTACAGACTGCTGGAATAAAGAGGATCAGAAGAGAGTTTACAGCTGCCCTCAGTGCAGAAAGACCTTCACTCCAAGACCTGTTTTAGGTAAAAATACCATGCTGGCTGAAGTGGTGGAGAAACTGAAGAAGAAAAAAGTCCAAACAGCTCGTCCTGCTCTCAGTTATGCTGGACCTGGAGATGTGGAGTGTGACGTCTGTACTGGAAGGAAACGCAAAGCTGTAAAGTCCTGTATGATGTGTCTGGAATCATACTGTCAAAGTCACTTTAAGTGTCATGAAGAATCTCATTCAAGGAAACGACACAAAGTGACTGATGCCACTGGACGACTGCAGGAGATGATCTGCTCTGAACACGACAGACTGATGGAGGTTTACTGTCGCACTGACCAGAAATGTATTTGTTACAGGTGTCTGATGGAAGAACACAAAAATCACGATACTGTTTCAGCTGAAGCAGAGAGATCTGAGAAGCAGGTATGAACTGAAAACACAAACTGTGTTGATTCTTGAAGTTATGCCAATTAGGCAATTAATGATGACGTTTTCACACAATAATCAAAATTGTAATATTAATAAGTCCATTGAGGAGGATTACAGTTATTTTTCGTTCTTAAGAAAAAGGTTGGAGAGATACAAGATAAATTCCAGCACAGAATCCAAGAGAGACAGAAGAAGCTTCGGGAGCTCAGAGAGGCTATGAAGACTCACAAGGTGAGACTCAGACTTACCAAGTACCCTACTTTCACCAGTCAGAGCTCAGTGTTAGACGAGTTTCCAGTTCTACTGTAACCCACTGTGTTTAATAGGCTGATGTTGAGTGAAAGGTCTGATTGTCTGTGTCCTAACAGCGCTCTGCACAGGCTGCAGAGGAGGTCAGTGAGAGGATCTTTACTGAACTGATCCGCTCCATTGAGAGAAGCCGATCTGAGGTGACACGGATGATCAGAGATCAGGAAAAGGATGCAGTGAGTCGAGCTGAAGGACTCTTGAAGCGACTGGAGCAGGAGATTGATGATCTGAGGAGGAGAGAAGCTGAGCTGAAGCAGCTTTTACACACAGATGATCACATACATTTCCTTCAGGTAACAGAAATCTGATCAATAGAACAGTGCAGTGGTCATGCAGAAGTCTTTTCATTAGATACAGTCTTATTTTCTCATTTTACTGGAACATAACTATGATCTGGGCCACTAAAATAACAATTCAAATGTTAGATCCTTTTGCTTTACCAGATCCCATCATGAGATGTTTTTGTGGCACCTAAAATCAGTTCAAGTTTTGTCTAATACCTCCAAACAGTTAATCCTCAAATCTCTGTAACAATAATAATTAAAATACAGTAATACAAAAACAAGATTACAAACAAGCAAATAAAAAACATTTGAAGAATTGTTGAAGAATACAAATTGGAAAATACAATGGAAAATGACTGCTTAACAACATCATCATGTGACACTAAAAACCTTGAGTTATAGACATTCCCTTATCTCTTAACTTATAAAGACATAAAGACAAGATAGTACGCAATATTCATAACACGACCTGACAGAATTTCTGCCAACATTGTAAGCAACTTCAAAACAAGCGTTGGTTGGAATGTTGTCAGGAATTCTGTTAGGTGTGGTTAGTATTGTGTTCCTATAATAATTTCATTAACTCTACAGACAGGTTTTTTTTTAGATACAAACGAAATTTCGCAATGCTAGATTTCAATTTCGATACCACACCTAAAACTACTAGCCTAACTAATATAAAGTTCAGACATTATTAAAGAGAAAACACTAGTAATAAAATATGAACAACTGAACATATTGTAAGTAATAACACAAATAAATGGAATAGAACAAAAATACAAATGAATTAAACAGTGCTTTAAGTTTTATATGTCTAAGTATTCAGTTACAGAAATTGGATAGTCTTCAGTGTATAAATGAAATATAGATGAATCCTTTTAAAAGTTATTCAGTCAAGAGCAGTGAGTGTTTTTCTGTTTGTCTTTTATTGTTTGATTAACATTAATGAAACACAGACAGAATATTAGGCTGCAGTCACTTTAAGAATTAATTCACTTAAGACAAGAACATAAAAAGCATAAAAGGAAAACTCAATTCGGAGTTCTCGCACTATCTGAGAGGTGGCTTTCTGTGCATGTGCTTCAGATGTGTGTGCACAGAAAACCATCTCAGACAGCGTGCAAGTAGCAAACTGAATGGCTTAAAGTTGCTTGAAAGTTGCTGGATGTACAGAATCCCTACAGATTAATTTGGAAAAATAAGTGTGGTATAAATCTTGGGGAGGATGCTGGTAAAACGTTGTTGTGTCTTTGTATCTTTAATGTTTCTGTTTATTTATTTTCTCTAGAGTTTCCAGACTCTCTCTGAACCTCTGGAATCTTCCGGCGTACCCAGAGTTACCAGCAGTTCTGTCCACCTTTATAATGATGTGAGAAAATCTGTCTCTCAACTGAAAGACAAACTGGAGAAGTTCTGTAAAGAGGAGATGGAGAAAATATGTGGTCAAGGTAAAGCGGCAGAAACATTTACTTAACACTTTAGAATACTGTTCCATCATTAATGAATAACTACACAGGAACAAATGAGTAACACATTCTAGTAACGACTACTAACTAACAAGAAATGAATAAGTAAGTAATAGCTCTAGTTGAATGTGGTAGTTCACTATTAGCTAATCAATAACTACTATTTTTTTTACCTACCAGGGGACTACTACTGTATACAGGTTCATAATTAATGTGAATAATGCATAATGTATTTAATTCTTAAGTAAAGAGCATAGTAACCTAATACTTGCGGAAGGACTCAAGTATTACCAAATTCTTCAGAAGGAATTACTAACTATTTAGATCAGTATTCTAAAGTGAAACGCATGATAACTCTAGTAATGACTAAAGTCATTGTAAGCTTTTGAGGTTTTTGTAAGGTTTTGGATAGTAATGACTCAGGTGTTACTACATTCTTCTAAAGGAATTAATAGTTTCTTGAATCTGTATTCTAAAGTGAAGATCATGGTAACCCAGTAGTAATTGCTATCAAAAACCTGAAAAGCTTGCAATCACTTTTATTTCTATCATTCTATATAGATCAGTGGGTGGGGCGTGTTTGTTTTTGTGATTTCAAATATAAACATTGGCCAAAATTGTTTTTCCAAAACTACTGATCCCACCTTTACTATAATGTTAATATTGTGTTACTAATTTGTTCCGTGTAGTTATTCATTAATGACAGAACAGTATTCTAAGATGTTATCTACTTTTTGTATAATTATTAGAATTGTTCTAATTAATTGTGTTATTTTCCCAGTAACATACATCAACATCATTCCCAATAATGAACCCAAGACTAGGGAGGAGTTCTTACAGTGTAAGTCACTAACACACACACAGAATGTGATAATTGACATAACAATTTATGATTTTTCAGAATCAGGTTATGAAACCAAGATATGTATTCACAATACTAACTTTAGAATAGGTTCTATATATAGTTTTATCAAAGTTAAGCATGACTGTTGGTTTTAGAAGGTTTTGTGTTAGGGATGTTGCTTGTTGCAAAGCCAAAACAAAATGCTATAGACCAGACATATAAGACATACAAGCTATAGGGCCCTACTTTAACGATCTGAAACGCAAGTATCAAGCGCAAAACGCAAGTAACTTTGTGGGCGGGTCTTGGACGCTGTTGCTATTATACCGGCGGGTTAAATGACTCTTGCGCCCGATGCAAATCTAAAATGGGTTGGTCTGAAGTAGCTTCATTATTCATAGGTGTGGTTTGGGCGTAACGTGAAATAAACCAATCAGAGCGACATCTCACATTCCCTTTAAGAGCAGGCGCGCTTGTTCCATGGCGGATTTGCCAGGCGCGCACCTGGAGCGGTTCACAGCCGAGGAGACCGACGTTCTCGTCAGGGACGTTGGGGATGGAGAAACACACCCAAATTAACTTCGGTTAAACAGGTGTATGATAATTTGGGTAAATGTGTAAGATAGATTTATGCTTTTATAATAAACTGTCTATCTATCTATCTATCTATCTATCTATCTATCTATCTATCTATCTATCTATCTATCTATCTATCTATCTATCTATCTATCTATCTATCTATCTATATATCTATCTATCTATCTATCTATCTATCTATCGTAATAATGTATGATTTGCAAAAATGAAAACCGCTGCTTATGTGTAGGCCTAGATGAGAGAATCAAAGTGCATGCGCGTTGTGCACACACTACATTGATTATGGCCAAACATGCGCCCTTAAAATAGCATATGAATAACATGCGCAACGCGCCACTGACTTTAAACTAGTTTTTTTCGGTCAGTGGCGCAATTGTTTTCTAAACCTGTAAAATAGCATGAGGGAACGTTTGCGCCGGAACACGCCTCCTCTTTGCGCTGAACCGCCCCGGGGAGCGCAAGTGTATTTCTTAGTTAACCGACGTGCGTCTCTGGAGGGAAAAGTCCGCTGTGCGCGGGTGCAAAATAGGAATGATACATGCGTCAGTGTACAAAGTCAATTGCGCTGGGTGCAAGATAGGGCCCTTAGAGCTTAACTTTCAGTATTTTCAGTATTTTCAAATTTTGAGACTGTTTGTCATGGGGTCTCATACATCTTAACAATATTCAAAACAATATTCAATATTTTGAATATTGAAAGTTTAAAACAAAATTCAGTTTTAGTAGACCACATTCTTTCGAGCGTGAAGACAACATACTTTTATGAAAAGGTTATATGACATGGTAATAATGTTGCATTTTATCAACAAATAAAGTAAATGAAAGAGAAAATAAATATAGATTTCATCTTTTTGTTTACTATACTATACTGACCTGAATCTATGTTTAATGTTATAGCACTTTAGCTCCACCACCCCTGGAAATAAACAAACTCATACAATGCATGTATGTACAAACTGAGAAACAAATTGAAGTTAAATGATTAAGTGTTTTCATCTTCATCAGATTCCCGTCAGCGCACTCTAGATCTAAACACAGTGAATAAACATGTTCATCTGTCTGAGGACAAAACAGTGGCTACTTACACTCAAACAGAGCAGCCGTATCCTGATCATCCGGACAGATTTGATGTTTGGCCTCAGGTGTTGTGTAGAGAGAGTGTGTGTGGATGCTGTTATTGGGAGGTGGAGTGGAGTGGTGAGGTGACTATATCAGTGTCACATAAGATCATCAGAAGGAAGGGAAAGGGTGAAGATTGTTGCTTTGGATTAAATGATCTGTCCTGGGTATTGTCCTGCTCTAAATCCCGTTACTCATTCTGTCACAATAAGATGAAGACTGAACTCCTTATATATCCCAGCTCCTCTAGAATAGGAGTGTATGTGGATCACAGTGCTGGAATCCTGTCCTTCTACAGCGTCTCTGACACAATGACCCTCATCCACAGAGTCCAGACCACATTCACTCAGCCGCTCTATCCGGGGTTCAGGGTAGGTCAGAACACAAAAGTGAAACTGTGCCATCAAGGGTAATAGGGATTTTACAAATAATGTTTTCATATTTGTCAAGAGTGAAATTATTGATTTTCTTATCATTTATTTAATTAAATTCTTGCAGGTTGTATATTACTAGAAATTATTACAGGCTTCTTAATTACATTTTAATTTACATTGTTTAGCAAACTAATATAAGAATGTATGTAATGTAGCAACAATGACTGGGAGTCAATACTGGGATTAATAAATAGTGCATGGTGTGTTTGTGAATCCTCTTAATATCAAATGTCACAATTTAAACTGCTGTCATATAGATTTGTCCATAAATGTCTGTATTTACATAAACAATGTAAATAATATCATTATAACTTTATGTACATAACATGTATGTGCTGTTTTAGTTTCGTTTTCACACTGTTTGCACTGTTCCCATTCTCCTTATTTCCCTAGTTAGTTTCCCTGTTTGTTAATTAGTTGGGTAACACTTTACAATAAGGTTTCATTAGTTAGGATTAGTTTACTACATTAGTTAACATGAACTAATGAACTGCACTTCTACAGCATTTATTAATATTTGTTAATATTAATTTCAGCATTTACAAATACATTATTAAAATCAAAAGTTGTATTTGTTAACATTAGTTAATGCACTGTGAAGTAACACGAACAAACAGTTATCAGCTGGATTTTTATTAACTAACATTAACAGAGATTAAGATGAACAAATACAGTAACAAATGTATTGCTCATTGTTAGTTCATGTTAGTTATTAATACATTAACTAATGTTAACAAATGAGACCATATTGTAATATGTTACCATTAGATTCCATAGTTCCTAATTCCATGCACCTGTTCTTTCTCTTTTGATTACGTTGTCTGTGTAAGCCCTGAGTTTTCCTAGTTCATTTGTCCGTTATCGTCAATGTCAAGTGCTTGTTTATGTATTTCCTGAGTTTTGTGGATTAATAACGACTGTTCTTTCGGATTCCTTCGTCGTGCATATTTAATATACCCTTGCATGACATTGTATAATATCATTTTTACCTTTACCATTATTATTTGCTCATATAGCCAATTATTTGTTCTGTTTCATTATATATAGCATAATCATTTTCATAATATAACATAACATGCTTTTTACACCATTGCCAGCTGTGTTGAAATATTAATAAAATATTTGTTGGTTCAAATGTCCAATTTTAACTAATTGCAATAGCCTATGTCTCGTCATTTTAAAACTTTTAAAAACAATCACAGTGTGTGGTTGCAGCAACCAGACATCATTTTAAACAAGATTTTTGTACCAACGACTATCGCATGCAGCAGAGACCATTTGCAATCTGACCAAGTTAAGCAGGGCTGTGCAAATAAACATGATGCAGCCAATGGGATTTTAACCCTATAGGTAAAGTCAAAGAAAACTCAAATATTTTGGAAAGTGATTAGCGGGTTGCTAATATTTGCCTCTATTGTACTCATATTTACACCAGTATTTACATCTTTACATATTTACATCTTACCTCAATTTTCACTAGTAACATTTATTCACTACATCTTTTACATTTGCATCTTTCCCCATCAAATACCTTGTTAAAAACTCAAAAGATTCAAACAAACAACCAGTATCAACGACGGCAAACAATGAGATGTGTAGATATACTCTGAAAAGAAATAAAATGTCCACACACTGAAGTTACAGCTCCACACAGTCTCTCTCTCTCTCTCTCTCTCTCTCTCTCTCTCTCTCTCTCTCTCTCTCTCTCTCTCTCTCTCTCTCTCTCTCTCTATATATATATATATATATATATATATATATATACATATTAACAGCGCAACGTTTCGATCGATCAGGTAGCCTACCTGGTGCCTACCCAGCGGGCACCTTGATGTCAATTTGACATCAAATTGATGTCAAAATTACGTCAAGAAATTGGTCAAAAATGAAAATCAAATTGACGTCAAAGTGTTGATGTCAATTTGACGTCAAGAGTTTGACCTCTGCTGATGTCATTTTGCCAAACAAAAAGGTGAAACGCATGGCCGTACACTTATTACCAGCTTCACTTAAACTAACCAGATTTACTTTATTTAATTTCCGGTTTAAATAAATATAATATTTAAATAGTTTAAAATATATTAAACATATTTTGATGACACCATGATGGTGGTTAGCGTTTGCTTTAGTTGTGCTCTTGACCCTTGACTCTTTAATATAAATTTTCTCTGGCTGCTATAACTGTGTGTTTATAAAGCACAACTGTTGTAGCTAAAAAAGCCATCAGAAACTGAGATCAGGTGATGTTGGCTGTTTATTGATGATATCATCATGTAATTGCCTGAATCCCTGATCATGTTCAGTGTCTAATGCTTTGATTATATGGGACTTGTGGTTTAAAAGCGGTTTTATTCATGACAGAAGTAATTTGATTCTACAGCATATCTAGAAGTGTTGTTTATCAAATAATGCACTTGTTTTTTTAAAAACTATTTAGTGCACAAAACCCTGTCATCTATGGCATTAATTAGACGCACACAGACATCAAGAAACAGCGTATGAATCTCAACAATGGTGACAATCAAACAAAATATCCAGATAATCAGATCAACTCCAGCTGCATAATTTATTAAAGCTGCAATGCATGCTGGGAGATATGGGTGAGTTTTGATTGGTGGTACCCAGCATGAACTGCAGCATGAAGCATTTCATTGATTGTCACCATTGTTGAGAGTCATACACTGATTCTTGATAGCTAAGTAATAATGTTAACTTTAATGCATTAAATGTTTTTAAAATCCTTTATTAATAAAAAAAACCCCATTATTCTCAAGCTGTTAAATTAAATGGCTTATATTATAATACAACATTAAAATCACAAGTCCTATATAACCAAAGATTAGACACTGAATAAGATCAGTGATTCAGGCAATTACATGATGATATTGTCATCATCTTCAATAAACCGCCAACATCTCCTGATCTCATGGCTTTTTTAGCTACAACAGTTGTGCTTTATAAACACACAATTATAGCAGCCAGAGAAAATTTTATATTAAAGAGTCAAGGGTCAAGAGCACAACTAAAGCAAACGCTAACCACCATCATGGTGTCATCAAAATATGTTTAATATATTTTAAACTATTTAAATATTATATTTATTTAAACCGGAAATTAAATAAAGTAAATCTGGTTAGTTTTAAGTGAAGCTGGTAATAAGTGTACGGCCATGCGTTTCACCTTTTTGTTTGGCAAAATGACATCAGCAGAGGTCAAATCTTGACATCAAATTGACATCAACACTTTGACGTCAATTTGATTTTCATTTTTGACCAATTTCTTGACGTAATTTTGACATCAATTTGATGTCAAATTGACATCAAATGCCCACTGGGTAATTAAGATCTGATCTGTCAAAATTGCACTGTTCATAAATAAATATAGGTATGCTGTATGGAGCTGTAACTTCAGTGAGTGGAGTGCAGACATTTTTGTTTTCTCCTGCACCTGAGCCTAATTTGGGTATAGGATGTGCACACCTTTTTGTAATTTTCGACTCTTTATTGTGTAATGGGTTAATATATGCGTCTGCTGAATGTAGTCCATCATCCAGTCCTGGCTTCAGCGAGAGACTGACACCTAGTGGATGTTCTTTATTATCTGAACTAAACTACAGGTGAGTCACACCAGATATACCTACCTGTTTTGCATGTCTCTTAAACGCCAGGAAACTTTCAGTTCTTATTTTCAAAGATAACGAAACCTAATGTTGTTAACCCACTGTAGATTTCTCTATCTGTGTGTGTTGTACAGTCAAATGGCAGAAGCCCGTATTTCAGTGGCTCGGGATCAGTTCAGCTGTTCAATCTGTTTGGATCTACTGAAGGATCCAGTGACCATCGCCTGTGGACACAGTTACTGTATGAGCAGAGCTGCATTAGGGCTGCCAACTCTCACGCATTGAGCGTGAGACTCACGCAATTGACACTTTTCACACGCTCTCACGCCACACATCCATTTTCTCACGCACAGAAAAATCGCGAAGCAAAGACACGGAGACCGACAGACTAGCCAGAGCAGGTTACTTATGATATAAAAAAATCTCAGCTCTCAAATTCTGTCAATTTTATTACGAAATTCAAACACTAAATACCGTTTTGGCGCTTGTAAATGTGACGTGACAGATCCCTAGCGGCACGTGAACGATCATCTCTACGATCATAGTTCACTTTCTACATGAACTAGTTCAAAGTTCAGTTCACAAATTTTAAAATGAACTAGTTCCCATATAGAACCACAGACAATTATTTTATCTGTTTTAACCACTGATCTATATAGAATGACAATGTCATTAGATCAGTGGTTTTAACACAAGCTGTGCGTCAGATTTTTCCCATCCTCACCGACCTTGTCATAAAACTCGTTTAAATGATCATCTGACGCCTCCTTGCTGCTTTTTGTTTTGATTTGTAACGTAAGTGATGAGTCCATTCGACGATCCATTCATTGCGTCGGTCACGTGACAAATGAACGAAAGACTCGGAAGGTAAAGTAATTATTTATGTTCCCTGTAAACGATTTTTGACTGCATTATAATGATTTCTTAATTCAGAATATGATCAAGATTGCGTAGGTGGATGTGTTCTGGGAATTTGCCAGTAAATAGTATAACATTTAAAGACCCTTAAATGAACGAAATGACTCAAAAAAAGAATTGTTCATTTTGATGAACGAGATCGAACAATAGAGTCAGTAGACACTGGTGGCTGGTGGTGTTGCCAGATTGGGTGATTTTTCCGCTAACGTTACATATTAAGCCCGGTTTACGGTGTGTTTTAGCCGGGGTTTCGACTGGAAGGATCTATAGAAATCTGGCACTCTATTGAACGCAGTTAAACTGAGAGAGCGTGGCGTTCACAGACACCAGAATGAACGAGTTCACAATAACGTTCATCAGGCAGTAATACAGTACGTTCAGATAACATTCGCCCAGAATATGAACGAGTTCATGAACTAGGCCTATTGTTCAATGAACGCGGTCAGGCACAACACTGCTTTGCATAGGCATACACAAATGTCATTATTAACTGACAGATATCACTCAAATAGATCCTGGAATAATCACGTCTTTCTCACTAACGCTTAAAAGAAATGTGACTGCGGTCAGAGTCTTTTTTTATCCAATCAGAAGACTATGAGCCGCTTTCTGCCAGTAAATCATTTCGCGGATTCTCAAGGCAGCCCATGGCAATCAGGAAGCGGGGAAAGACATTAATAGATTGTCATGTGAGAACGCTATGTTGCTACCATTGCGCTGATTTTGGATTTTGTCTACTAAAATCAAAATTCCAGTATAAAGTAGTTTAGATATAAAGCCTTGTGAAGCTCTGAAAAAGCTTTCCTTTGATCATGCAGGGAAAAGATTCAAGCCTCTGAGCGTCGACAACAGTTCCATCTGCTGATTCGTAACATTTACAGTAGGCGTAAAGCCGACAATTAAAGGCAGGCGATTTGTTCCAAAACAAATCGCTGTTGTTTTCATTATGCTGGTTGAAAGTCTCTTCACATCTCGATAGCAATCACTAAGTTAAGTGGTCTTAATGTATTTATATATGTGTCTATACAGTATATCGTCTGTGGAAGGCATAGGACCATAAAATGTTGGTCCAATCACGATTTACTATCTGCCTGTCAACGTATGTATTTACATACCTCTGTGCACCCTGCTCATGCAGTCATCACACGTCATCAGCTCGTTTAATGCTATGCAGATGTAACCATGGCGTGAGGTCACACTTGATACCGACTACGCCACCGGGGTTGAATACCCACGCAACACAAGTTCAAATAGACAGTACTGAATGGAAGAACGAAGACGTGACTTTCAAGCTCAAATCTTTTATTGCACAGGAGTCATGAAATTCTAAATCAACAATCAACTTTAATGCTGAATACTATAAAAGAGGGATCACAATTTAATAAATATAGACATTAGGTCAATTATTAAAATCACAACCCACCAGTCTTAAAACAGGAGTAACCACGCCTGTGGGAAGAAGAGGAAGAGTCACTGGGCCACGGACCCGCAGCCCTAAGAGCACACACCACACGTGCACGGTTCTCAAGATCATTACCCAAACCACTTATAAAGAAAGGTGTAGTGAATAATACAAACCACTCTACACGCCCAAATCAATACCCATACAGTGCAGGAAATCTCACGCCACATGCAGCGAAGAGAGGAAAGGCCCAGATGACCCCAGAGGATAGTACTCCCACACAGGCTGGCTCCTAAAACACAGGGGATATGAATTTAAACCTCCTTTCAGTCACAAACATCAGAAAGAAATCAATTCAAAACAGATCTATCAATGTAAGCAAATATCATTTGGGAATTACCCATCTTTCGAATATCTGGGTACTGTGTTAAAAGGTGCTCCACGCATTTTACTTATCATTATTTACAGGCCTCCAAAATACTCTCCAGCCTTTGCTGAGGACTTACAGAACTGTTATCAACAATTACCTCAGAGTTTGACTGTTTTTCCATTGCTGGAGATTTTAACATTCACATAGATAGTGCAGAAAACAATATGGCAAAAGAAATCAAAACTGTTTTAAAAACTTTTGATCTGACTCAGCATGTACATGGACCCACACACAATCGTGGACACACTCTTATCAGTAAGGGTCTAAACATTTCATCGATTGTTATTAAGGATGTAGCACTGTCTGATCATTTCTGTATTTTCTTTGATATATTGATCTCTCCTGCCACTGAAGCTACTGTAGATCTGTGTCTGTCAAGAAGAGATGCTTAAATGAGAACACTAGTGTACTATTTAAGAAGGCTATATCCTTAACACCAAGCATATCTGCAGACTCTGTTGATTTTCTCCTTGATTCTTTTAACTCAAAAGTTAAAAGTGTAATTGATGATATTGCTCCTGTTAAAGTCAGGAAAAAGAGTGGCAGACAAAAAGCACCTTGGAGAAACTCAATAGCAGTGCAAATTATGAAAAGACAATGCTGAAAAGCTGAGCGCATGTGGCGGAAGACAAAACGCCTCGGTTACGACTGTAACCTCGGTTCCCTGAAGAGGGAACGAGCGTTGCGTCGAGTTTGACGCTATGGGAACGCTTTGCGTGATGATGTCTTGAAGCACATGTAAAATCAGTCCAATGGCGTGGCGGAACGTCAGATGCGGGTGACGTCACGTACCAGGAAACTATAAAGCCTGCAAGAAAACAGAGAGCGGCAGCTTCGTAAAGTCTGAAGTAGCAGCTGACAGGCATGAAGGAGATATGGCAAGGTGACGCAACGCTCGTTCCCTCTTCAGGGAACCGAGGTTACAGTCGTAACCGAGGCGTTCCCTTTCAAGGGAACTCGCGTTGCGTCGAGTTTGACGCTATGGGAACGTCTATACCAACGCCCCCATAGCTACAAGTGTCTGTCCTGTGTGAAATCATGTAGAGCAGCACTAGGATGACAGGACCTGAGACCCTGGTGTAGAGTCCAGGTCCAAGGAGTAAAACCTGACAAAGGTGTGCGGTGAGGACCAGCCTGCCGCATCACACACGTCCTGGAGAGAAACTCCTGAAATAAGGGCCTTGGAGGCCGCCATACTCCTAGTAGAGTGTGACCGGACAGCCATAGGAGAAGGCTGCCCGGCCGCTTCATAAGCAAGCGAAATAGCCTCAACCACCCACTTGCTCATCCTTTGCTTAGACACTGGAGATCCCTTGTTAGGGGACCCAAAGCACACAAATAATTGATCACTTTTACGCCACAGGGCAGCTCTGTGGACATAAGCATCTAATGCCCGGACTGGGCAAAGCAAATTATTAGTCTCCTGGTCCGCATTCAGAAAGGGAGGAGGACAGAAGGCCTGCAGAATAACAGGTCTGGCCACATTAGTGGGGACCTTGGGGATATAGCCCGGCCTAGGATGAAGAAAAGCTTTCACCATGCCCGGAGCAAACTCCAAGCATGACGGGGCAACCGACAGTGCTTGGAGATCCCCTATCCTCTTAAGAGAAGAAATAGCAAGAAGGAAAAGAGCTTTCAGAGTTAGAAATTTCTCAGGAACCTCCTCAATGGGCTCAAAGGGAGCCAGGGAAAGGCCTTGCAGAGCAATGGACAGATCCCATGGTGGCACCCTAGAGCGAACTGCAGGCCTCAGCCTCCAAGTGCCACGAAGGAAACGAGATACCAAAGGGTCTTTCCCCACAGACATTCCACCCAAAGGAATGTGGTAAGCACCTATGGCCGCCACATAGACCTTTAGAGTGGACGGGGTCAGACCTGCAGTGAACCGGTCCTGCAGGAACTCCAGCACTGTACCAATTGGGCAGTTAACTGGGTCCAACCGACGGACACTACACCAAGAAGTGAAGACTCTCCACTTCAGGGCATAAAGTTTCCTCGTGGAGGGAGCTCTGGACTGTAGAATGGTCTCAACAACCTCAGTTGAGAGACCTGACTCTATGAGCTGGGCCCCCTCAGAGGCCAAGCCCACAGGTTCCACAGTTCTGGCCGAGGGTGAAATATCGAGCCCTCTGCCTGGGACAGAAGGTCCCTCCTGACGGGTAGCTCCAGAGGAGGCCCGTCGAGGAGCGACACAAGATCGGGAAACCATACTCTGCCCGGCCAGCGCGGGGCTACAAGAAGCAGGCAAACCCGGTCCCTGCGAACTCTCTCCAGAACTCCCGGGAGCAGAGCAACTGGGGGAAAAGCGTACAGACGTAGCCTCGGCCACGTCTGCACCATAGCATCCAGTCCCAGAGGAGCTGGATGCGTGAGGGAGAACCAAAGTGGACAGTGAGACGTCTCTCGAGACGCAAACAGATCCACTTGAGCTTGGCCAAACTCCCTCCATATCAGCTCCACCACCTCGGTGTGGAGCCTCCATTCCCCGGGCCTCAGCCCCTGTCTCGACAGAGTGTCTGCTCCTATATTCTGGACCCCGGGGATGTAAGCTGCCCTGAGAGACAGCAACTTCCCCTGGGACCACAAGAGGATATGGCGTGCCAGATTGGATAATGGGCGCGAGCGCAAACCCCCTTGGTGGTTGATATAGGCGACTACCGACGTGTTGTCCGTATGCACTAACACATGGTGTCCCCTGAGATCTGTGATGAAGCTCCTCAGAGCCCGGAAGACAGCTAACATCTCTAGGCGATTGATATGCCAGGAACGATGATGGTCTTCCCACAGACCTTGAGACGAGCGACCCTCCAGGATCGCTCCCCAGCCCGTGAGGGAAGCATCCGTCGTTAGCAGTTTGCGACGACAAGGAGCTCCCAGCACTGGGCCCTGGGACAGGAACCAAGGTTTCTTCCACATAACCAAGGCACGTAGGCATCGCCGCGTGACCTTGATTGTGCGAAATGGGTTGCCCCTCGGGGAAAACCCCCTGGTCCTGAGCCACCACTGCAGGGGCCTCATGTGTAGCAGTCCAAAAGGTATCACGTTGGAAGCTGCTGCCATGAGACCCAACAGTCTCTGGAACTGTTTGACAGTGAGTAGCTGGCCTAGCTTTACATATTTCACAGCTGCAAGGATGGACTCTATGCGTGGAGGTGACAGGCGCGCCTGCATCAGCACTGAATCCCATACCACGCCTAGAAAAGTGGTCCTCTGGAGAGGAGTGAGCACACTCTTCTTGGCGTTCAGCCGTAACCCCAACTCTCTCATATGGGCGAGAACAACATCTCGATGTTGAACCGCTACCTGATGCGACTGAGCTAAAATCAACCAATCGTCGATGTAGTTCATGATGCGAATACCCTGGAGGCGCAGTGGCGCCAGAGCTGCATCCACGCATTTGGTGAAAGTGCGGGGTGATAAAGCCAGGCCGAATGGAAGAACTCGATATTGGTATGCTTTGCCCCCGAAAGCAAACCTCAGGAACTTCCAATGACACGGACGGATGGAAATATGGAAATATGCGTCCTTGAGGTCTATCGTGACAAACCAGTCCTCGGACCTGATCTGTGGCACGATTTGTCTCAATGTTAACATTTTGAACTTGAGCTGCATGACTGACTCGTTCAGAACTCGAAGATCTAAAATGGGACGCAATCCCCCGTCCTTTTTTGGAACTATGAAGTACCGGCTGTAAAACCCGGTTTCCCTGTTGGAGGGAGGTACATACTCTATGGCCCCTTTCTCTAACAGAGTGTTTACTTCCTGTTCCATAACCAGAACCTGCTCGGGGCCCACCACTGTGGGCAGGACCCCCATAAACCGAGGTGGGCGTTTCTTGAATTGTATCTGATACCCTTTTTCCACGGTCTGCAGGACCCAACGAGAAACATTTGACAGTAGCTTCCACGCTGTCAAAGATTCTACTAGAGGTACCAGTCTCTCGAGACTGACTTCTGGGTTCTGTTGTTGTTGAGTAGTCGGTTCGTCGCCCTGTAACGGCGCACCGGCAGGGAACGACTGAACGGACTGCTCTAACACCCTCCTCGGAGGGGGCGGGCATCCCGAGGCCACTACGTTTCCGGGTGGTCCTTGAGATATGTGCTCGCCGGAGACCGCTGCGCCCTGAAACACCAGAGGTGGCAGGGTTGGCAGAACGGTCCCCTGAGGGTACCGAAGGGAGACGGGCACCGTAAAAAGAGGTGTTGACCGCTGCACTTCGGGGGGGACTACCCTCATATGTCCTGAGCCCTCGGACGTCAGGACTTTTTCCCAGCAGCCTTCTTGGCGGTAATCACGGTCCGCAGATCCGTCCTACCCCTCGAAGGCTGCTGGGTTTGAGCGTGCCCTCCGTGTCCCCGAGATTTACGTGGGGGAGCACGGGAGGACACGCTCTGTTTTTGAGTCGCACGATATTCAGTGCTCTTTTTTGATGAGTGAGGCTGCTCCCGCTCAGCAGCCTCATGAAAAGATCGGCGGGGGAGAAGTTTTTGCAAAGCAGCTGCCTGCTTAGATGCTTCCTGAAGCTTATCCACAGCAGCAGTAACAGCGTTGCCAAAGAGACCATGCGTAGAAACCGGAGAATCTAAAAGAACATTCTTCTCTTTGTCTTTAATGTCGCTGAGGTTGAGCCACAGGTGCCTCTCAGTGGCCACCAGGGCTGCCATAGACCGCCCGGTTGATTTAGCGGTCTCCTTGGTGGCCCTGAGAGACAAATCTGTGGCTCTGCGTAGTTCAGCAACCACCTCAGGACCAATACCCCCGCCCTCATCCAAATCACACAATAATTCAGCCTGATAAGCCTGCAGCAGTGACATAGTATGAAGACACGCTGCAGCCTGACCAGACGCTGAATAAGCCTTGCCCACCAGAGAAGATGTGACTCTGAGGGGCTTATTAGGCAACGCCGGAGCTTTCAGGGAAGATGCCGTCGCTGGAGAGAGATAGCTCGCAAGCGTCTCTTCCACCTTCGGCATCTCCCCATAACCATACTCTTTATACCCAGATATAGTGGAATAATTCATGGTTTGTGGATTAAAAACTCTATAGGAAACTGGTTTCTCCCACGATCTCGACACCTCAGTGTGGAGATCGGGAAAAAACGGCAGATTTCGGCGTTGTGGTTGTGCACGTGAGGGCAGGAAGCGTTCGTCAAGTTTACTTTTTGAACGAACGTCCTGTTTATCAGTTGGCCACTCAATACATAGTCTATCAACCGCTCTTGTCACTACATCCAGCAATTCTTCAAATGCATGAGACTGAGGTGGGGCTTCCTCAGACTCAGCATCAACACTAACAACATCCAGTTCCTCAGAACTGGACAATTGCAGTGTTTGTTCAATCACCGGGGGGGGAAGAAACCGCCGCGCGTGCTTCCGAACCCTGATGAGAGACACCGGATCTATCAGGTAAGGGCTGAGATAGGGCAGAGCCCGTCTCAGACCCCGCTGATAGATCCATTTGCGAACCCCAGGACTGAGATCGCCGCTGTGCCTCGGCAGCAGCGGGACCCGAGCCCTGGGGACCGCGAGCTTCCCGGAAGAAGCTCAGCCGGGATCGGAGCGAGCGCATGGACAGCGCCTCGCAATGCACACAGCCAGCACCCTCGAGTGCTGACTGGGCATGCTCCTCTCCCAAACAAACAATGCACAGAACGTGAGTGTCCCTACCCGTAATAAAACGCGGGCAGGGATGCACACACATTCTGAACTGTTCGCTGGACATAATTGCTTTCAGTGACAAGACAACAATAAATAGACAGAGACAGATTCCACATAGAGCGCTACTGAAGACACAGAAGCTGCCGCTCTCTGTTTTCTTGCAGGCTTTATAGTTTCCTGGTACGTGACGTCACCCGCATCTGACGTTCCGCCACGCCATTGGACTGATTTTACATGTGCTTCAAGACATCATCACGCAAAGCGTTCCCATAGCGTCAAACTCGACGCAACGCGAGTTCCCTTGAAAGGGAACTTGTAGTCCATTATAACATCTACAAAGACAGCCTCCATGCATTCAATATGGAGCTAGGCAAAGCTAGACAGACTTTCTTCTCAAATATTATAAACAGCAATTTAAACAACACACGCACTCTTTTTGCTACTGTAGAGAGACTGACAAACCCCCCAAGCCAGATTCCCAGTGAAATGCTCTCAGACAACAAGTGCAGTGAGTTTGCTTCCTTCTTCTCTGAGAAAATCAATAATATCAGAAAGGTGATCAGCACATACTTGAGTTGCGCTGGGGTCAGACAGATCAGACCACCTGAGAAAGTAGTTACTATGTCTGATTTCAAAGAAATTGATGGCAACATTTTGGAAGAAACCGTACAGCACCTTAAAACATCAACATGCGCCCTTGACACACTTCCCACATCTTTTTTCAAAAGTGTGTTAAACAGTTTAGAAGCAGATCTTCTAGAAGTGGTAAATGCCTCACTTCTCTCTGGGAGTTTTCCAAACTCCCTGAAAAGTGCAGTTGTCAAGCCCCTCCTGAAAAAGAGCAATCTGGATAAGACCATATTAAGCACCTATAGACCGATCTCAAATCTTCCTTTCATAGGCAAGATCATTGAAAAAGTTGTCTTCAATCAGCTGAACAAATTCTTAAGCTCGAATGGATCCTTTGACAATTTTCAATCTGGTTTCCGACCGCACCACAGCACAGAGACAGCGCTCATAAAGATAATAAACGATATTCGCTTAAATACTGATTCAGGCAAATTATCAGTGCTGGTACTACTCGACCTCAGTGCTGCATTTGACACTGTCGATCATAACATACTTCTTGACAGGCTGGAAAACTGGGTGGGGCTTTCTGGGATAGTCCTAAAATGGTTCAGGTCATACTTAGATGGGAGAGGTTATTATGTGAGTATAGGAGACCATAAGTCTGAATGGACATCCATGACATGTGGAGTCCCTCAAGGCTCAATTCTTGCACCACTCCTGTTCAACCTGTATATGCTCCCAATGAGCCAAATAATGAGAAAGAACCAAATTGCTAACCACAGCTATGCAGACAACACACAGATTTACTTAGCCCTATCGCCTAACGATTACAGCCCCATTGACTCCCTGTGCCAATGCATTGATGAAGTCAACAGTTGGATGTGTCAAAACTTTCTTCAGTTAAACAAAGACAAAACTGAAGTCATTGCATTTGGAAACAAAGATGAGGTTCTCAAGGTGAACGCATACCTTCACTCTAGGGGTCAAACAACTAAACATCAAGTCAGGAATCTTGGTGTGACACTAGAGTCAGACCTTAGTTTCAGTAGTCATGTCAAAGCAATAACTAAATCAGCATACTATCATCTGAAAAATATTGCAAGAATTAGATGCTTTGTTTCCAGACAAGACTTAGAGAAACTTGTGCATGCTTTCATCACCAGCAGGATGGATTATTGTAATGGACTCCTCACTGACCTTCCCAAAAAGACCATAAGACAGTTGCAGCTCATACAGAACGCTGCCGCCAGGATTCTGAGCAGAACCAGAAAATATGAACATATCACACCAGTCCTCAGGTCTTTACACTGGCTCCCAGTTAAATTTAGGATTGATTTTAAAGTATTATTACTGGTATATAAATCATTCAATGGCCTAGGACCTCAATATATTGCAGATATGCTCACTGAATATAAACCCAACAGATCACTCAGATCATTAGGATCATATCAGCTAGAAATACCAAGTTCACTCTAAGCATGGCGAATCTGCTTTTAGCTATTATGCCAGCCGCAGCTGGAACCAGCTTCCAGAGGAGATCAGATGTGTTCCTACTGTAGTCACATTCAAATCCAGACTCAAAACACATCTGTTTAGCTATGCATTTACTGAATGAGCACTGTGCCGCTGTTCGTCCGACTGTTTGTACTGTACTGTATTTTATTTAATTTTTCTAAACTGTTTTAATTATTCTTATTTCTTTTTATTATTTTAATTTCTTCTATGTAAAGCACTTTGAATTGCCATTGTGTATGAAATGTGCTATATAAATAAACTTGCCTTGCAAGTAACTATGTTCTATAAAAAATAAAATAAAAAATTCTGCGTTAGATTAAACTGAGAAGGGTCATACCACTTGCATATTGTTGTCCTACTGTTACTTTAACTGCTTCTATTGTTCTCATTTGTAAGTCGCTTTGGATAAAAGCATCTGCTAAATGAATAAATGTAAATGTAAATGTACTTCAGTTTAGGTTTTAAAGGTTATGCCATTTAGGGTCAATTAAAGGTTATGTTTAATAACCTCCCTGTATATTTAATCCTAAAGTTCAAATTTTTCATATCTCAGTTACCTGAAGGAAATGTATGTGATCATCGGTGTGTAAAAGCTGCTTCAGCTCAGCTTCTCTCCTCCTCAGATCATCAATCTCCTGCTCCAGTCGCTTCAAGGGTCCTTCAGCTCGACTCACTTGTGCCTCTTCCTGATCTCTGATCGTCCGTGTCACATCAGATCGGCTTTCCACGATGGAGCGGATCAGTTCAGTAAAGATCCTCTCACTGTCCTCCACTGCTGCCTGTGCAGAGTGCTGTTAGGACACACAGACAATCAGACCTTTCACTCATGGGCTTCATCAGTGGGACTGGAAGTGTACACTGGGACTCTCAATGATGTAATGACTGAAGTCCTGACAGAACTGGAAACATTTCACATTAAAAATTAAAACTCACCCAATGTGTCTTCACAGCCTCTTTCAGCTCCCGAAGCTCCTTCGCTCTTTCCTGGATTCTCTGCTGGAACTTTCTTTGAATGTCACCTAAGGCTTTCTGTAACAGATAACAGTAAACATCAGCAATCCTCCTTAGAGGAATAGTTCATCCAAAATAAAATTCTGTCATCATTTACTTATTGTTTTAAACCTGTATGACTTTATTTCACAAATTGTTTTGAAAAATATCCTAGACATTATTTTCTGTATAATAAAAGTGAAAGTGACTAAATCCATGCAGATTTTTCTGCATCTTCTGATGTCATACAATAACTTTGTGATTTTAAGTCATGATTCACTGATAATCTTCCTCTTCTCTAACACTCTGAAATTAACTAAATTGGTACAGGTCAGGATATACAATTTAATGGCAAACAGCAATGGTTCTTGCATATCTGAGTTCCCTTACAAGGGACTCGAGGGTGCTGACTGTGAAGTGCTACCTCTGCGTACGCTCCGATCCCGCCTGGCGTTCTTTCGCAAGGACGTTCAGGATCGCGTTCCCCAGGGATCTGGTCCCGCCGCTGCCGAGGCACGGCATTGATCGCATACCTGGGGTTCAGCAAATGGATTTATCAGAGGGGTCTGAGACGGGCCCAGCCCTATCTCAACCTTCACCTGATAGATCTAGTGCCTCTTCTCGGGGTTCGGAAGCACGTGTTGCGGTTCCTTCCACCCCGATTGAGGCACCAACACTGCAACTATCCAGTTCTGAGGAACTGGATGTTGTTAGTGTTGATGCTGAGTCTGAGGATTCGCCACCTCACTCTCATGCATTTGAAGAGCTATTAGAGGTTGTGACCAGAGCAGTCGAAAGACTAAATATTGAGTGGCCATCAGAGAAGCAGGACGTTCGTAAAAGCAAGCTCGACGAACGTTTTCTGCCATCTAGGTCACAACCTCAGTGTCAGAGACTACCGTTTTTCCCCGATCTTGTGGGATAAGCCGGTCTCATATAGAGTTTATAATGCACAAACATCCAATTATTCCTCTATACATAAATATAAAGAGCATGGTTATGGGGAAATGCCGAAGGTGGAGGAGACGCTTGCGAGCTATCTCTCTCCAGCAACGGCATCTTCCCTAAAGGCTCCGACGTTGCCCACTAAGCCCGTCAGAGTTACATCTTCTCTGGTGGGCAAAGCATATTCCGCCGCTGGTCAAGCTGCAGCGTGTTTACACACTATGTCCTTGCTGCAGGCTTACCAAGCAGAATTATTGGGCGATTTAGATGAGGGCGGGGGTATTGGTCCTGAGGTGGTGTGTGAGTTGCGTAGAGCCACAGATCTGTCTCTCAGGGCCACCAAGGAGACGGCTAAATCCATCGGCCGCTCTATGGCAGCCCTGGTGGCCACTGAGAGGCATCTGTGGCTCAACCTCAGTAACATTAAGGAGAAGGAAAATTATTTTCTCTTGGATGAGCCCATTTCTACTTCGGGTCTCTTTGGCAATGCTGTTAATACTGCTGTAGAAAAGTTTCAAGAAGCTTCTAAACAGGCAGCTGCCCTTCGAAAACTCCTCCCCTGCCGTTCTTATCAGGAGGCTGCTGAGCAGGAGCAGCCTCACTCATCTAAAATGAGCTCTTCGCATCGCGCCACTCAGAAGCAGAGCGTTTCCTCCTGTTTCCTCCTTTGGTTCTCCCTCACGCATCCAGCTCCTCTCGGACTGGACGCTATGGTACAGACGTGGCCGAGGCTACGTCTATATGCTTTTCCCCCAATCGCTCTGCTCCCGGGAGTTCTGGAGAGAGTTCGCAGGGACCGGATTTCCCTACTTCTTGTAGCCCCGCGCTGGCCGGGCAGAGTATGGTTCCCCGATCTAGTGTCTCTCCTCGACGGGCCTCCTCTGGAGCTACCCGTCAGGAGGGACCTTCTGTCCCAAGCGGAGGGCTCGATATTTCACCCTCGACCAGAACTGTGAAACCTGTGGGCTTGGCCTCTGAGGGGGCCTAGCTCATAGAGTCAGGTCTCTCATCTGAGGTTGTAGAGACCATTCTACAGTCCAGAGCTCCCTCCACGAGGAAACTTTATGCCCTGAAGTGGAGAGTTTTCACTTCTTGGTGTAGTGACCGTCGGCTGGACCCAGTTAACTGCCCAGTTGGTACAGTGCTGGAATTCCTGCAAGAGCGGTTCACTGCAGGTCTAACCCCGTTCACTTTAAAGGTTTATGTGGCGGCCATAGGTGCTTACCACATTCCTTTGGGTGGAATGTCTGTGGGGAAGGACCCTTTGGTATCTCGTTTCCTCCGTGGCACTTTGAGGCTGAGGCCTGCAGCTCGTTCCAGGGTGCCCACTTGGGATTTGGCCATTGCTCTGCAAGGTCTTTCCCTGGCTCCCTTTGAATCTATAGAGGAGGTTCCTGCTAAGTTTTTAACATTGAAAGCTCTTTTCCTCCTCGCCATCTCGTCTCTTAAGAGAATAGGGGATTTACAGGCATTGTCGGTTGCCCCCTCATGCTTAGAGTTTGCACCTGGTATGGTCAAGGCATTTCTCTATCCAAGACCAGGTTATGTCCCTAAGGTCCCCACTAATGTGGTCAGACCTATTATTCTGCAGGCCTTCTGTCCTCCTCCTTTTCAGAATGCGGACCAGGAAAGAAATAATTTGCTTTGCCCAGTTCGGGCGTTAGATGCCTATGTCCACAGAGCTGCCCTGTGGCGTAAAACTGATCAATTGTTTGTGTGTTTTGGGTTCCCAAGTAAAGGGTCCCCTGCATCTAAGCAAAGAATGAGCAAGTGGGTGGTTGAGGCCATTTCACTTGCTTATGAGGCGGCCGGACAGCCTTCTCCTATGGCGGCCTTCAAGGCCCTTATATCAGGAGTTTCCCTACAGGACGTTTGTGATGCGGCAGGCTGGTCCTCACCGCACACCTTCGTCAGATTTCACTCTCTGGACTTGGACTCTACTCCAGGGTCTCAGGTTTTGTCATCCTAGTGCTGCTCACTCGATTCACACAGGACAGACATTGGTAGCTATGGTGACGTTGGTATAGACGTTCCCCATAGCGTCAATCTCGACGCAACGCGAGTTCCCTTGAAAGGGAACGCCTCGGTTACGACTGTAACCTCGGTTCCCTGAAGAGGGAACGAGCGTTGCGTCACCTTGCCATATCTCCTTCATGCCTGTCAGCGACTACTTCAGACTTTACGAAGCTAACGCTTTCGGTTTCGAACAGGCTTTATAGCTTCCTGGTACGTGACGTCACCCGCCTCTGACGTTCCGCCACACCATTGGACTGATTTTACATGTGCTTCAAGATATCATCACGCAAGGCGTTCCCCATAGCGTCAATCTCGACGCAACGCTCGTTCCCTCTTCAGGGAACCGAGGTTACAGTCGTAACCGAGGCGATTTTCATCCATTTCAGATTGTTGGAAAAGAGGAAGATTATCAGTGAAACAACTTATTTTTTGGTATTTTCTACATACAAGCTATCATATGGCTCAAGAAGATTGTAACATAGCACACACACACACACACATATATATATATATATATATATATATATTCAAAAAAACACAAAAAGTATCACTATGATTGGTCAATACAACATATATATACATATATACAGTATATATATATATATATACACAGTATATATATATATATATATATATATATATATACATACATACACACATATATATATATATATGTTGTTTTGACCATCGTAGTGATATTTTTTTTAATTTTGATAGCTTCTTTCTTCATTCATTGCACTATATGGGAAAAACAATCCACCTTCTGTGTTCCACGAAAGAAAGAAAGAAAGAAAGAAAGAAAGAAAGAAAGAAAGAAAGAAAGAAAGAAAGAAAGAAAGAAAGAAAGAAAGAAAGAAAGAAAGGATTTGGTATGAATAAACTGGGTGAATAAATGATGACATCATTTTCATTTATGTGTAAACTAATCATTTTACAGTTCTAACAGATTTACAGATAATCTATAGTATAATCTGTAAATTCGTGCCGCTTTTTCCGACGAAGTGTCTGGTTCCTCTTTATATGATGTGCATTTTTCTGGTTCCTCTTCATATGACGTGCATTTTTCGGTAAACTCTTACTGTATTGCATCATGAACATACATTTACACACCACATACACAGTAGCCCATAGTATGTGCTTCTCCTATCTGTTTCTCAGCCATCTCTGCCTTAATTGATTTTTGTGTTCATCCATCACACACATCAAACAAATACATCGCTGGTCAGTACGACAGTAAACCTCCATCAGTCTGTCATGTTGAGAGCAGATCATCTCCTGCAGTCGTACAGTGGCATTAATCAAATTGTGTTTTATATCTTTAAAGAAACTGTCATGTTGTTCAAGGTGACTATGACAGTAAGAGTTCAAACACATCATACAGGACTTTAAAGCTTTGCGTTTCCTTCCAGTACAGACGTCACACTCCACATCTCCAGGTCCAGCATAACTGAGAGCAGGACGAGCTGTTTGGACTTTTGCCTTCTTCAGTGTCTCCACCATTTCAGCAAACACCACATTCTTGTTTAAAGCAGGTCTTGGAGTGAAGGTCTGTCTGCACTGAGGGCAGCTGTAAACTCTCTTCTGATCCTCTTTATTCCAGCAGTCTGTAATGCAGCTCATACAGTAACTGTGTCCACAGGCGATGGTCACTGGATCCTTCAGTAGATCCAGACAGATTGAACAGCTGAACTGATCCTGAGCCACTGAAATACAGGCTTCTGCCATTTCACTGTACAAGCAAACAGATACACATAGTTATACAACGGCTGAACAACACTAACGTTTCAATTTCTCTCAACTGAGAAGTGTTTCCAGTCTTGAGACGTGTGCAAAACAGGTGTGTTTGTAAGGTGCGACTCACCTCTTGATAAGAACCAATCTGTCTTGCAATAAGCATAACAACTATATGTAGCCTATTAAATATAGTATTATATTCAGAAGATCTGCACAGACAGCTGTACTGACTTCCAACTTTCCACTGCATGTAGATTACGCAAATGGAAATATACAATAAGTCCTTAAGTTGCTCTTCATCTGATACCGAAGCGTTTCCTCGTTCTGCGTTGAGAAAGTGAAAGTAGTTTAAGCTGTTCCTAGTTTGTGTAAATACACATCCAGGCATCTGGCAATAGATGGCACTCACAAACTGTTTTCTAATGCTTGTCAGTATTTTAGTAAAAATACTGTTTTTGCTAAAATAACAATAGTAAAAAAAAAAAAAAAAAATGGTAGCGATATATATATAGGCTATAACAGCAGAAGAGGCTGATGATAGGGGTTGGCAATTGAACCCAAACACATAGCTGTGAGGAGCTGTTTTTCTATGTGTACATCTATAGCATGGCAAAATTTGAACAATACTATAAAAGTATTATGAAACCACTTTCTTGTTTGATAATATTTTGTTTTGTTTTAAAGTTTTTTAGTCTTTTTTTTTCTTCTTTTTCTGTATCGTTTTTTTGTATGTGTACATGACAAAAAAGAACCACTCTTCAAAAAAGAACACATGCATAATTTCTCTTGTAGTATATATATATATAGGCTATAATTCTAATAACTCTTACATAGCCTACTTTATTTTTTGTGGTAAAACGAATTTTTCTAATCTACATAATAATAAAAAAAATACAATGGCGTTCTTATAAAACCTATCAAATGTGTTGATATTTGATTAAATAACAGTTCATTATTATTTTTGTTATTGGTTATGTATACCAGGCCTTTATTAGGACTATACAATAAGCCCTTCTTTTTATGAACCACAAAAGGATAACTTTCTTTAAAAAAATGGTAATGAATGAATAGCGACCAGCATCAAGCTTTTTAAAAAAGACGCAAAAGTATCACAGAATGATGCAACACGTGTCGTATATTCCAAGTGTTTTGGGGAAAATGTTGGGTAAAGCCTGGAATACACTACACGACTTTTGCTCAGGTTTTATTCCAGCCTTGAGTTAGGCTTAAAAGGTAATAAATTGCTTGCTACTAATTACATCTTCAACAGTGTAATTAGATTAGGCTACTCTAACTACACTTTCTAAAAAGTATTACATTAGGCTACTTATTAGGCTACTAATTACTTTTTAAATCCAATATCAACCTCGACCAGTGGAACAACCCTTACGAAAAAGAAGTTTATTCAAGTGTGCTATTAGTATACTTCTTTTAAACTAAAAAATAAGAAAGTATACTTTCAGTCTACTTTTTATATACTTCTCAGAAATATACTCTATGTACTTCTCAGAAATATACTTCAAATTCCACTTAAGTATACTTGACTTATACTGACAGAAAAGTCTAAGTATATTTGGCCTCTACTTGTTGATCGAGATATACTTAAAAGTATAATTAAGTATTCTAAGTATTCTTGGCTTGTACTTGTGTTTACTATTTTGATTGAGTAGATTATTAAATACTTTTTTAAAAACATAATATTACACAATGTTGTATAAACTAACATGTTCAGCTTTATATAGTAACAAACTTTCGGGTGGAATAGCTTATAGAGTAAATAAAATAAGCATGGAAAATAAGTTTATTCAAGTGTTCTATTAGTATACTTCTTTTCAACTAAAAAGAAGAAAGCATACTTTCAGTCTACATTTTATATACTTCTCAAAAATATACTTAATTACACTTAAGTGTACTTGACTTATACTGAGAGAAAAGTCCAAGAATATTTGGCATATACTTGTACTCAATCTTTTGATCGAGATATACTTAAAAGTTAAATTACTCAAAGTATACTTGGCTTGTTGTGTTAACTCTTTTGATCAAGTAGCCTATTAAATATACTTTTTTTACATCGTTTTTCATATACAGTCTTATGAAACTTTGTTTGAAAATATTGATTAAAATATTGATATAAAACAGATATGTTTCTAATTCTGCGTATCTGAATTTTTGTGTAGGCTAGTCCACTGGTGTACATAGGAATTTACTTTAATTCAACTTTTCCCCACCATTGACTGTGATAGAAGTGATAGAAGATTGCTCACTCAAATGTAAAATAATGTGATCATCAAACATTAAACAGCTTGTAAATCAAAACTGCTTAATGTTTCCAAATGAAGCGTAACCCATTAATAGAAAACGACTGAAGCTGTGGGGGTGTCGGACTCGATTTACTCCATCTGTGTTTGATCATCGTTCTGAATCTGATCAAGGCATGTAGTCTTTGACAAAAATGTGATTTTGTTTAAAATGTTGCCTTTCTTTATGAAACTTACAGACATTCAAGTGTTGATAAAAAAGGATGCATGAAGCTAATAAAAGGTTTTTAAAATTAAAGTAGAGTTAAAGGTATTTTTCAAGTATAAAAAATAACATTTGAACATAGTAGTATAGTGCAAAACTTGTATATAAATATAAACTATAAGTATGATGTTAAGTTCACTTAAAGAAAACTTGTAGTATAAAACTACTAAACTAGTAGTTTACTGAGAGTACACTAAAAGAAAACTTTCTAATATACTTGCGGTATAAAACTACTAAACTAGTAGTTTACTGAGAGTACACTAAAAGAGCAAAAATAATATATAAATGGTAAACTATAAGTATGATGTTAAGTTCACTTAAAGAAAACTTGTAGTATAAAACTACTAAACTAGTAGTTTACTGAGAGTATACTTCAAAGTTGCTACAAGTATTAAAATAGTAAACTACTAGTATACCCATAAGTTCACTTGCAGTACAAATGAGAAACATAATTATGAACTAGTTGTGCACTTAAGGTTTACTACTGTTACACTTATAGTACACTTAAACATATACTTTTATATACTTCAAGTGGGCCAATTTAGTCCCAAGCGGTATTAAAATAGTACACTTACAAGTTTACTACTAGTACATATTGACATTAGTATACTTACTACATAAAGTATACTTAAAAATATACTTGAACATTACTCAAGTATACTTCATAAAATGAACTTGAAGTATGCTTTTTTTTCGTAAGGGAATATACTATAGACATGAAACTGCTGTTTTAATTCATTAAAATAAACAATATAGCCTACAATTGCATAAATTATTCTTGAACTGACCAAAGTGTCTAAAGGGAGGTTAGCCCATAGATATCATATAATAAAGGCTAGATGTCTCATGCGCGCTGCTGGCCAATGGAGGTCGACGTCCGCACGTGGCGGCCATCTTGCCACAGACAGCTCGCTCACTCGTTTAATGGTGCATGAACTTTTAAATAACCAGAACTTGCTCAATTTTCTACCGATTTTCAAACGGTTTGGTTTGTTATAAACGTCAGAGATGTAGTTATGACACTGCATACATATGAATAATTATAACATACATGTTCAAGCATTCGGAATTATAGCCACGTTAATAACGTTTGTAAGAAACCAAACCGTTTGTAAATCCGTCAAGATTTCAGCGAGATAAGAGGATTTGTGTGCGTTCTGATCACTCACCTGACCTTACATTAAAGGTATAGCGGAGGATTTTTTACTTCCGGGTGGATCACCTATTGGTCCTCCTAATTGTCAATCATTCTGGTGAATCAATCAAACTTATTCAAAAAGTGGAGAGGGCGGGTCTTATCTAAAATTCGGAAAGATCCTCCACTATACCTTTAAGCCTGCCTGTGATAAGATGGCCGAACGGTGATGCCGGAAGTGACTGCGCCATAAGACATCTAGCGTTTATACGCCTACGTGGTGACGTGTAACACAGACGCGCTGCGCAAAAACACTACCTGAACTAACTCGAGGTCCAGATAGAAGGAAATGAATAGTGGAATAAAGTCGTTATTTTTTTTGTTTTTTTGCGCACAAAAAGTATTCTCGTCGCTTGATATACTTAAGATTGAGCCACTGTAGTCACTTGGACTATATTAACGATCTCTTTAATAACTTTTCTGGGCCAGCAAGTTTCGGTCTCCTAGAAGTCTATGGAGGAGTGATCCAGCGCTCAGATTTCACCCAAAATATCTTAATTTGTGTTCCGAAGATGAACGAAGGTCTTACGGGGTTGGAACAACATGAGGGTGAGTAATTACTGACAGAATTTTCATTTTTGGGTGAACTAACCCTTTAAAAGCGGAAAGCGCATCACTCATTCCTGGGAATACATTTGACATCGCAGCCTGACCTTGACGGAAATAAATATCCTACGCCAAAAGTAGGCTACCAGAGAAAAAGTCACAGCTGTGCTCAGATTTGTAAACCGTAGCCTACAGTTGCTTTGGTTTTTCAATCCGTACCCGTTTCCCCCGTGGCTCAAAAGGGACACAACAAAAATAGGGACACACGAGAAAGCCAAAATAGAATGCAAAATTTATTAACAAAATAGAACTATACAGAAAAATTTTTTTACGTACAACGGTAACAGCAAACAAATTCATAATCCGTGCACGCTTTCGCAATCGTTGTTTTGTAAATCGTCCTTTCGCAATAGTTGTTTGTAATATTCAGTTCCTGTGAAAAAATGTGGAATACTGTTCTAATAGGTGAAGTTACACAACAATATGCTGATTGATTACATAACAATATTTGGATGTAATATTCAGTTCCTGTGAAAACCTGCTCCAGCTAATGGAGTAGCCTACAGGTGATGAGTAATATTCAGTACCGGTAAACTCCACCCGTTGGAACAGTTTCTTACAGTAACTGAATATTACACAACATCACCTGTTCAGTTTTGAAAACTGTAGCCTACTCACAGATTTGTGACCTATTTCTTATTTTAGAAATCAGTTTTTCTGTAGGCTATATTGATTTGTTGTGTATTGTTAAGATGAATACAACTGTCTTAACTGAATTTTTCTATGATTTGGCGATGGGGTGTGTAACGTATAGATGACATGAAACCACATGTGGTTGAACTGAAACCCCTCCAGGTCTCCCGTATTTTGGTACCCAAATGTTGACAGGTAGGCTATATTATTAATTCGTGGCCACGAAACAATATTCACCTGAATATTCACCAGTTCACAAAAATATAGGTCTTTATAGCATTCACTAATTAATAGTATTAAACTGTTTTTCTTACCTGTGAAGATAACTCTTCAGTGAAGGCCGACTATAGTGTTTGTTCTAGTAGGCTACAGCTTTTTATTCATTTTGCAAAGAAATTGCCGTTTTTTAATAAGCAGGAAAAATTTCCGACTTTAAACAAATACCCATTTAAATGCTTAGGATGTTTGAGTTGTAAGAATGTACAGGGAGACTTTCGATTTAACGGTGTCTCCTTATGCAATGTTTTCTGTCAAATCATAACATTTCCTATTGATTCAAAAGAATTCACTTTCGTATGACTCTATTAGCACCGCAATTCACTCCGTTTCTCCCAGAAAAAGCACAGTTGTGAAAATCAAGATCAAAACAAAAACGCGACACGAAATACAACACCTAGAAATCCCACAAATGTATCCGTGTATTTCACTGAGTTAAATATTTCCGGACCGGGACTCCATCATTTGTCTGGTGACAGTCAGAATGACAGACAAATGTGAACGCGAGAAGAGAACAACGCTTATTCACCTCAGAGAAGAAGGTAGGCCTACATGGAGTGTATTTCCTAACAAGCCTACTGCATTATGAGGCACTTCCAGTTTGGGGAAGTTTCACTCAAAAAGATTAGTGACCTGAACATGGTGTCACTTTATTTTGGGATAATCATGTGTTCCTTATGTGCCATATGAATCTGGGGATCACAGGAATGACTCCCTCTGCATGGACAGAGAGCATCTTTACTGAACTGATAAGCTCCATCTAGAGAAGGTTATACAGATGATCAGAGATCAGGAAAAGGGTGAAGTGAGCCAAACTGAAAGATTAAAGATTAGCCAGAGCAGAATATTAAAGAACTGTGGAGGAGAGACGCTGAGCTGGACATTTCTAAACACTTAATGTGGCTTAAAGTCCTAAAACTACAACCAGGGACAACCAATTTCTCTTATCATATAAACACTATCTATTGCAAAGATAACAACACCATGATACAAGTGGAAAGACAATATTCTTACTTTAAATGTTCTCCCCATAGAGAACAGTTTTATAAAAAATGCATTCCTGGCTTCAGCGAGAGACTAACACCTAGTGGATGTTCTTTATTATCTGAACTAAACTACAAGTCACAGCAGATACACATACCTGGTTTGCATATTCTTGCAGTTTGGAAACTATTTTAGCTTTAATTTCAGGGAAAACGAAACCTAGGCTAAGTGTAGATAAGCTGCTGTATGTATCTGTCTATCAGTGTCTATCAGTTCTACCGTACAGTGAAATGGCAGAAGACCGTATTTCAGTGGCTCGGGATCAGTTCAGCTGTTCAATCTGTCTGGATCTACTGAAGGATCCAGTGACCATCGCCTGTGGACACAGTTACTGTATGAGCTGCATTAGAGACTACTGGAATAAAGATGATCAGAAGAGAGTTTACAGCTGTCCTCAGTGCAGACAGACCTTCACTCCAAGACCTGCTTTAGGTAAAAATACCATGCTGGCTGAAGTGGTGGAGAAACTGAAGAAGAAAAAAGTCCAAACAGCTCGTCCTGCTCTCAGTTATGCTGGACCTGGAGATGTGGAGTGTGACGTCTGTACTGGAAGGAAACGCAAAGCTGTAAAGTCCTGTATGATGTGTCTGGAATCATATTGTCAAAGTCACTTTGAGTGTCATGAAGGATCTCGTTCAAGGAAACGACACAAAGTGACTGATGCCAGTGGACGACTGCAGGAGATGATCTGCTCTAAACACGACAGACTGATGGAGGTTTACTGTCGCACTGACCAGAAATTTATTTGTTACAGGTGTGTGATGGAAGAACACAAAAATCACGATACTGTTTCAGCTGAAGCAGAGAGATCTGAGAAGCAGGTATGAACTGAAAACACATAAACTGAGTTGATTCTTGAAGTTATGCCAATTAATGATGACATTTTCACACAATAATAAAAAATTTTATATTAATATTTAATTAATTTGCACTGAGTCCATTGAGGAGGATTACAGTTATTTTTCGTTCCTCAGAAAAAGGTTGGAGAGATACAAGATAAATTCCAGCACAGAATCCAAGAGAGACAGAAGAAGCTTCGGGAGCTCAGAGAGGCTATGAAGACTCACAAGGTGAGACTCAGACTTACCAAGTACCCTACTTTCACCAGTCAGAGCTCAGTGTTAGACGAGTTTCCAGTTCTACTGTAACCCACTGTGTTTAATAGGCTGATGTTGAGTGAAAGGTCTGATTGTCTGTGTGTCCTAACAGAGCTCTGCACAGGCTGCAGTGGAGGACAGTGAGAGGATCTTTACTGAACTGATCCGCTCCATTGAGAAAAGGCGATCTGAGGTGACACGGATGATCAGAGATCAGGAAAAGGATGCAGTGAGTCGAGCTGAAGGACTCTTGAAGCGACTGGAGCAGGAGATTGATGATCTGAGGAGGAGAGAAGCTGAGCTGAAGCAGCTTTTACACACAGACGATCACATACATTTCCTTCAGGTAACAGAAATCTGATCAATAGAACAGTGTCAAGTCTTTTCATTAGTTACAGTCTTATTTTCTCATTTTACTGTAACATAACTATGATCTGAGCCACTAAAATAACAATTCAAATGTTAGATCCTTTTGCTTTACCAGATCCCATCATGAGATGTTTTTGTGGCACCTAAAATCAGTTCAAGTTTTGTCTAATACCCCAAAACAGTAAATCCTCAAATCTCTGTAACAATAATAATAATAAAAAAAAACAGTAGGCTAATACAAAAACAAGATTACAAACAAGCAAATAAAACACATTTGAAGAATTGTTGAAGAATACAAATTGGAAAATACAATGGAAAATGACTGCTTAACAACATCATCATGATTCATGTGACACTAAAAACCTTGAGTTATAGACATTCCCTTACATCCCCTATAACTTATAAAGACATAAAGACGAGATAGTACGCAATATTCATAACACCACCTGACAGAATTTCTGCCAACATTCTAACCAACTTCAAAACAACAGTTGGTTGGAATGTTGTCAGGAATTATGTTAGGATTGTGTTCTTACTATAATAATTTCATTAACTCTACAGACAGGGTTTTTTTTATACAAATGAAATTTCACAATGCTATACCACACCTAAAACTACTAGCCTAACTAATATAAAGTTCAGACATTATTAAAGAGAAAACACTAGTTATAAAATATGAACAACTGAACATATTGTAAGTAATAACACAAATAAATGGAATAGAACAAAAATACAAATGAATTAAACAGTGCTTTAAGTTTTATATGTCTAAGTATTCAGTTACAGAAATTGGATAGTCTTCAGTGTATAAATGAAATATAGATGAATCCTTTTTAAAGTTATTCAGTCAAGAGCAGTGAGTGTTTTTCTGTTTGTCTTTTATTGTTTGATTAACATTAATGAAACACAGACAGAATATTAGGCTGCAGTCACTTTAAGAATTAATTCACTTAAGACAAGAACATAAAAAGCATAAAAAGAGAACTCAATTCGGAGTTCTCGCGCTATCTGAGAGGTGGCTTTCTGTGCATGTGCTTCAGATGTGTGTGCACAGAAAACCATCTCAGACAGCGTGCAAGTAGCAAACTGAATGGTTTAAAGTTGCTTGAAAGTTGCTGGATGTACAGAATCACTACAGATTAATTTGGAAAAATAAGTGTGGTATAAATCTTGGGGAGGATGCTGGTAAAACGTTGTTGTGTCTTTGTATCTTTAATGTTTCTGTTTATTTATTTTCTCTAGAGTTTCCAGACTCTCTCTGACCATCTGGAATCTTCAGGCGTACCCAGAGTTACCAGCAGTTCTGTCCACCTTTATAATGATGTGAGAAAATCTGTCTCTCAACTGAAAGACAAACTGGAGAAGTTCTGTAAAGAGGAGATGGAGAAAATATGTGGTCAAGGTAAAGCGGCAGAAACATTGGCCGTTTCTCAATACCAAGTACGCAAACTTCAGACTTGAGTCCTTGGTAGTTCGGACTTGACAAGTTCGATTTAGGAGAACGAACTACCAAGGACGGAAGGACTCAAGTCTGATAATTCTGCAAATGGAACAGCGGCGTACTTGATAGCGTCACTCAGCTCGCTCTGGCTACTCCGGTTATCTCTTTATGTATATTTAGGCTACAATAAAACAAAATATGTTATAAACCACCACTCTGCCTCTTTTCATTTTCATTTAAAAAAATCTTAAACATATTAATGGCCACACAAATGTGGTTCAGGCAACAAAATTTATTATCTTCACTGCATACATTTATAACAACACGAAATATAAAACACAACCCCGACTCTTTTTGTTTTCATTTAAAAAATATGACACATAAAAAACATTACAATATTGATCATTAAAACTGACATTTAGCAAAAAGAGACAGGGTTGTGTCATTTTATTTGATTATATATGTAGGCTACATACAGTGAAGAGAATGGCAACATGTTTTAAATATATAAAATAAAATGACATAACCTTTTTTGTTAAATGTCAGTTTTAATGATCAATAATAGCCATTATAAAAGTATAAGTAGCCTAAAAGGTATAAGAAGCTATACAATAATAAAGCAAACGATTCAGTCAAACATAAGTCAGCTCTCTAGGCTACAATGTTAAAGTTAAATAGACTAAATATATAAAGCTATCAAACTTCACTTTGCCCTCAGCCAAAATGTTTTGCCAGGGAACAAATTATATATTAATGAGACAAATAAATAAATAAATAAATCGCACGTTAGATATACACAAGATGATTTATATCTCATGTTAAACCACTAGTCTAGAGACATCCGAGCCAGCGGCAAACGTCAGCAGCACTAACCGAGGAAAGGCTGTTCTCGGCGGGGTACATGAGCGCCGAGCGTCCGATTGCCTGGATCTCACAACTTCAAATTTGTGACAATCAATCAAATTTTCAAATAGGCGCAATCTTTATAAATAAACCAAAGATTTGAGCTTTAAACAACTACATTATCGCCTGAAAAACTCTTAAAACTAAATTTCGTGACACAATAACAGCAGTATTTTTAAATTTTCTGGGATACCTGCTCCTGCTGGCTGTCTCTCAAGTCCGCACAAGTCACCTCTCGATGCATCCTCGGTAAAAGGGGCGGATCAAGAACACATCCAGGGATTTGAACTGGACGTAATGAAATAAATTGAACAACTCATGAATTGCCAATCAGAAGTGTGTTTAGCAAGGTCAGTGACTTTTATTACAGTCTGTACTGTTCAGTACAAAAAAGTGATTATTTAATTAATTACTTGTTCAAGTGTTATTCAAGTGTTAATTATTCAATCAATTCCCCTTTTGACCAATTATTTTCTGCATTGTTCAGCAGATACGCCCAATATGTCCATAGAAGACTTGGAAATGTTTGGTGCCAAAAAGGCGTATCTGACGTTTTTTGCCATATGTTTTGGATTTTAAAATGTTTTAGAACATGTTCATTGTGTTAATATGCCATAAGTTTATTACTTAAATACTCATTCATGTAAGTATGCCTGTGGTTACAATGTTTGTGGTTTAAGGTTAATAATACAGGTGATTGAAGTGTGGTCAAAATTTTGTTTTGTCTCTCCTGTAAAGTTTGTCAAAAGCCACTTACGCCCCTCTGGCTCCAAGCCCTCATATTGATCAGGTACCTGCCCAGCAAACACAAAAACGTTGCAAAAACGTTTTTTTCACGTCGTGAAAAAGTTGTCACAACGTTTTTATCCTACGTATTTAATACGACAGATGTCGGGTTTTTTAAACGTTATAAACACGTATTTTCACAACGTGGCTGAAACATTTTTTTAACGTTATAAATACGTATTTTCACACCATTGATGAAATGTTTTGTAAAAAAACGTTTTTTTAAACGTTGCTTCGACGATATGCGTCATGTTCAACATTTTCAAAATGTCAATATCACGTCTTATGTGGTACTTTTTTTCCTATTGGTTTTTACCACGTTCACCCGAAAAATTCACTGAAAACGTTTTTTTGACTACCTAAAGAAAACATACCTGGTTGGTATTTTCACAACGTTTCTAAAACGTTTTATTTTGGTTACATAATTTTTTTAATTTAGGTGTGGTTTCTTAAACGTTTTTAAAACGTTGCAGTGCAACATTACCTAATTGCAACCAAAAAACAACGTTGTAAAAACGTTTTGTGTTTGCTGGGTGGTGCCTAACGAAGATCTGATCTGTCAAAACGTTGCATAGGTATGCTGTATGGAGCTGTAACTTCAGTGAGTGGAGTGCAGACTTTTTTTTTTTTTTTTTTTTTTTGCACCTGAGCCTAATTTGGGTATAGGATGTGTACACCTTTTTGTCATTTTCTACTCTTTATTGTGTAATGGGTTAATATATGCGTCTGCTGAATGTAGTCCATCATCCAGTCCTGGCTTCAGTGTGAGACTGACACCTAGTGGATGTTCTTTATTATCTGAACTAAATTACAGGTGAGTCACACCATATATACCTACCTGTTTTGCATTCGGTTCTTATTTTCAAAGATAACTAAACCTAAGTGTTGTTAACCCACTGTAGATGTCTTTCTATCAGTGTGTTCGTGCAGTAAAATGGCAGAAGCCAGTATTTTGTGGGATTAGTTCAGCTGTTCAATCTGTCTGGATCTACTGAAGGATCCAGTGACCATCGCCTGTGGACACAGTTACTGTATGAGCTGCATTACTGACTGCTGGAATAAAGATGATCAGAAGAGAGTTTACAGCTGTCCTCAGTGCAGACAGACTGTTGTTGTGCATCCATCGCCAGTAAATACCTCTTTGTTTGTTTACATTTTTGTCTTTTAATAATAAAATTGCATTTGTTCTCCAATTCAACAAATGTAAAAAGGTTGGCTCACCAGCAGGTGGTGCAAGCGCGTTTGACGAAGACCAGAGCAACAGTTAGGGCAAGTCATGCATTCATAAAACCGATTTACAGAAATGGAGCAAGCGTAAGTATTTGTGATGATTATCAGGGCCAGTATATACGTACACCAATGAGCCAAAACATTATGACCTAATATGCGGTTGGTCCTCCGTGTGCTCCCAAAACAGCACTGACCTGCCGAAGCATGGCCTCTATCAAGACCCCTGAATCTGGCAATGGATCTCCAGATCATGTAGCCACTCTGCAGAAGAGCTCAAATGTTCAGAAGATCCTGGAAAGCCAAAGAATGTGTAGTACCTGGAGGATTACTTTTTCACACAAGTAATGCAAGTTACTTTGTTTTCCCATTTACTGACTGACAGCTCTCCTGTCCCCATGTTGACAGAAATCGGGAGTAAAGTGCAGAAGCATGTGTGCGCTTGCTGCTTTGTTAACATAATTATTGTAGTTCTAGACCTAATGTGAGTATGCATTTACTCATTTCACTTGAACAGAAACAGATTCAGTATTCCTCCAAATGAATAAAAGCAGTTAAATGCAAACTCAAAATACTGTATTATGCAAACCTGTAATAAGTAAATGTTAAATAACACACACAATTATAAACCAATGTCTTTGCTGCTGATCTTCAGTGATACAAATCAACTGTAGCAAAAATGACTTCAGATATCATCACATTTGCTTATTTTATATTTTTTTTATATTGCTGAAGTAAGTGTGTTGAACTTTCTTATCCTGCTTCCTATCCAGAATGGCAGAGCGTTTGTTTGAGCGGCGCCCTCTGCTGTACAGGTGTGAACTTGCATTTCCTTCAGCCTGAGGCTTATTCATTTAACTTTTGGTGTGAAAGGGCCTTTTTTTTTTTTTTTTGCATAAAAACAAAAAAGCAAATCTAGCCCAGGTGAGAAAAAGTAACGCAAAAGTAACGTAATGCATTACTTTCCATAAAAAGTAACAAAATAACCGAATTAGTTACTTTTTTAGGGTGTAACACAATATTGTAATGTGTTAGGCCTACTTTTAAAAGTAACTTTCCCCAACACTGCTCATAAGCAACAATCATAAAACATGCAAAACAGCCATTGATCGTTGAGGAACTTTTATACTAACATGTAAATTCTGTATCATTTTGTCTTGTGGACTGTATATAAACAAGTTATGTGAAATGTCTCATTCAGGACAGTGCTAAAAATATAAAAGGTAATTTTTATGATCCCTCTTATTTTTTTAATGATAAACATCCTTTGCAAATTCTGCTAGTTGGACACAATCTTATGATATACAGTATATATATATATATATATATATATATATATATATATTGTGTAAGTTGTGTTTGGAATAATTTTTATTTAATTTCAATGCAGTTTTGAAAGCAGTGTGTTAGTGTTAGAAAAAATGTGCTGCAAATAGTGTCTTGCAGATGGTGAAGTATGAATGACAAAAGTGTTTATGGATTTTGGAAAATGTGGTCATTAAATGCATTTTGTGTGAAAGCAATGAAAAATTATTCACAGTTTGGTCCTCAAAGACTTCTGTTTCGCTGAATGTGTGAAGAGTTTTGAAAATATGGCTTCAGTATTGAATGGTGCTTGTTAGCAATTGAAAAAAAAAAAAAAAAAACAGCATAATGGGTATTAGCAATTGTAAAAACTGTGATTAATTTAAGCCACAATAAACTCACATTATTAATTTTGCTCAGTTTCATAAAAAGATTCACTGATTCATTTAGGGCCAGGCCATCAATACTGTTCCCATATACTTTCACAGAAAAATCTAACATCATAACAAGGATGTTATACAGCTTATATTACCAGTCTGTAGTAAGACGATGTTTGCTGTTCAATGTTCAAATGATGTTTTGGTGTTCAATGTTCAGAGATGTTTGTCAACTTTATTTGCATAGTACGCCATACTACTCCCACACTGAAGTCTATATAAACCACAAGCGCTCTATACCCTGGAGTTAGGAATACTTTTTCTTTACTTTGAGAGCTGAAATTTTACATTTTTTTTTTTCACTTTTTAATTTCTGTATTTTTTTCCAACTATTTGTCTTAACTGACAGACGTGCAAACGTGCAATGGCTCAGTTTTTATCAACATGCTTCTTAGTTTTGATATCAGCACAACTGGTGAGTATTTCTCCTTACATTAATGTAATCTTTTTATATATATATATATATATATATATATATATATATATATATGGCAATGATTAATCTCGATTAATCGCATCCAAAATAAAAGTTTGTGTTTACATGTATAATTATTTTGTATATAAAGAAGAATTTAAGAAAAAATAGTTTTTTATATATAACATATTTATATTTATATATAGATTAAATATAAATTATGTATAAATATATATACAGTGTATACATGCAAATATTCCATAAATATATATATGCATGTGTGAATTTATATAGGCCTATACAAAATAATTATACGCAGTACACACATATATTATGTAAACACAAACTTTTATTTTGGATGTGATTAATCGTTGCTATATATAAATCTTGTAACTGTTCTATATGTGTAGTGTTCTCATATTCACATCATATTATTTTTATAGGTCAAATCATCTGGTGTGTTTGAGTTGAAGGTTCACTCTTTCACAACCAACAGCAGCAGTGTGTGTAAACAGTCCAGAGAATGTAAAGGTTTTTTCCGTGTTTGCCTGAACCACACAGAGGGTGTCTTTTCATATAGGCTGGCATGTTCAGATGGCACTGGACTGACCGGAACATTCAGCACAGACCAGAGCTCCATTTCCACTAGTGCACCAATAACTGTGCCCTTTAACTTCAAGTGGCCGGTGAGTAGCTCAAAGTGAATGAACATTAAAAAATATAACAGATTTAATATCATGCTACAGTAGGCCTACATATAGCATAGACTTTGCGTAGGCATACACAACAAATGTCATTAACTGACAGATATCACTCAAATAGATCCTGAAATAATCACATCTTTCTCACTAATGCTTAAAAGAAATGTAACTGCGGTCAGAGTCTTTGTTTATCCAATCAGAAGACTAGCCGCTTTCTGCCAGTAAATCATTTCGCAGATTCAGCCCATGGGAATCAGGAAGCGGGGAAAGGCAGTTATCAGATTGTCATGTGAGAACGCTATCGAACTTGCTACCGTTGCGTTGATTTTGGATTTGACCACTAAAATCAAAATTCCAGTATAAAGTAGATTAGATATAAAGCCTTGTGAAGCTCTGAAAAAGCTTTCCTTTGATCATGCAGGGAAGCATCGACAACAGTTCCATCTGCTGATTCGTAACATTGACAGTAGCCGTAAAACCGATAATTAAAGGCAGGCGATTTGTTCCAAAACCATTTTTTATTATGCTGGTTAAAAGTCTCTTCACATCTTGATAGCAATCACTAAGTTAAGCTTTGGAGCCGCTCTGAAGAGAGGGTGTGATCTTATGCTTTCAAAGCTAGCTCACTATTGCTAGCCTCTCTGAAAATCGCCTACCCCACCTTTAATATGTAGGCTATGTGATTCTTCTTGCAGATGCCATTTCTTACAGAGTATATAGGCTACATCAGAGTTTACATCATAAACAAACAATAACTAAAATGTCCAACAATTAAAGGTATAGCGGAGGATCTTTCCGAATTTTAGATAAGACCCGCCCTCTCCACTTTTTGAATAAGTTTGATTGATTCACCAGAATGATTGACAATTAGGAGGACCAATAGTATAGGTGATCCACCCGGAAGTAAAAAATCCTCCGCTATACCTTTAAGTAAAGGTTTTTGATATATGCAATGGAGCCTTGGTGCCATATGTAACACAACTAATGTAAAGTTAAGTTCGCTGTTCGTGTATGCAGACATGATTTTTTTTTATTCTTACCTGTGACATTGAGATGATGCATTTTTGCTCACCTGTCACCCAACGCGACAAACACCGAAAGCCTAAACTAACACTCTGTTCTATTTCTTATTAACGGTCTGGCGCTACATTCGACAGTACAAATGGATTTAAGCGCCCAGTGTAGCACGGTGTTACAAAATTACTGTCATTACAGGGAACTGTCTCAGTGATAATTGAAGCATGGAACACAGAGTCCTCCAATGATCTGTCAACAGGTATGCCCCTTTTTTATATTTCACATTTTATTTAGAGACCAGTTTTTAATAATGCATTTATTGTTTTTCAGAGAATCTAAATAGTATGATAAGCCACTTTGTCACAAAAAGAAATCTTACTATTGGTGAGAAATGGTCCCAGGATGTGCATCTTGGAGAGCAAAATAAACTACGCTTTTCCTACCGCGTAGTGTGTGATGAATTCTATCATGGCGATGAGTGCGCCGATTTCTGCCGCCCACGAGATGACCCGTTCGGTCACTTTAACTGTGACGCCGCTGGAAATAGAATTTGCTTGCCGGGATGGGAAGGCAAATATTGTGCAGAACGTAAGAGTTTTTTTTTTTTTTTTTTTTTTGTCCATTAACATCAAAACAACCAATATATATATATTTTTTTTTTTGTATTTTTTTTTTTTAAATACATATATTTTATATCTTTTCAGCTATCTGCTCATCTGGCTGTAGTGAGGAACACGGTTATTGTGAGGCCCCTGGTCAGTGCAAGTGCCGCCTTGGGTGGCAGGGCCCCCGCTGTGATGAGTGTAAAACATATCCAGGGTGCAAGCATGGCACCTGCCAACAACCCTTTCAGTGCAATTGTGACGAGGGATGGCATGGGCTGTTCTGTGATGCTTAAAATGTCTGAATTCAGAAATTCAGTGTTTTCCTGGTTGTTTTTTCATTTATAATAGGCTGCTATGGGGAAGAAAACATCTGAAATACAAAAATACAATAAAATTACTATTTTCTTTTTCCAGGACATCAAAAATTATGATGTCCTGTTAACAATAAACAGTGTTTATGGCAAAATGTGACATTATTATTAAACTGTTTAAAATTGTGTGACATCAAAGAGACATTTCAACAGCAAATGTGCTCTATAATACAAAGAAGAGGTACATGTATACCCATCACACCCAAGTTGTGCTATCATGACCCTTGCTGGTAGATGTTGGAAGTACATCTTATGGCTGCAAAGAGCATCTTTCTCCATTGACAGTCATTAAAAAATATATGTGCATTCCGACAGAATTTTTGCTGGCAACAAATGGATAGTGAATATTTAATTTAATATATTTATATATCGTATATATTCACTTTAAAATACAAGATGCTTTACCAGGGACCTTTTTTGAAGGCTCTCGAGGGTTAGTTCATACAAAAATGAAAATTCTGTCATCGTTTACTCAACCAGTAAGACTTTCATTGATCTTTAAAAACACAAATGAAGATATCTTAATGAAATTGGAGACCTTTCTGTCCCTTCATTGACAGTCTACGCAATTACCACTTTGACGTTTCAAAAAGTTCATAAAGAGATCGTAAAACTAATCCATATGAATGGAGTGGTTTAGTAAAAATTTTCTTTAGACATTGAATTTGGGCTTTTATTCACATAAACAAACAAATCAACTCACACATGAATTATATGTGACATGTAGGCTATAACTGCAATGCGATATACAGCAGGTTATTTCTTAGTCGCCAATGCTAGCAAAGCAAATCTTTTTAATCCCTGATCAATCACAATCATTTGTTACACAATATTAGAAAACATCATACAATAAAAAATAAAAAAAATAAAAAAAATAATTTTTAAATAAAAATCCAGCAGGTTTTCCTTGTATTGGCTTTGGACACAGTCACCTACATTTTGTGTTGTAATGAAACGTTTAATGAGTCCAGTTTCCAGTTTGGGTTAAACTGTACTTGGGATTGTCACCGGAAAGATGGGAGAGAGGAAGCTGCTATCCACATTTACCACTCATTCATTTTTATCAGCATGCTTAAACCTGTATATAATACTATTATTCATAGAATCTCTGCAGATGACAGTTTCACTGTTGGTCCTAATTAAATTGACCCCAAATAGAGCGGCTGAGTGAATGTGGTCTGGGATACAATCATAAAGTTTCAAAATAATCCTTAGGAAACCAATAGGGCCTTCACCCTTTCAGGGCTTGGGCCCTAATAAATATGTTCTTGGGCTTCAATTAGAGGCACTTTTGACTTGAAATCTTGAAAAATTAAACTTCTTTAAACTTTGTTGGATCTATGTTAAACATGACCTTCTCAGCACTTAATGCCGAGTTAAGACTGCATGATTTTAGCCCCGATTTTGGCTCGCCGACAGGTTTTGAGAAATCGCCGACAAATGCCCGAAATCACAGGCAAATCGGTGCTCGTTCACGCGAGTGACAATCACGCAGTGCGAATGAGCAAAGACGCGATCTGAGAGAATCACCGACGAGTCGCCGACGCCCGTGAGATATTTGGCATGCTAAATATCTGGACCTGTCGGCGATTCAAAATCCTGCTGTGTGAAAAGTGTTCTGACTGAAAACTACATCGGCGATGACCGACAGCCAATGAGAGAGCAAGATACAGAGCAGCGAGGAGTTCGGGGAGGAGTTATAGACCACAATATCAGTATTTTAATAGATATATTTACAATTATATCAAACAGAAACAAAGCACAAAGCACAAACAAACAGCAGCAACAGCAACACATTGGAACATTATTTATTTACCCCAAACTCTCTTTGCAGAACACACAGTCCTTGCTCCCCTTAATTGTCTTCCCAGCCATTTCCTCACGCATAATGTTTTTCTTTTTCTCCTTTTCGCTGCAAATCAGTGCACAGACAATTTGGATCGCAAGCTTCTTGCAGGCTATCATTTTTAATAACAATTTCAGTCTTGCGCGAGAGCTGCGGTCTTACGCACGCGGGATTTTGCGTTATTTCCTTATCACTTCTCGCGTGTGTTTGGTTGCGAAACGTAGTTTGCGGATCAGACAGAAGTTGTCGGCGATTCTTCCTCCTGAAAGTTATGCAGTGTGAAACCTCCTGTCGCCGATGCATCGTGCAGTGTGAACACACCAGCAACTGAATCTTACTCTGCATAGTCATGCAGTGTGAAAAGAACAGTGACCCGACTCTTTTGAAAATCGTGCAGTCTGAACTCGGCATAAAGGTGCTCTAAGCGGTCCCGGAAGACGTTACTTCTTGTTGACGTTCGAATTGTTGTCAAACAAAACGGAAGCTAGCTAGACCCTCCCTCCTCCTCATCCCGTCTCCTCCCTCCTCCCCATCCCGTCTCCTCCCTCCTCCCCTCCCTTCCGACATAAAGGAAAGTCAAAGTAGTCACTACAAACAAAGTTAAGTTTTACTGATACTTCATTCAGTGTTATGTCGCCAAGTTAGATAAATGCTTTTATATAGCCTATTGCATAACAGAATGCAGAAAAAGAGAAACATTATCTTAAAATCGTTTCGCCACCTGAGGTTATAATAACTATAACTTAGCTCTCATACAAGGACGCAATAATAGCAAGATAACGTTAGCTTCGCGTTTCCCGGTGTCGAGTGAGCATAAACAACGGCGGCGCCGGCGGCGTAACGTTAAAAAATTTAGTCAAAGTTGTCAATAGCCTATAAATGAACGTTCAAACACGTCAAACAGTGGATGAAAACAATCGTTCACACAAATTGTCGCCCTACTGTGAATTTGCTTGATCATTTACAATAGAGATTGATCGATCGCTGCTAGAAACATACATGTTGTATTCACCAAAGTTAACGCAGACTGCATAGTTCTAGCTAATTACATCCTTGTGTTGGTTTGGCGAACATGAACGTCAGTATAGAAAGAAAAATAGATTTACCTGTTCTGCAAAAACAGAGCAACTATGTCGGATTGGAAGCCCTTCTGCCGGCGGAGTTCTCGCCACCTTTCGAAGGTTTTTCCGATGTAAATTCGGGACTTCACGCGTTCCTTATCCTTGTCCCTCTTCTTTGCAATTTGTTCATCGGAACGTCGTCTCTTTGGTCGTGTGTCGGCCATAATTCAAACTTCCCTCTTCATGCTTCTCTGTTCTCTCTCCTCCACACCCCCTTCACGTGCACGCGCACTAACCCTCCAAACCCCACCCTCAAATACTTCTTGTCGGTTATTGGCTGAAACACTGTTTATTATGTTTCGTGGTGCGGGTGAGCCCAGTTTGTTTTTGTTGCCGTTTGTGGAGCCTGTGGTGTCTAGAGAGACCGCGTTTTTTTACAGTGTGTTCAGGGGACAGGCAGCTAGCGGATAGTGAGGAGATGTTTGCTGTATGTGACAAAAAATGTTTTGGCCTAAAAAACGCGTCGCATCACTTAGAGCACCTTTAAGATTTGCATGACAAAAGTTTGGAATCACTATGATTTAAGAAACGTATACTTTTATAGCAAGAAAGGATGGATTAAATTGATCAAAAATGACAGCAAAGACATTTATAATGTTTACAAATGTAATCTATTTCAAATAAACACTGTTCTTTTGAACTTGCTATTCATAAAGAATCCTAAAAACAGATGCTGTATAATGATTTCCACAATTCATAAAGCAGCACAACCATTTTCAACTGTGAATGTAATAAGAAATGTTTCTTAAGCAGCAAATCAGTATTAGAATGATTTCTGAAGTGTCATGTGACACTGAAATCTGGAGTAATGAGCTCTGCTATCACAAGAAAAACCAAAAACATTTTAAAATATTAAAATACAAAACAGTTTGTAATTTTTTTTCCCAATATTACTGTTTGCTTTTTTAATCAGATAAATGCAATCTTGGTGAACATAAACATAAAGAACCACACACTAAACTTTGGACAGTAGTGTATATTATATCAAAACCAGCACAAGCACACTTTTCAATCAAAACATTTTAAAAAATTCAATTTGTTACATTATTTTGCTAATATATATAATTATATATATTTTTAATTATAATATATAATTTTTTGTGATCATCAGATTGGTTGCTTATTCTATTCCATAAAAGAATGTTAAGTTTTATTCTCATTTACAGTAGCCTAGTTGTACCAAATTACACTTTTGTCCTTACTATTTTGTTTAATCCAAATTGTAAGCTACTTGTAATGTATTAAAGCAACACATTCATGCTTGTGTGTGTTCTTAAGTTATTTAGCTTATACAAAATGTTACAAAATGAACAAGAATTTAAGAAAAATCACACCAGGATATATATATATATATATATATATATATACACATATATATATATATATATATATATATATATATATATATATATATATATATATAAAACTTGTTAGTCCACAGATACATTTATGCAGGTATATTTCAATTATTGCATTCAACAAATGACAACGAGTAAAAGACAGTTTTAAAGCATCGCAAGGTATAAAGGTGTATACAATGTATACGACTTTTGAAGTTTGCTGTGCTTTATCCTAAACACAAAGTGAATGCCTGCAATCATTCAGTCAGGGACGAATGCACAAAACGTGCAAACTAATAAAAATATCATAAACGGTTACGAAATGATACACAATTAAAGTGTATGCATAAGTTCGTGCGACACTGAAACTATTTACCTATTTTTGTTTAAAATATATAATCCATTAAACTTACTGAGACAGGCCTACAAGGAGGAGCGTGAACTAAAATTCTCAGTTCCATTCGCATGTCCAGGAAACTCATGAATATTCATAAGCTCCGCCCACTGAAACTCTCGTAACAACTGGCCCAGAGGAAGCCCCGGAAGTGACAGTGGAAACGCGGCTAATGATGTATGACTGAAGTTCTGACAGAACTGGAAACATTTCACATTAAAAATTAAACTCACCTGATGTGTCTGCACAGCCTCTTTCAGCACCCGATGCTCCTTCTCTATTTCCTGAATTCTCTGTTGGAACTTTGTTACCCAAGGATTTCTGTAACAGATAACAGCAAACTTCAACAATCCTCCCACAATTTGAACAATCCTCAAAGGGATAGTTCACCCAAAATAAAAAAATATGACATAATTTACTTACTCTCATGTTTTTTTCAAACATGTATGACTTTATATCACAAAATATTTATATAAAAATATCCTAGACATTATTTTCCATATAATAATAGTGAAAAGAACTAAATCCATGCTTATTTTTCTGGCCAAAATGACACAAAATCTTTTGATATCATTCAATAGCTTTGTGTGATTTTAAGTCAGTGAGAAGGACCTAGCTAATGCTCACAAATCTGTTTTTATAACAGTAAAAGCTCTTTTCATGTAGTCGCGATGTTATATTGTCATGTTTATAAAACTGATAAAAAAAACATAGACCCCACTTCGTTGATAGTATAGCCTATGGGTTTATGTTGAACTTGTACATTCTTGTACAAACAGACACTGCGTACTCGATGCGAGCTTATCACTACGAGTTCATCATCCAGCCCTGGTTTTATTGAGAGACATAGTAAAATACAGATGAGTCACACCTGACATGTTTTGCGTACGTCGCTTAAACACCAGGAAACGGTTTCATTACAGAGAAAACAAAACCTTTTCCTACGCATAGTGTAGATAAGCGGCTGTATATTTCTTTATATCTGAGTATTCATGCAGTGAAATGGCAGAAGCTAAAATGTCAGTGGCTTGGGATCAGTTCAACTGTTCAGTCTGTCTGTGTCTATTGAATGAGGTTAGCCAAAAAATAACGTTTTGTCTTAGTTATATTGTTACCATAGCCTACAATAAATAGATGGATCCTTGAAAAAGACTTTGGTCACACCTACAAACACAGCTCTTTTGCACACGTCTCGAGACAGTAAACACTTCTCAGTTGAGAGAAATTGAAACTGAAGTGTTGTTCAGCCGCTGCTGTATCTGTGTATTCGTGCAGTGAAATGGCAGAAACCCGTATTTCAGTGGCAGAAGATCAGTTCAGCTGTTCGATCTGTCTGGATCTACTGAGGGATCCAGTGACCATCGCCTGTGGACACAGTTACTGTATGAGCTGCATTACAGACTACTGGAATAAAGATGATCAGGAGAGAGTTTACAGCTGCCCTCAGTGCAGACAGACCTTCTCTCCAAGACCTGCTTTAGGTAAAAATACCATGCTGGCTGAAGTGGTGGAGAAACTGAAGACGACAAAAGTCCAAACAGCTCGTCCTGCTCTCAGTTATGCTGGACCTGGAGATGTGGAGTGTGACTTCTGTACTGGAAGAAAACGCAAAGCTGTAAAGTCCTGTATGATGTGTCTGGAATCATACTGTCAAAGTCACTTTAAGTTTCATGAAGAATCTCCTTTAAGGAAACGACACAAAGTGACTGATGCCACTGTACGACTGCAGGAGATGATCTGCCCGCAACACGACAGACTGATGGAGGTTTACTGTCGCACTGACCAGCAATGTATTTGTTTACTGTGTATGATGGATGAACACAAAAATCACGATACTGTTTCAGCTGAAGCAGAGAGGACAGAGAAAGAGGTATGAACTGAAAGCACGTATAAATAAGCTATGCTGATTCTTGCAGTCATCAGAATCAGAATAAGTGTCATTATGCCAGTTATTATGCAGTTAATGGTGACATTAATTTGAATGTTGATAAAAATATAAAGATAGTTGTAATAACCTTTCAAACAAAACTATTTTTCCTCCTCTAGAAACAGGTTGAAAATATACAAGGAAAATTCCAGCAGAGAGTCCAAGAGAGACAGAAAGAGCTTCAGGAGATCAGAGAAGCTGTGGAGATTCACAAGGTGAGACATTTAGTCACTGAGGAGTGAGGAGCACAGTGCTGGGCCACTTTCCCATCCCACTGAAAGTTCTGATTGTCTGTGTGTCCTAACAGAGCTCTGCACAGTCAACAGTGGAGTACAGTGAGAAGATCTTTACTAAACTGATCCGCTCCATTAAGAAAAGCCGATCTGAGATGACAAGGATGATCAGAGATCAGGAAATGGCTGCAGTGAGTCGAGCTGAAGAACGACTGGAGCGACTGGAGCAGGAGATTGATGATCTGAGGAGGAGAGAAGCTGAGCTGGAGCAGCTTTCACACACTGACGATCACATATATTACCTGCAGGTAACTGAGATCTTAATAACAAGACTGTTGTCATAAGCAACATCTCTCCTAATTTTACTGTAATAATAACTATTATCAAATCCACTAAAATAATAATACATAGGCTACCTGTTACATTCATTTGCTTTACCAGATCCTGTCAGAAGACACTGTATCTGTTTTGTCTAAATTTTTTGCTATACTGGTTGAAAGACTCTGTACTATGAAAGCTTGTTTCCGCCACAGAATAGAAAATAAAAAAGGTAATTGCAACTTTTTATCTCAAAAGTAGGACGTTTTTACAGAAGTTTACATCTCCTAATTCTGAACTTTTTTCTTAGAATTGCGTGATATAAAGTCGCAATTGCAAGAAAAAAAATTAAGAATTGTGAGATAAAAAGTCACAATTATCTTTTAAATTGTTTTATTCTTTGCCGGAAACAAGCTTGCATACTTTACAGCCTTATAGCAATCAATAATTGAAGTGGTCTAAATATATATCTTCTGTGAAATTCTCAGGACTATAAAATGTTAGTCCAATCATTGCATTCGGACCGAATGAAGGATACCTGCCTGTCAAGCTATGTATTTGCATACCTCTGTGCAGTAATGGTTCTGGCTTATTTGGTAGGCTTCTCTAGGTGAAATAAGACATGTCAAAAATAGTGGGTCACCACTTTTGAATAAGAAACAATATCAAGTCTAAACTCGTCAAAACTCTGCAAAACACAACAGGCATATCGGTTAGTACACACTCATAACATACAGTAGCCTACGTTTTTTGAAAATAGCCTAGTTCTGCTTACCGCAGGCTCTATACACTCACTCATCTCTCTCCTTATCCTCCTCACTATCATCATCAGCCACTGGAGCTGATGAAAGTCCTGCTGCTGCAGAAAACATATCTGGTATTTTGACACATTTTACAGCGTCTGCTTTAAAGGCCTGTTTCTTTTTTCACGCTATTTCGCTGCACATTCCTTGCGTTTCTTCTCCATCTCTCTGACTATTTTGACAGATACACATAGAGCTGGTAAGTCCCGCCCATCCGTAAAACCCCAAGTTGAAAAATCATCATTCAAGTGAATGTGAGAAAATAATTATTTTCTGGTCCCGTTTGAATTGTGCCATGCATGTGAACATATGTTGTCTGTGAATTTTTTATATAATTTTTCATGTTACGACTTTGACAGTATATTGTATGATTCTTTGGCTAGCAGTTGTGGAAAAGACATAACGAAAAAGACTAGGCCTACATGTCGCCTATGTGACGTCACCCCATAACACATTTTCCCTCCACTTGTCAAATCACGGTGCTAATGCTGCGATAATCTATGGAGACAGATCGAGATGCTTATGTGTTTTGTACCCAAATGTCACCATTCAAACCAAATGGGCTGTTCTTTCTTCAGATTCCCGTCTGAAAGCAGCGAAGAGTTGTAGTCCACAAAGTGCTCTCACACAAAGTCTAACCGTATCAAACTTCTACCCGCTAAATTGTAGCATTCTTTACACGAAAAATTATATTAAAAATTCACAGACAACATATGTTCACATTCATGGCACAATTCAAACGGGACCAGAAAATAATTATTTTCTCACATTCACTTGCATTGACGATTTTTCAACCTAGAGGTCCAGCGGGGTTAGCGGAAGGGGTGGGACTTACCCGCTCTATTGAACTGCACCATAGACATAATATACATTATGTCTATGAACTGCACGCTCGCTCAGAGCCCAAAGGGGGAGGTGTTAAATATATGATTGGGCCAGCCCAGTGTCAATCAAGAAAATAACCAATGGGCCGCTGATCTACGTGTTTCATGGGCCGGTCTGTCAGATACTGACATATTATCGAAAAGGATCGATCCTCACATAAAAATATCGATCCAAATGTGTGTGTTTTTTTTACCAGTAATTTTTTATTAATTTAGCACGCAATTCAGTGCGTAAAATTAGCGTCTAAGTGGAAAAATAAACGAATGTTAGTGAATAATTGTATTACATCTGGATACAAGACGAAACCAATCAATCACAGAGAGCGTTCGATGCTGGTGCCACAGTGGGGCCACAGTGCGTTTGGAAAACGAAGCCTTGCTTAGATGACAGAGAAACAATCGGGAGTTATTTCGCAATAAACAAAATAAAGTGTACATACCGGTTCAAAATGTTTACGTCAGTAAGATCTTTTTTATGAAATCAATATTTTTATTCAACAAGGATCGATGCATTAAATTGATCAAAATTGATCAAAAATCATCTTGAGCAGCAAATATTAAAATATATTTAATATTAGCATATTAAAATATTAGCATATTAAAATTAGCACATCTCATCATGAAGGATCCTGAAGACTGGAGTAATGATGCTGAAAACTCAGCTTTGATCACAGGAATAAATTACAGTTTACTATGACATAGAAAACAGATAGCCTACATTAAATTGTAATAATATTACAGTTTTTACTGTATTTATGATCAAATAAATGCTGAAGAGAATTAAAAATCTTACAGACCCCAAACTTTTGAACAGTAGGCTAGTGTACAATAGTGCATTTACTATAATTAGGGTAGTTTGGTTAAAGTCACTGACTAATTACAGGCGGGTTGAGAGTACAAATCACAAAATATTTAGTAGTCATGAAAACATATTCAGATTTAGCATATTAATGATGCATTCACCTCATAAATCATGCCACACTGCTCTGGCACAGGAAAGTGCATATGAGTTCAAGTACATGCTTTTAAAATTAAAAAGTATTGGTATCGGTATCGATATCGGCGATACTGGCCCTGTATCTACTTGGTATCGGATCGATACCAAATTTTGCAGTGGGCTATTGTCCACCCCTACTTTCTACGCACACTGCAACGGTGTAGCACTTAGCATTTTAGCATTTTCATTGTGTCAGTGACCACAAGACAGATGACAACTATATTTTGTTATTGAAAAATAATATTTAATCACTGCATTAATTCACATCTTTATACTCTGGAAAATACTTAAGAGCATAGAAAACACACCAGTGTTTCCTCTATGTAAACTTGGTGCCTGTCAACATGTCTGGTAGGCAAATAATAAAGTTTACCAGACAAAATATCATCTCATTTTGGTGTTTATTAAATATCAAGGGGAGGATGCTGCTAATGAAGTTTTTTCTTTTATAATAATCTTTAATATTTCTGTTTATTTATTCTCTCTAGAGCTTCCAGTCTCTCTCTGAACCTCTGCAATTCACAGATGTATCCAGAGTTACTGTCAGTTCTGTCCTCTCTTATGGAGATGTGAGAAAACCTGTCTCTCAACTGAAAGCACAACTAGAGAAGTCCTGCAAAGAAAAGATGAAAAAAATATCTGGTCAAGGTAAAGTGACAGTTTACATCAGAAAAGAGTTACAATATGTAACAAGCGAAAATAAGCTTGAGAGCATGATAGAAATAAATATGAAAGTGATACTTTTTGAAAAATAATTACAATCAAGAATTAGAACTATTTGTTTATTTAATTATTTAGCAGACGATTTTATCCAATATGTAAGTGCTGTTACATTAGTCTAGCACAGTAGCTACACATAGCAAGGTTTTTTTTTTTAAATAAATAAATAAATAAATAAATAGAAAGAAAAATAGATAGATTAGAAATAGAATAGAATAATAAATGTTAGTATTAATGGGTCAAGTTTTGACGAAAAAGATGACTTTATCAAAAAAGACTTGGCAGCTCGGGTTGTGATAGGCAGGTCGTTTTACCAGCAGGGAATAGGTCCATGAAAGTGATTTTGGGATGGCACCACAAGACACCATTCACTTGCAGAACGCAAGCTTCTGGATGACACAAGTCTGAAGTAGTGAGTTTTATAACTATTCTAATTATGTATATGTGTTTATTTTCTTAGTAACAAACATCAACGTCATTTCCAGTATTGAACCCAAGACTAGGGAGCAGTTCCTGAGTAAGTCATTATGAAAACACACACACACACACACACAGAGAGAGAGAGAGAGAGAGAGACTTGCATATATATTTCACGAAACTCTTAATAAGCATAATTGTGTTGAGCTGTTTCATAACACATTTTTTTAAATCAGGTTGAGGCAGATCATTAGCAGGTTATTAGTTTCTATATAGTGTTTCAGCAAAGTTAAACATACAGTATATAATGAACGGGAGTTTCAGAAAATTTTGTGTTAAATATGCCACCTTATTTTAGCCCAGACAAAGAAAATCCTGACAATTGTCAGTTTTTTCAAAATCAAGAGACAGATATTCAGTGCTGCCTCTCATGGGGTGTCATACATCTTAATATTCAGAACAATGTTCACAATTTTGCTTCTTGAAAGTTCAGAACAAAATTCAGTTAAAACCACGTAAGGTTATATGGCAAGGTAATGAATGAATAAATGAATATATATATTCATATATTTATGGAGGAGGCAAAGTCCTCAAATTTTTTATATATCAAATGCAAATGTATGTCCCTGTTACACTGAATTTTCCTGGTTAAATAAACATTACATAAAAAAGAGAGACCAAATACAAATCTATTTATTTCTTTTTATTTTGGTATTTTTAGACTATGCAATGTTCTATTTATTAAAACCAAGTATAAATTTCATCAAGTTGGTGTTTTTACGCATTTTTCCGTTTATTCCAAAATATTAACTCAAGGCAGTAACAATTTAAGCAATATATTTTTGTTTGTGAACTAATGTACAGCTTTTCTTTTTAATAGACATTATAGACCTATCTGACAGCGAAGAATCAGACTTCGAGCCGAATTCCAAATCAGCACTCAGGACCCTAAATCAGATCCATTTGGGATGCCATTCACTCTAGAAAACCCCAGCTAAGTACTTTATACACATGCAAGCTTGAAAGAGATGATAAAGGAAAAACATAGTCAATGATAGGCACTTTAGGCAGTGAACCCAAGACTAATGGAAGAAAAAGGACGAGACATCGTGACTCACACGAAGAAAACCACAAAGATAACGTTGATAAGGTTATTTGATCCCTGAGATATAGATACAGAAAAGACTTTCTTCTTCTTAAAGACCTTTGAATGACCCACAGACACGGGGTTGAAATCCACAGAAAGACCACAGAGACTGTTTTTACATATAAAAATGCTAGACGGACTTATAATAAAACAACTGCATAATTCTATATTATGTCTACAACCTATATGTGTGACTATTATGCTTAGATCACACATCATAATTCATGCAATTGTTATAGCTATTAAATGGTTTAATGGAAGCATGGAGTGTTTGATATCAGTGTGAATGTTGTCTGACCTCTTTAATTATTCTGTCAGTCATATCGGTGTAAAATATATTGTATTCTTATTATAGAAATCATGTCTAAACTGTACTCTCTAAACATGTCTACTCTCTGCTAAGAGCGGGAAAGCTAGGAGACCATCAGGTAACATGTGGGTTATTCTTCAATTGGGGTGGCAAATGAGAGGCAGAAATTGTAAAAATGCTTGTTTGTTTTCTTTTATAAAATGTATTGCTATGCATTTAAAATTAGTTTAATATTCTATATCCATTAAAATTGAAGCTTAATAACATTTAGATTTTTAAATAATTTGAATCAAACACTGGTGAAACAACCACTTATGTCTATGGTGTTACCAATATTTGAAGTAAAATGTTGGTTTGTTTTAAAATGAGCAGGGATATGCAACTTTAGGTAATAATTAACAAATACATAAATTACTTTAAGGACTCAGTTTCATTGATCATTTAAATTTCATTTTTCAAAAGAAATGTTTAATTGTTCATCTTGGCCCCTACTTTTGCCAATTTTTTTTTTTAAATACATAAAAAAGCAGGAAAAATGGTCTGTGCTATACCTTTATAGTCTTTATTCTAAAATGTTAAAACCACTTTACAGTCTAAAAACATTAAATTATAAGATTAAATGGCTCTGAAGGAAAGAAATTTCAGATAAGTTTTGAAGTAACACCACAGACGTAATATTGCATAAAAGGTTAAACAATTAAAAGTTTATTGAGCAAAAACAGACAAATTAGCCTAGATCCAGACTTTTCTAAAATGGATGCTGCCATCATGATGATTTAAAGATCAGGGGACATTTTAGAAATATGAATAAGTATTGTTGTATTACAAATTTATTAAAGGAGAACTCCGGTCAATTTTAACATTGAGCTCGTTTTTTTGTACATTTGGAGTGCTGTCAATACAGAGAACAACGACAAAAATCGGTGTTATCCTCTTTTTAAAATTTGCACCCTGTTGACTTCAATGGGGCAAGTTTTAAACCTGCTTTTAGCCTCTTAACATCCTTGATGTGTCATGACAAGTGCCCAGCCAATGTGAGTGCAACAGGGTGCAAATTTTAAAAAGAGGATAACACGGTGTAGGCAACACCGATTTTGTCGTTGTTCTCTGTAATGACAGCACTCCAAATTTACAAAAAAAAATTCTCCTTTAAATTTTTAATTTAGGTTCCAATACAATAGTATATAAACTGGGAAAGTTGAGTAGATTGAATTTATTTGAGGTATAGATGATGATTATATCAACTGTTAGAGTTTCCAGCAAGAGATTCCTGCTCTATTGTAAGTTAAATGAGTCAGATTACTGAGACTCTCACCCTTTGTCTTTAATGGCTCTTGGAGCCCCAGCCCCAGTCGTTGAATAGTTATGCTGATTGAATTAGGATTGGTAACACTCTAGAGTCTAGGCCGGGTTCCTAAACCTGTACACTTCATGCTTTGTTAAGAGTGTCTCCACCTCTATGTAAATCCCTTATATAAATGTATATAAATTGCAATGTAAAGTTCCTTTAGTCAGACTTGGATGACTACAGCGACGCACAGCGAGTTCTCAATAAAGAGTAACTTCTGCTTGAAAGACGTCTCCTGGTCTCTGCTTCGATGAAGGAAAAGTTTCCAACAGTTTTTATCAAAATTTTTATTAAACTATGTAAAATCTGCAAGTTATCAACATAACACCACAGACACTAATAAAGTGTGACACATGGAATTGTCATGAATTTAGCTAACTTTAAGAAAATGAATAAGAAAGAATGTACTCACCATGCACCCCTCAGATCAACCAGCACCTGCAATGACCTTTACACACAGGAAGTAATCCAAATAGATTTCCCCCTTTTCTTAAAGGGAAGACATCCATTGATGTAACACCACAGACATGAATTTGGGGGACACTATTTCTTAGATATTACAAAATATGTATTTTTTTTAAAACAATTTAATAAAATTGTACATGTTAAATAAAATCTATATTCACAATATATCCACTTTATTTGTGTTACAAATGTTATATTGTTGCAATTACATTCCATGATACCTCTCTGAGGTATGGCGGGAACATGCATATTTTGTTACAAATGCAATCTCTCAAACTCAATTAAATATTCGAAAAGAGAATCGAAAAGACGACAGATCAAGACAGCAGAAAATGGATTAACAGTTTCATTCAAGCCATAACGACTATAGTGTCATCTACTTTTCTTTCCTAGTTCTTTTCTTTCCGTAGAGTCTCGTGTTCAGTTAAGTTTTGTTAAATGTTAAGTTTTGCCGTAAAGCCCGCGTCAATATTCAAACCGGAGGCTGCATTTTCAGGACAGCAGTTCCAGGACCGCATTTCTAGGACCCTAGGTTTTTAGTGACAACGCCACCTACCGAATTAGAGGACCAGCGAAGATGGATGACAATCAGAGTGTGAGTATCAAATGTGAATCAAATTTATTTTGTTAAACTGTAAAAATAATTGTGATGCATTTCATTGGAAAGTTAACATAGCCAGTGTGATGGTGGTTTGCTAAATAGTCTTGAATGCATAGCCATATTAGCCTCTAATGCTGTAAAATGAATTGTTAGCACATTCATTTAATGGAACTGTTGCATGATAAGCCTGTGTTGACATATTGACAGCACAATAAACTGTAGCATGTTCGATCTGAAAGCCTCTGGTGTTCTTTTTCCAGAGGTATGCATGACAATATGTATATGCATGACAATAATATATTGTGCATGTTTCTGCCCTTTCAAACCCTACTGTATATTAAACCTTATGCTACTTATGTACAGACCTGTGTATATTTCAATTAACAATTTTCTTTTGATAGGCCATCATATATGGCCTGGCTGGGCTTCAGAATTTGTCTCTGCAGGATGCTGAGCAGGCCTTCCTCTCTGGTCCTGATTATCATCACAGGTAAGAGTAGAAAATGGAATTGTTTTTTATACAATGTCCAATGTATCCTTTTTTAAGCGTTAACAGTATTTCTGTTAACCTAGCAGTGATTATGTTCTCCACTTACTATTTCAGTAAAGTGGAAGAATTTAATACGGTGATAGAGAAACAATTGAGAAAAGAGGGGAGAGCATCCAGGTGGTAGGTAGTGCTGCTGCATACATCACAATGTGTGCTTTAAATATTTATTTATATATATATATATATATATTTAATGTATATATATACTTATATATATATATATATATATAGTATATGTATATATATATACCTTTCCTGACCATATATACAGTATATATATATATATATATATATATATGGTCAGAAAAAGTTGTGTCAATAATATCTTATTTCTATTCAGATTTCTTGCAGCTCTCTCTATTATTTTTTTAATTATTATTCTCTCTTTTATTATTTCTATTATAGTGTTTCAAGAACCTTTGTTCCCACAACATCAAAATTATTTTTTTCCAAATCTTTGAACAGTATGCAATAATAGTATTATGAAAAACCTACTTTGGTGCACTAGTCCTCGGCTTTTGGCAAGATTCTCTGGAGTCTGATTGTCAATAATTATCAAGAAAATTCGAAATTTCGCGGCACGGTCGCTAGGAGGTGCCAAAATTTTCTATATGTCAGTGGCCATATTTACAAAAATGGCTATAACTCATGAACAGAACTAGATATTTTCACCAAACTTGGGACACGTGTATGAGCCAAGCGGCAACATTCTGATCTGAAAAATGAAGCCTACCCGGAAGTGCGAAAAACTGCAATACATCGAAAATCCGCTAGGGCGAGGTCCCAAAAGGGAGCAAATGTCCATAGACCCCATATTAAAATGTCAGTTTTCACAGCATAAATTCATGTTTTTACAGGTTGGTCCCATGGACTTTTATTGTATTTTTCGATATCTTCCAAGTGCCTGACAACTGTGAGGGGGGTGAATTTTTTTCTAACTCGTTAACTTTAGATCGTATTTAGATATAAAATGTATGACAATAAGGGCGTGGTTAACTTTGATTGACAGCTTGATTGACAGCTGACAAGGCAGCGCCACGGAGAATGACAACATAAGAAGCGCCATTTTTTAATACAGTTGACATATAATACTACTGTTTCTGTATCATGAAATGTAGTTTTAAGAGTTTTTCAGGCGAGAATGTAGTTGTTTAAAGCTCAAATCTGTGGTTTATTTATAAAGATTTATGAAAATTGTATCCAGTTGTGAGATCCAGCGATGACCGGGCGCTCGGCGTTCATGTACCCCGCCTGGAACAGCCTTTCCTTGGCTAGTTGTTCTGAGGTTTGCCGCTGACTCTGACGTCTCTGTAGTGGTTAAACATGAGATATAATTCGTCTTATATCTTATATGTATATCTAACGGGCGATTTTTGGTCTCGTAAATCTATAATTTGTTCCCTGGCCAATCGTTTTGGCTGAGGGGAAGTTTCATAACTTTATAAGCTATTTATCTTTACCGTTGTATGGTTAACGTTAGACTAGATCGAGCGCTGACTTTGTATGTTTGACTGAATTGTTTGCTTTATTTGTATAGCTTCTTGTAACTTTACCTGCGTCAGAAGGTGGGCGGGGTTAGGATTTCCCAAGATTTTCCAAGATGGCGCCGCCCATACCCCCCATAAACGGCTTCAAACCAAGCGGGAAGGAAGTCGACCGGAAGTTGAAGCCGGCCGTGTGCCACCATCTTGTAGCAGAACTTTACCTGCTGTTAGCATCCCATTGACTCCCATTCATTTTGGCGTCACTTTGACAGCGAATAACTTTACATCTGAGGCGTTTGAAGACTCCATTTGTCCATTTTTTATTTCTAAAGAAACACGACAATGTATAAAATGCTCCATTACCTTGTAGCTTCCGTTATGGCCCCGTAGAAGCAGTTTTTTTAAAAAGTAGGCTAACGATTGCGTCATAACCACGCGACTCTCTGTCGCGCAGTAGAGAGATTACCGTATGGACGGGAGGAGAAGCTCGCGGGCAATCGGGGGGACGTGGAGGCAAAATGACAAAATAATTAATCAGAATACCTAGCAAAAGTTTCTCCTGCTCCAAGCTCATGGACAGCTCCTACTCACGCTCTCCGTCTCTGCAAGATTCGGAAGGGAATGATTCAGATTTCTCTTGGCACAGCTACTAGAAGACAGACGGGTTGCTCACGTCACATCTACGTTGTCAAGCTCTGTTTGAGTCGGTTTGAGTCTGCGCGTCAGGAACGGAAGTCCTAAAAATTCGCTAAAAATGGGCTTCACTTGTCTCAATTGAGTTCCAATGAGATGGCTCTGTCCACTTCTTATACTGTCTATGCTTCAAACCCGTTCTTCAGAAAGTCTATGGGTGACGTCACAGACGCTTTGTCCATATTTTTTACAGTGTATGGTATGAGCTCAATCTGAGGTTACTCGTGACGATTGGCCACTTGGTGGTGCCAAAAAAATATAAAAATGTCTATAACCACCCAACCATTAGCCCAAATGACTTGAAAATTGGCATGGCTGTCTTTGTATGAGGTGCCACGATAGTCTATGAGGACAATGGCGTATCTCAAAAAACATGGCCGCCAATGAAATTTGAGTAGCTATCAGACAAGGTTACCAAAGGCTGATCAGAACAAAACTTGTGAGCGAGCAGTAACTGCAAGCACTCTGAGTTCATTTAAAGTTTGTAATTTAAGTGGTTTTACTCAATATAGTGAAGTTTCAGTTATAGAAAGTATTTGAATGCAGTGAAGTTTAATTGTGTATTAAGAAATATCCTTGTTTGAGTGGACTCAATTAAAATAAGTTCAGAGTACTCATAACTATTGTTTTTTATCAAATTAATTGAATTGAGGTAATCAGTGTCCTCAAATGTTTTGAGTTAGCTGAACTTGTTGGGTTTTACAGTGTGCGGCTAATCGCTACACCTGTTTAGAATGTATAATGTAAACATTCTTTATTCATATGAAAATACTAAAATATGAAAATCACACACAAACCATCAACCATCTTATTCATGTGTTTATTATCTTCTTATTTCAAGTGTAGAAATGTTTCTTTGGTTCGTTCTTCACAGAGCAGGATTATGACTCGTGTACAATGATTGACAGCTGTAGAGATCAAATGAACGTGCGACGAGTCATAAACTGATGCAAATTAGGAAGAGGAGACAGAACTTGCTCTGAACGCTCTTTCAGCTCTTCAGATTGAATAATTCAGTGGGAAATAAATAAAAAGGGTATTCTATATGACAAAATATTTTGCAAACGTGGTAATAAATCAATATTTCTCCAGATATGCACACTTTTGAACTAAGTGCCCTAACGTACACTGTCTGCATGTATGTGAACACATAAACCACAGTAGACATGAGTGAATTCATATGAGTGTTGCTATTCTATTTCAAATATCATACATTACAGATGGATTATTTTGCAATCCTGACATAAATTAAGAAATGAATGTCACTGCAAACTAGTTTTATTATAAACAGAGGTCAAATATCACAGCTGGAGTCTTTAATCTTTCTAATGATACTCAAGTTTGTCCAGATCAAGTAAGTGTGATGTTTTAAAATGCAATGAATGTTTAACAACAATAATCTGGGGCCATCTGCAATCTTTTTAACCCCTATAAAGGGGTAAGATGGCTAAGATGGCGCATGCTCTGCTGCGACAGCACGGTCTGTACTTTGTTTGTACTTTCTGTTTGTATTATGTCTATTTGTATTATATTGGTTATGTTGTGTGTGTTAAACAAGTGCAGTGCTGTGGAAAAGAATTTCCCCCTGGGGACAATAAAGATAAAGTAAAAGTAAAGTAAATAACTATATCTAAAACACAAAACTACCACACAGTAGCAGAGGATAGCACTCATTGACTCATTCTGCTTAAAACGCTTGAACCCCGTTAATTGCTGCTTGCAGCTATATTTATTATTATTATATGTTGTATTTAAGTCACTTAAAAAAATGATGCACATAATTATAATTATGCAATAAGAAGGAAGAACTGGCATGAATATCAAATATATTTATGTTATTCTAATTTCCTCATTCCTCTCCCTCTCGTTTTGAACAGCTGCTCATCCGGCTGTAGCCATAAAACTAATCCATATGAATGGAGTGGTTTGGTCAAAATTTTCTGAAGACAGATTGAATTTAGGCTTTTATTCACATAAACATTCATCAGCTCACACATCAGTTATGATAAACGGAAGCTCAAGCATGTTCGCTTGATGTGCGTGAACCATTGAAGTTCTTTCTTGTGTTACGCAGCACGTTTGAGCTTCTTCAAGAATCAAAATCCATTTAGTTTTATTAAGGTTTTTTATTCATAAAAGTCAGAGTCAATTCTAACAATAATAAATGTGCATAAAACAAGTCTTTTAGAATGCAGCACAATATCTTACAGCAACTATAAGCAAAGGGCAGGTGTAAGATTCCATGGAGGGCGTTAAGCATCCAAGCAAGTGCTTTCAGCAGGCAGGACCACCTGTGGTTTCACCGTTAGGAACGGCCGACCAGCTTTTAGGCATTGTGTTTAGTGAAGGAAAGTGATGCTTTGGTTTAATAGCTCTTGTGCAGCAACCTCGAATGAGTAAAACGCTGACCTCAGCGGAGGATTTGACAGTTTTTATTCTTCATGCAGTTATTTATGTCCATCATATGACAAATACTGTGTTTTTGAAGGTGTATCTATTAAAAAAAAAGAAAAGGATTTCCCATGACAACAAGCCTAAAAACAGACTTATATGAATTATATGTGATGTAGGTTATAACTGCAATGCAATATACAGCAGGTTATTTCTTAGTCGCCAATGCTAGTAAAGCAAATCTTTTTAATCCCTAATCAATCACAACCGTTTATTGCACAATATTAGAAAACATCATACAATTACACCAAAAAATAAAATATATATTTTTTTAACCTGTTAATCTTTGCCAGCGCACCGGCGCACTGAAGCGTTTTTTTTTTTTTTTTTTTTTATCTAGCAGGTTTTCCTTGTATTGGCTTTGGACACAGTCACCTACAGTTTGTGTTGTAATGAAACGTTTAATGAGTCCAGTTTCCAGTTTGGGTTAAACTGTACTTGGGATTGTCACCGGAAAGATGGAAGAGAGACAGCTGCTATCCGCATTTACCACTCATTCATTTTTATCAGCATGCTTAAACCTGTATATAGCACTATTATTCATAGAATCTCTTAAGATGACAGTTTCACTGTTGATCCCAAATTGACCCCAAACCCCGGATAGAGCGGCTCAGTGAATGTGGTCTGGACTGTGTGGATGAGGGTCATTGTGTCAGAGACGCTGTAGAAGGACAGAATTCCTGCACTGTGATCCACATACACTCCTATTCTAGAGGAGCTGGAGATTACAGGGAGTTTAATTTCTTTCTGATTGTGTCTGAATGCACACCTCGAGTCAGAGCAAGACAATCTCCAGGACTGATCATTAAATCCAAAGACACAATCATCACCATCTCCCTTTCTGCTGATGCTCTTATATGACACTGATATTCCCACCCCAGCCGTCCCACTCCACTCCACCTCCCAGTAACAGCGCCCACACACACTCTCTCTACACAACACCTGAGAAAAATCATGAAATCTGTCCGGATGTTCAGGGTACGGCTGCTCAGTCCCAATAAAAGTAGCCGCTCTGTTGCCTTCAGAAAGACGGAGGTATTTATGTGCAGTGTTCGAATCCAGTGTGGGCTGACAGGAATCTGATTGAAAAAGAAAATTAATGATATAACATAATTTATATATTTCTGTCAATTGTATTATAGTCACCTGCATTGTGAAGCAAAACATGTAAGGGTCAACTTGGAACCATAAATTTAAGGGTCCACAAACCAACCATCCCCATCACTCACCCCCATCACCAGCAGACAGATAACTAATAACAAGTTAGAATTCAGGTGATCACTGATTTATTTTTCGTGAAGATTCATATAGAGTTTGCTTTAATAGTAACACTTACATTGCAAGAAGTCATCTCTGGTCCTGAGTTCAGTCGCAGTAACAATTTCAATGTATGTTACTACTGAAACCAACAGACATGTACAGTGTAATTCATTGGATATTATATGGTGTATGATTGAAATTGCTTAAATAAATGAATATTTACCTTTGCCAAATATATTTTCTGTTGCTTCTTTGCAGACGTATTCAAGTTTCCCTCTTAGCATAGAGACAGATAGAGTCAAATCATCATAAGAGAGGAGAGAACTGACATTGATGCTGTCTGTGGATGCAGGAGGAACAGAGAGAGACTGGAAACTCTACAAAGACAAACAAAAGAACAGATTTTAATAATCAATGAGTCTCATTCACTAATGCGTACACATGTATTTGTGCGTAAAATCTGTGTCCACGCATTTTTTTCTGAATTTATGAGAGTGCATGAACAAAGAGCAGTGCCAGCAAAAAGGACGGGGTGAGCTTGAATTTTTCCCCAAACCAGTTATGTGCAAGTTAACCACAAGTTATCCACAGCCGTTTAAGTGCAAGTTAATACTGAAAACATATCTGTCAAGTTAACCGCAGGCATTTCATTGGTTACCTCAATCACACATTTTTGGACTTTATGGATTAAGTTTAGAGTTCAGAAAAAATCATGGATGGATCAGATTGACAAACATACATTAATGCTGTCTATCAGGTTGTGGTGCCTACTCTATTATGGTTAGAGGTTTGAATTTCTTTCAGAGTTGTGCAATCAATCAGCACTGTGATTGACATGACCAATGAATGAACAGAGATGAGAGTCTGTCTGCTTGTCTTTTCACTGATGTCATTACATACTGATCATTACATACACACACATACTTAACTCAGCAAGTCCTGATTCATGGCACAATTACTGTCAGAATAACGACTGCTAATTACACGTCTGTTAAAGCACTAAAAAGGGTCCTATTATGCTTTTTCACTTTTTCAACTTTAGTTAGTGTGTAATGTTGCTGTTTGAGCATAAAAAAAGATGTGCAAGTTTACAAAGCTCAAAGTCCTCTCCAAAGGGAGATATTTTATTGAACAGAATCCACTTTCCAAGAACTACAATGAACGGCCCCTTTGGACTACAGCACGTTTTTTCCGGGCTTTGTGAAGTGATAATGTTCCTCATTTAAGTAATCCCCGCCCACGAAATATATGGAAAAAAAGGGGACAAGTCCTGGTTGAGCTGCATTAGAGAAGACAGTGTTGTGGCTGTCAAAGTGACACTGTTTTGTCCACCCTGTTTCCAAAACTCATTTGTTTGAAGGCTGACGAATGTTCCTGAACTTTATCTCTGTGCTGCACATTTTATGGAGAACAGCTTCCAGAACCACAATGCAGGCTGTAGCTTTTGCAAGGCTGTTCACCACCCCTTAGGAAAGTTAACATTGGTTTTGTGATCGATTACTGTTTGTATTACCATAGTTTCCGACAAATATGATTAAATGGTGTATAAAATCGTATCTAAACTGTATGAAAAAATTACACAAAAACAAACATCCTGTGAAATCCGTGCTTGCAAAGTCTGTGCTCTTGTTTGTTAACATTCTTTAGTCTGAATCAGGCTTGAATTGATTTGAAATTGACACCACCCTTAATATTTACATCTGAGTGGAGATTACGGTTATGGCAGGGTGGGACATTTCCCGAACATGTGCTAGGCGGTGCCAACACTGGGCCAGCTAACCAATCACAGCACATTTCGTATTTCGGAAGGAGGGGCTTCGTCGAAACCTTAAATAAACGACGCGTTCGAACCAGACTGGGGAGAGAGATGCAGTAATTATGTAAAATATGTGAAAAACAATGTTCCCTTTCGTCAGCAGGGAACTCCGACGCCTCTTCGGGGGAGTTCCCCTGACGAATTGGGATCACGCTAGGGATTGCCTTCGAGTGAATTAAAACGAGCCAATGAACATTGGCATGCAAGGTTTGCATTCCGCGGCCCGCCTACCAGTGCGGGTATAAGGCGGAATCAAGCGCATACACAAACGCTTTCTGCTTCGGAGCCGACCGGTTGTGTCCTCTCTGAGTGAATGAGTTTTAAGATTGTATTTATCTTACGCTCTACGAGTCTGCTGTTTCGGGAAGGGACCTCTCTGTGTTGGTGAGACGGCGTTTCAGCGACCGCGCGATTTCCTGTCTGCCGGCTGCGTCTACACGCTGTTAATTCAAAAGCTGTTTTTACAGCTGGTAAACGGTTGAGTGCGCACAGCGGGCTTGCAGTTTCCCCGCTGTGTCGCCGCGTTGGGTCCCTGTGTGCTTCAGCACAATAAAGAGAGTAATTTCTTCCTGAAAGAGCAACACGAGTGAAGATCGCGTCCTTTTCAGGATGACGTCTCACTCGTGTGTTTCTGGATGCGATCGTTCCTGTCCTTATTTGACGGCCACGTTAATTGTTTCACATGCCTAATCAGTGTGTGAGACTGCGTTCGTGGGTGGTTCATGTTCTCTCATGAGTGCATGACCACGTCGGCACGTTGTTCGTCTCCCCTTTTTAAAGGCTCGAGCCGCTCAGCGTGCCGTGTGCCGTCGAGCGCCGGTTGACAGCGTGGGTTGTCACGGCAACCCAGCGCGCGTCATTCGGCGCTCAAGATGCGTGGTCAAGATCAAGACTCGCGTGCCTCTATGAGTTGAGTCCCTTTGCTTGTTTCCCGATCTAGTTTCTCTTCTGGTGCACCAGGAGAGGGCTACTTTGGCAAATAACATTGGTGATCTGAGGGTTACAGTGCGGAATGTCTCGCCATGTGAAAGACCCTCACGAGCTTCCCACTCCTCTAGCGCATCACAAACATGCTGAGACTGTGTTCGTGGGTGGTTTGTGCTCTCTACATGAGAGCATGACCACGTCGGCACGTTGTTCGTCTTGCCTGAGGGCTTGAACGCTCAGCGTGCCGTGTGCCAGCGATGGCCACGTTCACTGTCTTGCATTCCTGGTTGACGGCCATGATCGCTGTTTCACATGCCTAATCAGTGTGTTGAGACGGCGTTCATGGGTGGTTCATGTTCTCTCATGAGTGCATGACCACGTCGGCACGTTGTTCGCCTCCCCTTTCTCGTAAAGACTTGAGCCGATCAGCGTGCCGTGTGCCGTCGAGGCTTTGAGTGGGATTTTGGTCCTTATCATGAGGGACCAAGCATTTCATTCGGGGCCCCAGGGGAGGACAGATGTCGATTGCTACATCGGAGAGAGGGCTGTTATACTCTGAAAATGATGCTGAGTTCCTACTGTAATGGTGTGTTCTCATGCTGAAGGTTCAGACTTGACAGCCACACTTCCTGGGTCTAAAGTGCCTAGATGTGTGTGAAAAATTTTGGCAGTATGGAAGTATTTTGGTGCCAATATGGCAAGCCAAACATGCCTAAATCTGCAGAAGTTTTTCCTCTCTCACTACCCCTGCACATTCAGTGCACGTGGGTAGTTCTGACTCGGAGTAGAGCTGCGCTTTATGACTGACCGTGATTAGTCACAGCGCTGGCCTTCGGTCAGACGATGTCCACACTGTGGTCCAGAAGCGCCTTAAAACCAGCCCGCTCGGAGTTCGTTTCCCCCCCAGCAAAAGGAGGGGAAATGACCCTGAGAGGAGCGACCCAGAGAGTGTGACGAAAACTGCTCTTTGGGAGTGTGTGTCATCACCACTCCTTCCCCCGGAGGAGGGCCGGGTGGAGAATCCTTTGTTAAATTTTTCTAGTTTCTGTTCCACCGCCGACCAGCTGGTCGGTGGTACCCAAAACCTAAAAAAGAGCAGTTTCTTCCTCCTCTGGGTCATTCACGGTTGGGACTGCCGAACATGCAGTCTCTCCCGCTCAAGAGTAGGACGTCAGTGTGCGCCACCCTCGGGTCTCGCCACTCTCAGTCCTCTCTCCCCAGCTCTCAGATAGCAGTGGCGCCACCTCGGTCACGCCACTCCTGTCTGTCGCTGGGCGGGAAGGCGAGACCAGCAGCCGCCCTCGGGCCTTGCTCCTTGTCTCCTCCCCTTCCCTCGCCAGGCGACAGACCGCAGCAGAACACTCTCGGGTCTTCTTTGCCGTCTGTCCCCCGGTGGAGGCAGGTAGGTGTTGTTCGAATACACACCCAGACCCCGCTCTCGGCCGCCACAATGTCACCAGAGCCGTGTCCCTGCCCTCCACCTCGCTGCCCCTCCGCGGGAACGCCGGTCGTGCGGGTGGGCTCGTTGCGGCGGTTTTTCAGAGCCTGGTTAGAGCTCCCGAGTCCGTCGCGCTGGCTCATCCGCACCAACCGGCTCGGCTATGCAATTCAATTTGCACGCCGGCCTCCCAAGTTCAGGGGCGTCCACTTCACCCATGTGCGTCCAGTGGATGCCCCGGTCTTGCGGAAAGAGATCGACGTCCTACTGGCGAAGGACGCGATCAAGCCGGTCCCTCCAGCCGATATGAGGTCAGGGTTTTACAGCCCTTACTTCATTGTACCCAAGAAAGGCGGTGGGTTACGACCAATCCTGGATCTGCGAGTATTGAATCGGGCCCTGCACAAGCTCCCGTTCAAGATGCTCACGCAGAAACGCATTTTCGAGTGCATCCGTCCCCAGGATTGGTTTGCAGCGATCGACCTGAAGGACACATACTTTCATGTCTCGATTCTTCCTCGACACAGACCGTTCCTTCGGTTTGCTTTCAAGGGTCGAGCATATCAGTACAAGGTCCTACCCTTCGGGCTGGCCCTGTCACCCCGTGTCTTCACGAAAGTCGCGGAGGCGGTCGTTGTTCCCATGAGAGAACAAGGCGTTCGCATTCTCAACTACCTCGACGACTGGCTCATTCTGGCACACTCGCGAGATGTGTTGTGCGATCACAGGGACATGGTGCTCCGGCACCTCAGTCAGTTGGGGCTTCAGGTCAACTGGGACAAGAGCAAACTCTCCCCTGTGCAGAGGATCTCTTATCTCGGTATGGAGCTGGACTCGGTCGCCCAGACTGCGCGCCTCACGGAGGAACGCGTCCAGTCAGTGCTCAACTGCCTCAAGTCTTTTCGAGGCAAGTCAGCGGTTCCACTGAAACAATTTCAGAGGCTCCTGGGGCATATGGCAGCCGCAGCCGCAGTAACGCCGCTCGGTCTGTTGCATATGAGACCGCTCCAGCACTGGCTTCGCGATCGAGTCTCGAGGTGGGCGTGGCAGAGCGGCAAGTTCCGGGTCAAAGTCACCCCGAGCTGTCGCCAAACCTTCTCCCCTTGGTTGGATCCTGGGTTTCTACGGGCCGGAGTGCCCCTAGTCCAGGTTTCCAGGCATGCTGTGGTTTTCACAGATGCTTCTGCCAAGGGCTGGGGGGCCATGTACAGAGGGCATGCAGTCTCGGGTCTGTGGACGGGGCCCCAGCTGCATTGGCACATCAACTGCCTAGAGTTGCGAGCAGTACACCTAGCTTTGTGTCGCCTCAAGGGGTTTCTCAGACACAAACACGTACTGGTCCGTACGGACAGCACTGCGACCGTTGCGTACATCAACAGACAAGGTGGTCTACGCTCCCGTCGTATGTCGCGACTCGCCTCCCACCTCCTCCTATGGAGTCAGAAGCTTCTGAGGTCGCTTCGTGCCGTTCATGTCCCCGGGGAGCTCAATCGTGTGGCCGACGAACTTTCACGTCGGTCCCCCCTTCCGGGAGAATGGCGACTTCATCCCCAGGTGGTCCAGCTGATCTGGCGAATCTTCGGAGCCGCACAGATAGACCTGTTTGCCTCTCCGGACACGACCCATTGCCAGTGGTATTACTCCCTGACCGAAGGGACTCTCGGCACGGATGCCCTGGCACACAGCTGGCCCCGGGACCTACGCAAATATGCGTTTCCCCCAGTGAGCCTTCTTGCACAAACTCTGTGCAAGGTCAGGGAGGACGAGGAGCAAGTCCTTTTGGTGGCCCTGTATTGGCCAACCCGGACTTGGTTTCCAGAACTCATGCTCCTCGCGACAGCCCCTCCTTGGCCGATTCCTCTGAGGAACGACCTTCTTTCTCAGAGACGGGGCACCCTATGGCACCCGCGTCCAGACCTCTGGAAACTCCATGTCTGGTCCCTGGATGGGACGCGGAGGTTCTAGATGGCCTACCACAGGCAGTGGTAGATACCATCTCTTCAGCTAGAGCCCCCTCTACGAGGCGCCTCTATGCTCTGAAGTGGAACCTGTTCGTCGGCTGGTGTTCTTCCCACGGGGAGAACCCACGAACTTGCCCGATCGGTGTAGTGCTCTCCTTCCTACAACAGGGGTTGGAGCGAAGGCTGTCTCCCTCCACCCTCAAAGTGTATGTTGCCGCAATAGCCGCGCATCACGATGTAGTTGAAGGTAAGTCCGTGGGGATGCACGACCTGGTCATCAGATTCCTCAAGGGTGCTAGGAGGCTAAATCCACCTAGCTACTTGCACCCTGTACCCTCTTGGGACTTAACTTTAGTGCTCAAAGTCCTCCTTTTGAGCCTTTGCTGACAGTCGAGCTTAATATCCTGTCCATTAAGACAGCACTCCTGTTAGCATTGGCTTCTTTCAAGAGGGTGGGGGATCTGCAGGCTTTTTCGGTCGACGAATCGTGCCTGGAGTTCGGGCACGGCCTTTCTCACGTTGTGTTGAGACCCTGGCTCGGATATGTGCCCTTCGCGGACCAGGTAGTGAACCTGCAAGCGCTGCCCCAGGAGGAGGCAGACCCAGCCCTAGCTTTTCTCTGTCCCGTCCGGGCCCTCCGGGTTATATAGACAGAACGCAAAGCTTTAGGACCTCAGATCAGCTCTTTGTTTGTTATGGAGACCAGCAGAAGGGGAAGGCTGTCTCCAAGCAGAGGTTAGCCCACTGGCTAGTGGATGCTATCACCAGGGCTTATGAGTCCCAGGGTGAGCCCTGCCCACCCAGGTTGCGGGCTCACTCCACTAGGAGTGTTGCCGCTTCTTGGGCTCTGGCACAAGGCGCCTCGCTAACAGACATTTGTAGAGCTGCGGGCTGGGCGACACCGAACACGTTCGCTAGGTTTTATACCCTACGTGTGGAACCTGTTTCCTCCCGAGTACTTGCTACGGCCAGTAATTAGAGGGAATAGGTGTGTCGGCTTGCGACGCCATTCCGTGAGTGGATACGTGCGTCTTTTTGCTCCGTTGGTTACCCAACAAACGGCTAACCTCGTGAGTTCCTCCATCACCCCCTCCGGTGCCAGGCGTTGCGGACCGCCCGGCACCAGGTCTGCTACCTTCAGTAAGGAGTTGCTAGTAGACTGGGTGTTTTTCCAGTGGTCCCTGCGGCGACCCATGATTGCCACGTGCAGTTCAGCCGTGTCTTCCCCTTGACAGACTCATTCTGTCGTCCTTGTTGAGTATGCTCCTCACTCCTCCGGACTGGGACTACCTTCAAGGACTGCCATATGTTTCACTACCCTACGTGGTTAGTACATATGTGTATTGAGGGCCTTCTTCTAGGCTGCCTCAGCTTCCGCAGCGTCCCCCCCCCCTATTATATCCTTGGGGTCGGACACGCTTTCCCAGTGTTATCCAATATCCACTGATTGGGTCTTGCGGAACAGCAGTGTGATTCCCTAGCTAGCTCCCGCAAAATTTCTGGAAACTGCTGCAGGGCTGTAGCTTAGCTGGGCGCTGGAAGGGGCCAGCACCATGGCGTTTTGGTAGGGATCCCAATTCGTCAGGGGAACTCCCCCGACGAGGCGTCGGAGTTCCCTGCTGACGAAAGGGAACGTCTCGGTTACGTATGGTAACCCTCGTTCCCTGAGTCCAGGGAACGGAGACGCCTCGTCCCGTCGCCATGCTGCTGTACCTTCGCGGAGGACTGGACACCGTTCGGCTCCTCAGCGAAAAGCGTTTGTGTATGCGCTTGATTCCGCCTTATACCCGCACTGGTAGGCGGGCCGCGGAATGCAAACCTTGCATGCCAATGTTCATTGGCTCGTTTTAATTCACTCGAAGGCAATTGGTCTCCCTAGCGTGATCCCAATTCGTCAGGGGAACTCCCCCGACGAGGCGTCTCCGTTCCCTGGACTCAGGGAACGAGGGTTACTATACGTAACCGAGACGTTTTTTGAACAACATAAAAGCATATTCTAGTACACCCCAAAAACAAAATCAAGACTTCACAAAAGAGCATTAATTAAATTAAATTAAAATATAATTAAATAATTAATTAATTAAAGTGCTACACATAACATCTTTTTTCCACCCTCAATATCTATTGTTTTTATAAAGGAGCATGCAGGTCTTGAAACAAAATGAATTGAGGTTACTTCATATATAACTTTATATAATACTTTATATAATATTTATTACAGCAAAAATACCAGAGGAAATATCTTAAGCAATGTAATAGGGGGAATTAAAATTGTTTTGGACAATGTGTCAAAAAGACTGAAAAAACCCAAAAAGAGTCAAAAAGATTGAAAAGCGCTGACTTAGTTTTATTTTTAGAAACTCTTTCACTGTAATAATAAGATAATCTTAAATGTACTGCTTCTGAAATCAGTTACCTGTAGGAAATGTATGTGATCATCTGTGTGTGAAAGTTGCTTCAGCTCAGCTTCTCTCCTCCTCAGATCATCAATCTCCTGCTCCAGTCGCTTCAAGAGTCCTTCAGCTCGACTCACTGCATCCTTTTCCTGCTCTCTGATCATCCGTGTCACCTCAGATCGGCTTCTCTCAATGGAGCGGATCAGTTCAGTAAAGATCCTCTCACTGTCCTCCACTGCTGCCTGTGCAGAGCGCTGTTAGGATACACAGACAATCAGACCTTTCACTCATGGGCTTCAGTGGGACTGGGCTCCTCAAGTCCTTACTAGAGTCCTTAAAGAACCTAAAACATTTCCGACTCCCCTTAAACTTACCTTATGAGTCTTCACAGTCTCTTTCAGCTCCTGAAGCTTTTCCTCTCCCTCCTGGATTCTCTGCTGGATCTTTCCTTGTATGTCCCACAGCTGTTTCTGTAAGAGTAACAGATAACAGCTCTTACTGTATTGCATCAGAAACGTGTATTTTACTAAGATTTGCTTTTCATACCTGTTTCTCAGATCTCTCTGCTTCAGCCGAAACAGTTTCATGATTTGTGTGTTTGTCCATCGTACATAGCAAACAAATACAATGCTGGTCAGTACGACAGTAAACCTCCATCAGTCTGTCATGTTCAGAGCAGATCATCTCCTGCAGTCGTCCAGAGGCATTAGTCACTTTGTGTCGTCTACTACCTGAGTGAAATTCCTCATGTCGCTCAAAATGAGTTTGACAGTATGATTCAAGACACACCAGACAGGACTTGACAGCTTTATATTTCCTTCCAGTACAGACGTCACACTCCACATCTCCAGGTCCAGCATAACTGAGAGCAGGACGAGCTGTTTGGACTTTTGCCTTCTTCAGTGTCTCCACCATTTCAGCAAACACCACATTCTTGTTTAAAGCAGGTCTTGGAGTGAAGGTCTGTCTGCACTGAGGGCAGCTGTAAACTCTCTTCTGATCATCTTTATTCCAGCAGTCTGTAATGCAGCTCATACAGTAACTGTGTCCACAGGCGATGGTCACTGGATCCTTCAGTAGATCCAAACAGATTGAACAGCTGAACTGATCCCACAAAATACTGGCTTCTGCCATTTTACTGCACGAACACACAGGCAGAGAGAAACATAGCCTAGAGCTAATCAGTACTTGAGCTTGAGAAAGGTGTAAAAGGTGTGTTTAACTCTCAACTCTAGAATTACAACTACTCCAGTGACAGCTTCTTCTCACAGAGAGATAATTTCTTACCTAAAATAGTTCCTAATACCTAAAATCTAGAATCTGAAATGTTGTTACTACCTACAGACCCTACAGTGAGTAAGACAATAGCCTACCAGAGAGAGAGAAATCAGGTTTCATTTTACCTAAACCGAAGAGTTTCCTGGTTCTGCGTTTGAGAAACTGAAAGCAGTTTGTGTAAATACGAGGTTAAAATCGACCGGTAGAGGGCGTTCATACACTGCATTTTCATTGACTGTATTGTGCCAGACCTGTCTCTCTGTAAAATTAGTCAACCAAGATAAAATACATCATAGTAAATCTTATACACATTATGTCCATAGTCCATAGTGTAAGACTGGAGAAACTGGAATAACTGGAAAAGAGAGGGCTACTCCTTGAGAAAACAAAGGAAATTAGCATTTGAACTCTCTTGCTATATCACCATCCCCATTCTAGACACGATCACACTTGAGTTGAACACCTCCCAATTTACACATCTCCCATCCTACCTGAATTCACCCAAAAATCTAAATGGTTTACTATGAACAATTATCGTACAGTATTATACATGTTTGGTATTATTTGAAATGTCTGCGACTGGTACAGAGGTCTCATTCCCACAAAGGTAATAAGGTGTGGAGAGTTTAGAGACATCTTGTTAACTGCTTTGGGTGTGCCCCAATGTAAATCAACTGCTGTCCCCAGTAAGTCTGGAACGGTGATTAATGCAAATTCCCACTGTGAACTCATGTTTACATTTGAAAAGAAGTTTCTGCCTTGGTCTGAGTATTTAGGGAGATGCTGAAGAAGGCTCGTGGTGATTTGTAGCTCAAATTAGCCTGTGATGCAGAGTGTATTCCAAGTAGATTGAACCAATTACTGCAAGTTTTGCGTCAGATTTGTGACGACTAATGTTTGGCATCAATTCAAGTGTACATGGATTGCAAAGACAAGAAGTGAATTTCCGTTTAGAACAGCAAATGCTTCTTGAAATCTGGGTGTGTCTTACCTCTGTTTTAATTTAATGTTACTTTAGATAAATGTACATGGGAAACCACGGCATGGCCAATCCAAAGCTATAAGAGAAGTAATGTTGGTCAGCTGTAATAGTGGCCATTCCTCTACTGAAGTAAACTTAAAGTTAATTTCAAGTGTATGCAATTCCATGGGGGCTATACCAAAGTATCTTTGATTGTGTAAACCGTGAATGTGACCGACCTCAGGTATATAGCAATTAGCCTACCTCTGTTTGGTGACCAAAACTGATGGGCTTGTGAATGGGAGACCCGTGTTAAACAGAAGAGGTGAGGACCTCTGAGTGACATAGTTTCCTAATCTGAACGAGTAAAATAAGAGTTAAAAAGAGTTAAATAGAACAATCAAATATATTGTTAAACTATTATATAATTGACCAATAACCAACTGGCAATCTAACCTAAATTCGAGGTCGTGATAAAATGGAGTCAGATAAAAGCTTAAATGGAATTAAATGACTTTGCCACGTGGAAAGACAGTAAGTAACACACCCCATTTGGACCGATAAACGGGCTTACAATAGTGAAATATTGTTCCCAGAAGTGTTATATTTAGGCGGGGTAGCCTATGCATTGACATAATTTTCCCAGAAAATGTTCCGGATTTTAAGTGGCAAAAGAGGCTGCTGTATGACTGGATAGAGGAAACTGCGAAACCCCGCGAGTAAAACAAACGATTATCAGTTTAAACTAAAGGACGGACTCGACATCGTATTCCTTACATCTTACCAAAGATCCAGTGATTCATGGATATTGACATGCAGCCAGGAAACGTGTTTCCTGACAATGTGCTTGATTTCGACGTCGGGGAAATGCAATATTAATATAACAGATGCATGCTACATACATCCCTGGTGTAATACCCAGGGGGGGCAGGGTTTCATAAAATATTGAAGCTTCCCCGGCCGCCGCCATTGATTAGCGGACCATCACCTGCTGTTAGCATTCCATTGACTCCCATTCATTTTGGCGTCACTTTGACATCGAATAACTTTACATCTGAGGCATTTAAAGACTCCATTTGTCCATTATTTTTTTCTAAAGAAACACGAAAATGTATAAAAGGCTTCATTACCTTGTATCTTACGTTATGGCCCTGTAGATGCAGTTTTTGTAAAAATAGGCTAACGATTGCGTCATAACCACGCGACTCTCTGTCGCACAGTAGAGAAATGACCGTATGGGCAGGAGGAGAAGCTCGTGGGCAATCGGGGGGACGTGGAGGCAAAATGACAAAATAATTATTCAGAATACTTAGCAAAAGTTTCTCCTGCTCCTAGCTCATGGACACCTCCTACTCACACTCTCCGTCTCTGCAAGTTTCAGAAGGGAATGATTCAGATTTCTCTTGGCACAGCTACTAGAAGACAGACGGGTTGCTCACGTCACATCTACGTCATCAAGCTCAGTTTGAGTCTGCGCAGTACGCTCGACCCCCAGGAAGTTAGTGCTTCTAATTGACTTCAATTGTCTCCATTGAATCCAATGGGGTCGCTGTGTCCAGTTTATATACTGTCTATGATAATACCCAAGGTGTATTATGCTATCATGACCTCTGCTGGCAGATGTCGGGACTACATCTTCAGGCTTCAAAGATCATCTTTCTCCATTGACACTGACAGCAATTCTAAAAAATATCTGTTTATTCTGAAATTTGTAGGCAACATACGGATTGTGGATATTTCATTTAATATATAGTATATATTCACTTGACAATAGAAGTGGTAGTGGTTGAGAAGAGATCCCCTGATATGATTGTAAAGCGCTTTGGGTGTACAGTAGTAGGCCTACATATAAAAGCGCTATAAATGCCTCATTTACAAGATGCTTTGCCAGTGACATTTTTGGAGGTCTCTCAAGGTGACCTATAACCTTTCATACAAAAATGAAAATTCTGACATCATTTAGCCTACTTACCTTCATGCTTTTCCAACCCGTAAGACTTTAGTTCATCTTTGAAACACAAATGAAGATATTTGAATGAAATCTGAGACCTTTCTGTCCCTGTAAAACTTGATTGTGTTAGTCCAAATTTTCTAAAGGGACTCGATTGCTTTATATGATGAACAGATTGAATTTAGACTTTTATTCACATATAAATATTCATCAACTCACACATCAGTTGTGGTAAACAGAAGCTCATGCATGCTTTTGCATGAAAAACCAAACAAAACAAGATGACTATATATACACACAAGACAGAACACGATCAATTAACAAGACATACACCTGTGATCATGGAGGACCACAGAAACTAAACTTCAGATAATAAATGTGATTTTAAACAACAAAAAAGACACATGAAGTTCAGTATTCAGAAAAGGAAAGACTTTTAAGCACATACACTACATACACATTTTAAGGTTTAAAAATGTATAAAATCACCACACAAGAACACACCACGCCACACACACTCTTGAGCAAATCCATGTTGTTTTATTAAGTTTTTTTTTTTTCAATTCATAACAGTAAGAGTCAATTCTAACAATAATAAATGTGCATAAAACAAGTCTTTTAGAATGCAGCACAATATCTTACAGCAACTATAAGCAAAGGGCAGGTGTAAGATTCCATGGAGGGCGTTAAGCATCCAAGCAAGTGCTTTCAGCAGGCAGGACCACCTGTGGTTTCACCGTTAGGAACGGCCGACCAGCTTTTAGGCATTGTGTTTAGTGAAGGAAAGTGATGCTTTGGTTTAATAGCTCTTGTGCAGCAACCTCGAATGAGTAAAACGCTGACCTCAGCGGAGGATTTGACAGTTACATTCATTTTGTTTTGTTTTTTTTCGTTGTGTGGTCGGTGTCCTTTCCCTGCTGAAGGCACGTTACAAATAACAAAGCAACTCTTGTGTTGTTGTGTGTTAAGTGGACGTCTTTTGCTAGCATCTAGAGTCGGTTCGAAGGCCTTTTTTTATAATTGTACTGTTCTTACGGTTATACTCGGATGGATTACCGGTGAACGCGCCTCAATTCAGGCTCAGATATCGATCGAGATACTTGATTTACACTATGCTGTGGCGATGATAGTTACGGTACTGTGAGAAATTAACTTATCTACGTACTTATCTATTATGAGAGTTTTACTGTTCATTTTTATTCTTCATGCAGTTATTTATGTCCATCATATGACAAATACTGTGTTTTTGAAGGTGTATCTATTTGTAAAAAAACTGATTTTCCCACAGTGGAAATCATGACGAGGCGGAGTGTAGCCTACTGCCAATTCAGACTCTCGGTACGTGTCGGTGCAGGCAACGCGGAGCTTTATTTTTTTTTTTACTGAACGTGATGGCCGGAAATTATAATAAAAGAGCTGTGCCATATTTCTGCAAGCATCATTTGTTAGCTGGACTATTATACTAGTTCTTAAATTATCCTAAGAAAATTTCTCATAGTTATAGAATCTTTTATTATTCAAAATAAGATCTCAATATTATACATGTTCCTTTTCTTTTCTTTATATTGACTATGTACAGAAGTGCAAAAAGTCAACCTTCGTCCCTTAAGTTATGGCTCTCTCTCTCGTTTGCAGCTCGAGGCCGACCCGTGACCTCCCTCCTTTGTTTTTCATCTTTAAATATTCAGAAATCTCTGATGCTGCTCATTTTGGCCTGGCATTGAGGGATGGTTTTTTTTTTTTTTTGTTGAAATATTACAAGACGATTTTTCAATTCTGAAATGCATACAGTAGAAAATAACTTCTTTTACTCTATCACGTACAATTGATACGTCAACCAGCTAATTGTAGACGTGGTCTTGATTTGACACAAAATAAAGGGTTAAAATATCAACCTTACCAAAGCTACAAATAAACTCTTTCTTTGTCGTTTTTCACTCTCTTTTAAGACAAGATTAAACATTTTGTTCAACAAATTCAAAACCAAAATCCATTTCAAAAATTCTACCATGAAAACTAACATGAAGAATTAAGAATACATCACTACTAGCTAAACATTATGAACTTAAAATGATGTAAAAGAAAGTGACAGTAAGAAAAACAATATTTCATTTCCTACATTCTAAAACAGTTCTATGACAATATTGTCAAATACAAAAAAAAACAAAACAAAAAAACAAATCTTTATAGTATGCCAACAATAACACAATATATTTCTAACAAAGGCTTTGAAACAGAGTGAACGTTAAGTGTAACATGATTAATAAACACGTAAAATAAGAGTGAAGAATAAAATCTCATCCGCTGTCATTTTTTTCCTTTGTGATTGAGAGAATGTTTTTGTGGGTTCAAACACTGAAATATAAGGCTTTAGTGAGGAAACGGAGATGGCGTGCATCCTTTCAAGTCTGTGCACCTAAACCAGGCTGAAATCCAGACTCAAGAAAACGTGAATTTCCAGACAGATGAGCCGAGAATCTCGCGTTCATTAGTTTAATCTTGAGTCTGGTTGTGGCGCGAAAACCCTTGTTTCCTGGTTTACAAGCAGCCTATACAAATTATTCACCTTCCGTAATCAGCATACCCAGTCAAAACACATTTAAATATTAAAAAAAGAGAGAGAGAGAAAAAAAAAAAACTTTGGCACAACTTAATATTCAAAACGTCTCATTATATTCTCCGTTCCTCTTTTCCGCTGTACGGCGGCAAAACGACGTTGTTTAGAAGTCACGAACTATTCGAAAAAACAAATGGAAATCAACACAAATGAGAACTGAAGATAAACCCTGACCCAACACTAACCTCATCTTTCCGTGTACCTAGTCTCGAACCCACAATCTGTAACGAAATACTCAAGCAGTGCTTTTCCAGCATGAATTTTAGAGTCCTCACAAAGACTGGAACGCAAGCGCTCTTGCCGACGACCTCCTAAAGACACGCGGTGACTCTCCATACCTTCTCCGCTCCATCGCGACATTCTCTCGATCAAGGCAATTTAAAGAAACAGGGCATTAGGAACAAGGCAACCCTGTTCTCATAGGAGTCAAAAAGGCTTCTTAGTTCTACAAGGCCTAATGGATGATCGACAAAGAAAAATGGCACGTTTCATAGAAAACCCACACTTGTGAAATTATGTATAAAAACAAGCGCTGTAAAAAACATTAATCTCTGGTAAACATAATAACACTGTTGATATAACACTCTAGATCTGTGTCTGGTATTCAGCCGGTGGTTATGGTACATAAAGCTTGCAAGAATGTGCTTTTGAAAGGTCTCAGGTGATCAGTTTCTACCCAAAACATTCATCCGTCAATCCCGACTCTCGCTTACAATCTAGTTTGACTAGAAGCCAGAACTAAAGATACAGAAAACTACATACATTTAATTATTTCGCTGGAGGTTTTTGTGCCATATCGACTTTTGATTCGCTTTTCAATTCAAGGTGCACCTTTTACAACTTTGTAAACTATCAGACAAATTTCGAGGAAAGATAATCAAGGTGTGAATCACAAAAAAATATCTCTTGGTCTACTAACATGCCAAAACGGTGTTAGGTCAGACATGAAAATAACTTTTCCTACTAATCCGGCTCGAGAGTAAAAATGCCTCAACGTCCTGTCTGACATAATGATGTAGTTTCACTCAAATTCTACATATCATGTGGAAGGACACTCAGTTTCACCCCAGTAAAACTCTACCATCATGTATGACCAAATTCTAATCTTCATAGTATATTCTATCCGCCGGTGATCTTGATGTTAAAATTTTGAATTCTGTTTGTTTGCCTTTTTGTCCAGGACAACAGCACATTCCTTTGATCTGAGGAAAAGTAGAAAACAATAGATTTAGAACACACGAGAATGAGTATTATTTACTCCATTCGGTCATTATTTACATTATTTCAAATTTTGAAGAAGTTCTTTCCATACGATGACAGTTAAAGAGGCCATATTTGTGCCCTTTTACAAAGTCTTGATTTTGTTTTTGGGGTCTCCTAGAATAGGATTTCATGCTTGAATGTTCAAAAAACGTTATTTTTCACGTTTTACATTATTGCAGCACCTCTCTTCCCAGTCTGCCAGTAACGCTCTGTTTAGTCCTTGTCTCTATGAAGCCCCTCCTTCCGAAAAGCGCAGTGTGCTCTGATTGGTTGGCTGGATCAGTGTGTTATGATTGATCAACCGTTTCAAGCATGTTAATGTCACGCCCCTTACCATAACCACAAGTTTCTAACGCAACTCAACCAGTCCTTTGCGTATGCCCTTGGGGGGATTATTTAAATGAGGAATAGTGTGACGTGTTCGTTCCCGGAAGAAAACTCAAGACTACAAATAGAGGCGTTTCAAGGAGTTCAGAAACAGTGCTTAGTGATATAGAGAGGATAAAGGTCCTTGCACACCGCGTTTTTTCGTATTCGTGATTCGGTGGCTCTGAATTGTCAAAACACCATTCAAAATGCTTGCTACGGATGCGAAAAACGCAGAAAATCGAACCTGATCCGAATTTTTTTATGACGGCCACAAGTTTCGGAGGCAGTGTGCAAACGTGATTGACATAACGTGTGGTCTTGTGTAATGAACAGCCTGAAATGTTTTTTTTTTATATATTTTCCATACATATCCCCCACGAAAAGCATCATAAAAGTGCTCCATATGGCTGAAATATGCATGTTTTTTGGTCATATTTGGACAATAACTTCTTCAGGATTTTTCCTTTATGTTCTATAGAAAAATGACATGAGGGTAAATGAGAGTAAATAATGACCAAAATAGGGGAGCTTTTGCTTTAAATCAAACATTTCAATTTAAATTTTAATGGCAGGTAGCAGCAATCCAGCAGTTTCTGGAAACAATGAAAAATAGAAGAGGAATGTGTGACCACTCACTGTTGAGGACTGGAACTACATCTGCGTCAGGTACTTGTGACTAGTCAGATGCTCTGCAGATATTATTGGAATCTGAAGATGAACAGAGAGAAATGCATGAAACGATTCAGTGTGACCTTTATTATTTAAAACAAAAACAAAAAAAACACTAAAAATCATTACAAAGACTAAAATATTCTCCCTCACCCTCACTCCCTCCCCATGACAGTTAAGAAGAGAATAAGTCAAACAAAACACAAATTAAGAAATGCCATTAAAGAAAACGATGAACCATTGCTTATTAGCATAAATCTTTCTCACGTGAGGCACATTCCACATTTCCAACTTGTTGACCTTCACTTTTATTTCAATAATTGAAGGTATTTGAAATAGTCTATAATAATGTTTCAAACTAAGAAGAATCTTTGCAAAATGGTCATATTTGTAAATCATATCATTTAGTACAGACTATTATGTCATGGTGGCCTGCATCGCTACTTTGTATTGATCATATGAGCAGGATTTAAGCTAGTGGAAACTCTTTTCTGTAATATTGATCAGCAAAACAACAAAATGAAGCAGGAAACAATGAACAAATCTGATCTAATTTATACAGCCGGCAAAGATGCACCCGAAGCAAAACACTAAGAAAAACTACCTCATACATACCAATTGCATGTATTCGTTGGTAGTCAGCTTTGATAGAGAAGAGTCCTCAAAATAAAAAAGGACAAAACAAACAATATTAAAATGCTATTCATAACCATCAAATATAACATGAAATGGTACTGCAACGGCGCATTAATTGAAAATGTAATTCTCATTCGAGCTTCAATTACATTTAACACCATTTTCACAGCGCTCAGGCAAATTCAGAGTAATTTTACTGTAGTTTGTGTGTAAACCCTGTACAGACGGTACTTCAAACAACTCAATTTACTTGGGCTCAAATGTTTAATTTTTTTTCATTCTCTTGGTTTTCCCTCAGCCAGTGTCTGCAGTGAGAAAATTACAGGTAAAATAAACATTTTTCATTGTGAATCTGTTGTTTGAAGCACCATAAAAAGTTTACGCCTTATCAAAAACCCGTGTAGGCCAACAAGGGGGAGAGATCACTTTGAAAGGATCACTCAGACAGAAAGAGAAAGATAGAGAGTGTCTGTTTATGTGTGTGTGAGAGATTGAGAGAGAAAAAAAGCCATAAAAGAGCAAACCTGATTGGCTGATGCAGATGCGAAGGGAACACTTGTGGCAGATGTGGTTGCTGCGGACACAGCGGCCGGGGAAGCGCCGTGCATCATGGGAACTTTTCAGAGGGAAAATGGTATAAGCACACGTACAGGGAGTGTGGCCAACAGGTGCACAAACATGATGAGTGAGTGGACACAGAGGGGTATGGAAAGAAAAGTGAGCATTGAAGGTGATATCAGCAAACGGCAAACCAAAAGTGGTGGCAAGAGAGATTGTTCTAAAGAAGACATAAGGGCAGGTAAAGTGTCATATGAGCCAACACATCAAGAGCTACAAGAACAAGGAAACAAAGGCATGGCATCTCATAAACTTTGCATTTAGGTTTCAGCTTCCATCTACTATAGTACGTTAACATTTAACCCTTGTCATGTTTTCTGTTACTTGAACATCATGCTCAACACTGATTATCTGAGCTACAAACAAGTGCAGTGAAAAATACTATCAACTACAAAGTGTTCAGGATAGTTCACCCAAAAATGAGTCTTCTGGCATTATTTATTCATCCCCAATTCATTCCAAACCACATACTGTTGTTTTTTGTGTGGAATACCTAAAGAGAAACTTTGCCATCCGGTGGAATTATGGGTTGTTGTTCTTTAAAGTGCCTGTATTATGCTATTTTAAAGGTTCCTAATTTTGTTTTGGAGGTCTCCTACAATAGGTTAAATGCATTCAAGGTCAAAAAATACAAATACAATTAAATACAAATATAATTTTCTCATAATAAACATTGCACAAACTCCTCCTCTCCTTTTCCTAACTCTGCTCTGATTGGTCAGACGGCCCAGTCTGTTGTGATTGGTCTACCGCTTACAGTGTGTGTCGGAAGCGAAACACACTATTACCATATCCGAATTTCAACTCCGGAAGCTTCCTCAGCACTTGTATACACAAATAGTAACATCTGTTGGAAGTGCAAGTGGATTCGCAGAACAGAAAACAACATATTCTCGACAGCCAATGAAGACCATGGGCTGGCATTATGCAAATGTATTATAAACCTAAGCCCTATTTGGACAGGATTAGTTTTACAAGGTAAGATGAAGTAATGTTATTTTACGCTGTCACCTCCCTGTCGTCATGTGCGTATTATGTTGCATCCTGATATCACATGCGCAAACACATATAACCTATATATATATCCTATACATAACAGTTAGGCCCGGTCAAACGATTTATCAATTAAATGAATTAAATTCTGATTGGATTATGTTGGTAATAGGCACTTAGCTAAAGCTAAGTTTCGTGCCTCTGACAAGTGCTTTCGACCTTCTTTTATATGATATGAATGGTATGTGGAAAACACTCGAGTTTTGCCACAGACTTGTCCCACCGTCTAGAACGCAACTGAATGCTTTTTCAAGCGCCTCCATACTTGAAAAACATACTTTGATAAATCCATACTTTGTTGTGCACTTTGATGTTTGAAACTTTGCACACCTTTCTATTCACAAACAACTGTGTTACACACTGCATGAAAGGTAATATTCGAAAGAGCATAATAGGGGCACTTTAAAAATCACTCAAATTTCATTCTTCATTCCGCCCATTTGCACATGCATGGTAAGATTATTCAAAATTTCTCCTTTTGTCCTCCATGAGGGTGAACGAATAATGAAAGAAATTTCAGTTTTAGGTGAATTATCTATTATTAAAAAAGCCACCAAAACCCACAAAACAACACACAGATAGCTAGAATTGAAACTCACAGAATAAGTTTGCATTTGTGTATATTAAAAGTCAACATGAAATCAAAATGCTATTTACTTTCTTAATATGCATGATTATTTTTCAGCCGCCCCCTCCAATTCCCTATTCTAATGTCTAAAAGCCACTTTTCACAATCGCATGCAATTCCTGATGGATAAAATCAATTTCTGCCACTATATATCTTCTTGAATATTCCGTTTCACTTGGAAATATGTCATATTATGGAAGTAAAATGTGTTGCAAATGCCGTTTCATGTTGACTTTTACTTCAAATCACAGATATACAAATGCTTCATATGTGAAGCGCTAACAAAGATGCCCAGTTATCAATGCCTGTTTGTCGGCCATGTGGATTTTGAGGGCGTTACAAAAACTAAGAGGACGAAGTCTAGAAACCTACCCACGCTTGCTGCAGGGGTCATGCACAATATTGAGCCTGCCCATCATGCATTGCAACAGGAAGTGGATTGGAAAGGGAGAAGAATCACAACAGCCCATCACAAGGTTGGTTAGAGTGAAGAAATCATAATTAAAGGAAGACAATAATCATTACAGTGATACAGCATGATGTCCATAAGAGACCGATTAGTTGACAAAACCATGAACTCAGGAAGGGAGAATGTGTATTTGTGAGCTCACAGAAACATGTGTATTTGTGGCAGTCATCATAGCAGACATTAGTATGACTGAGGGGCATTCCAGGTTATTGGCAACTATATTTCGCAGTGAAAGCCATGAGCCCAACTACAAGTATGTACCAGAGTAGTAATGTGATACAATGATGAGGTGATACAGAGAAACTGACAGACAGCCTCATTTCTTAGTTTACTGTGCGCAAAATGCAAGGTTCCCACACCTTCTGACCAAATGGATTTTCCTAACTTTTCCAGGAGTTTGAGATTACTGGATAAGGATTTTTAGAAATCCTGTTTTAAGGAGAGACTTGCACCAGGTGTAAACAGCACTGCATGCCAGCACTTTGATGGAACCATTTTTTTTATATTTATAAGTATAGTAATAATACAATATATTATAATAATATAAATATGATAATATATATAGTATACTTTTTTATAAATATTGTATAACATGATAGTATGGTATAATCTATTGTAATAATACAATTATTATAATAAAGTATGAATATTATATACACTATTGTATATATTGATATTGTATTCATTATTTTTATAGTATTTTTGTTTTGTTTTATTGTATTTTCTGTTTTAAATAAAACATAATGTATATAATACTTATATTATCATAATATATTATATTATTACTATATACACTATTTATATTATTATAATTTCTTTATTTAATGAAATTATACTATAATTATACTATATATATATATACTTTGTTATTTACTGTATTATATTTATATTATTATAATAAATATATTACATTAAAATATTGTCATACGTATATATGACACAAATATGACAATACTATTTATTATACATTTATATTATTAATGATCAAATACTGATTATATTTTACTGTAGTATGTTAGTATTTACACCAGAGTGCAAGAAATTTCCCTGATACTCACAAATTTTTTATGGCTGTGGGAACCCTGTCTCTGTATAATTTTTTTTATAATTATCCCATGTCTTTGTGCATCCCTCGTGGTTTAGTAAGGTCAAAGGTGAGGTCAAGGGGTGGTCAGGGGTGACAGGAAGTCCTACCTGACGGAATAAAGGCTTGCTGCTGAAACTGCATGTTGGCCAAAGCCTGCTGGTACTGGAGCATGCCAGTACTGAACATGCCCGCGGCACCGTTGGCTTTCTCAAGCGCAGGCCGCTTTGGTAAAGGTGGCATGACACTGTGAGGAATTCCCTGCTCCGATAAGACCACAGGGAAGGGGGAGTGGAGGAAAAGGGGAACAGGTTGGGACGTGTAGAAGAGAGTAAAAACAGGAAAGGAACAAGAAAAAGACAGAATTATCATCAGAGGGCAAACACATCACAGGGCTTGATTCTGACAAACAAGCAAGCAAGCGGCAGCTAAAACATTTCTACGGCACAAGCAAAAGCCAAAGAGCCATTTTCTCTCGCTATTACTTAAATTAGCACTGAGCATCTGTGATATACATTATTAGTTTTACATCAGGAGAATATTAATTCATTAACACTACAACATCCATACGGCTAACTCAATGCAAATGAAGCAAGCGTAGCACTACTCAAATGTTTTTGCAGACAAAAGTGACGAAAAAAAAAAAACTCATTAAAAGAAACAGAAAAAAAAGAAGAAAAAAAAAAAGAAAAGAAAAATAAACTGCACTGCTCACTCCATGATAAGTGTGAGAAAGAGACTAGATCTTTTCTGTTGCTTTGGTGGTGGAGCTTTAGTATTCTTCTGATGCTACCCCTCCCAAAGACACATGCAATATACAGAGATACTAAACATGCACCCTGAGCTTAAATGCTGTATAGACATATAGAAGCCATGTGACTAGAGTTTAGAACATCTGGCCCTGTCCTCACGCCCTGGAATAACACACATGTGTGATGATCTGATTGCGGCAGACTTGCATATCTTGCTTCTGGTTAAAGCCGAGCATATGCTCGCCGCAGTCAGTTGATCACACGACATGGTAACATACAACACAACAGAGGCATTAAATAAACACATAACAAAAAGGACTATGCTTGCAAATTATCTTTCCTTTTTCTGGTTAAGACACTACATTAAAGCAACATGCCAAGCAAAAAGGTGAAAGGTCATAGTACCAGGTCAAAGGTGGCTTCGAGGGGTCGCTTCAGTGATTTGACAGCCGACTGAGTCTTAATTAGCAGGCAGCGAGCACATGATGGCAATGGGCCAATGGGGTTCAAGCGCATTAACATAAACAGCAAGCAGAGGTGCATCATGGGGGCAGCAGTGCATTTTGGGTAGGTGAGAAAAAAAACAAATAAAAACAAATCATTGGAATGCAGTATACAGGGGGATATCAGGACTAAGGCATGCAGAAATACAGTCCATTCTGTTTTAGGAAACTCTGTACTGAGATTAAGATTAACAAGTACATCAATTATCGTAACATTTACAGGGTTTCATTGACAATAAACAGTTGTGCAATACGTCAACAGTGGATAACATTGAGCTGGATTGCAAACATACATTTAATGTGCAGAAATGATTACATAAAAATAATTATGACACTGCTCTCTGCTCGACAGGATGTTGAAATTACGTATTTATGCAGTTTAAATGGGAATGGCAATGACTTGAGGTATAGAGCTCTGTCAAAAATATAATGCATAAGAAACATTCCTAAAATGCTCATAAATCCTTATTTAAAGACTCCTGATTTTTTTTTTAAATGCATACTTTACAGAGTGTCAATGTTAACCCGAGATCAAATATATAGCATCTGAGAAAGTGTTGATTGTATATACAGTATGATGAATGGGATACAGTAAGTGTGCTGTACAGTAGAGAGCGTGCTCACCATGGCAGCGGCGGCCGTGGCCTGATTGACCTGGTGTTGGGCTGCTTTGATCTTGGCCTGCAGATGTGCAGGAGGGTGGAAGTATTTGCACTTGTCTCTGGAGCAGCGGCCCTTTATGTAATCCATACACACCGTCACCGTGTTGTCACTGGGGTCGATCATTGTGCTGTCGGAAGGGTGGGCAAACCTGCAGTCCGTCTCCCCACGAGAGCAGTTGCCACGCTGGTATTCACGACACACCTGAGAATACACGCAAACATGTTTGTTCCACTGTTTGCATATTGAGAGATCTTATATTTTGTGTTAGTGTAAAAAAGGTGCACTAATAAAGTTTCATTAATGAAGAAACCCTGTAATCTTAAATTTCATGTAATTATGTTCAACATGGAATGCTACTATTGAAACAAAATAGTGTGTGCATAATATGTGAACTTTCTGTATGCGTGGAATACTTGGATGGCGAAGTACATTGGACAGAATATCGTATCCCACAATGAAATGCAATTTTTCTTATTATTTGCCAAAAGTTAAGACATTTTCTATAAAAGTGTATTAAATTGCAATATTGCTCAAATGTGTAGTATACAACCAGAGTACACTCCAAGGAATGCTTATGTCATTTAATATAATATAATAAATTATATGAATAATAATAAAAACATTTAACCTACATTTTATACCAACCTGAACCTACCTTGTTGATTTACAGGCAAACAACGTTTTTATGAATACATTATAATACACAATATAATTAAATTAATTTAAATGTATTATACAATGAAAAACATTTAATATTAATAATAATATTAAAAACATACAACCTTCCATTTCCATAGTTATGATGGAAGTAATATCAGCCTTAATTTGAACTGCAATCCTCTTTTTATTTGATTTTACTTTTTATTTGATTACTTGATTAACTGCATTGAAATGAAAAATAAACCCTTATTTATTCCCAATAAATGTGGCAGTGTAGCATACAGCTTAAAGGCAGGGTAGGTGATTTGCTCCAGAAACATTTTTTATTATGCTGGTTGAAAGTCTCTTCACATCCTCCTGATAGCAATTACTAAGTTAAGTGGTCTAAATGTATTTATATGCACTGAGCACCGCAAAAGAAACAGCAGCACCTTTAACAGTTCCTCCTGAGCCAAAACAACCAGCTTATGCTGCATTCACTTTCGCAACTTGAATATGTTTCAATGGCAACACTATCAACGCCGAAATGAATCTGCAGCAGTCAGGTGGGACAGGCCAGCGCTCTTTAATTTTATGTTCATTATCATTGTAATGTTATGTGCTTTGAGACATGAGGTAGTTTAATGCCGTCTCTCGTGATGCTTTGCTCCCGACTGTGTGTGTTCATGTGTTTTGAAGGAGGTGTGGCTTTGGAGACGCTCTGAAAAGAGGGTGTGATCTTATGCTTTCAAAGCTAGCTCACTATTTCTAGACTCTCTGAAAATTGCCTACCCCACCTTTAAAACATTTACCGGTGCATACTATATATTTTTTCTAAAAACAAAACAGTAGGCAGCATATAGTACTGTGTAGTACACTACATACTGTGTAGTATGTAGTGTGCAGAATGTATTTATTTTATTAAGAACATAGCCGATATTATAACACTGTCTCAGATGGGGAAATGTGTTTTTTATCCAGTGGTCAGCAGGGGGCAGCAGCTCCTTTATTTCTTAAAAACTACCCATTGTGGCTGTAACTTCTTAAAAAAAAGAAAAAAAAAAGATGACTAACTTGTAAGAATAGTCTTAGCAGTTTATGCAACCGGCCACTGGTGTATGTGTGAAAGAAAGATATATAGATTTGCTGTTTCATCGCTCTCTGATGACCTCATACCTCCAGGCGGTCTGTTCTGAGGAGTTTCTGGGCAGCCACAGCTGAAGCAGCAGCGGCTGCAGCGTTGGCAGCGGACGGCATGGATGCCACTGCAGGGTTGCCCGCCATCAGCACCTGTGTGTTGGGCATGATCTCTGCCGACATCAGCCCAGGTGACACTGGGCCCAGGTACGGATTGAACGCAGCCGCGGCAGCCGCTGCAGCAGCTGCACTGGCGTTGGTTGCAAGGCTTGGCGCGACTGAAAACATAGGCTGAAACAGACAATAAATAACAACAAATAAAACTTTATGTGACTTGTGTAAATAATACAATCAAGAGTCAAAAAATAATGTTTAGTTGACTATTATCCATGCTTACAAAAAAGGACTGTGGCAGTACAGGGTTTAATGGTATTATTTATTTTAATTCATATTATCACCATGACATGTCCAAAAAAGCATATTCTTTCTTTTTTGTTAATCATTTATGACATAAGTACATTTTAATATAATACATCTGATATAATATAACATAAATTATTATAATTTATTACATTAATAAATTATAATACATTATATTAATAATAATAATATCAAAAAAAACATATTACCCATATATTATACTACAGTATTGTCAGGAATGGTTGTTGTAGTAACACGCACGACGAAAGGAGTAGAGAACAAAAACAGTCTTTTATAAAGCCTGTTTTTCAGGCAAACTCGGGTAGATGGGAACAGGGAAAAAAGAACCAAAACACACTATACATGTGACAAATTTAATAGAAGTCATTATAATTTATTATATTAATATTAATATAATAAATTATAAGGAATATTTAAAAAACACATATTTCACGTGATAAATGAACTTAATACAATATAATTCATTGCAATTTATTATATCAATGCATTATATTAACAAAAATATAAAAAAACACATAGTACCAATATTTTATACCAACCCACCTTGATAAATGTAATAAATGAATACAACATAATATAAAGAATTCTATACAAAATATCAAATGTCTTTGCAAGTTACATATGTAATGGACCTTTCTTAAAGGGATACTCCACTTTTTTTGGAAATAGGCTCATTTTACAACTCCCCCAGAGTTAAACAGTTGAGTTTTACCGTTTTTGAATCCATTCAGCCAAACTCCGGGTCTGGCGGTACCACTTTTAGCATAGCTTAGCATAGATCATTGAATCGGACAAGACCATTAGCATCTCTATCAAAAAAATGACCAAAGAGTTTCGATATTTTTCCTGTTTAAAACTTGACTCTTCTGTAGTTACATCGTGTACTAAGACCGACGGGACATTTTTGGTCCGATGGTCATCTTTTTGAGAGAGATGCTAATGGTCTTGTCCGATTCAATGATCTATGCTAAGCTATGCTAAAAGTGGTACCGCCAGACCCGGAGATCGGCTGAATGGATTCGAAAACGGTAAAACTCAACTGTTTAACTCTGGGGGAGTTGTAAAATGAGCTATTTCCCCAAAAAAGTGGAGTATCCCTTTAAGGCTGTTCACACCAAGGACAATACCTATAATGATAATGATAAAGATATAGTAAAAAAATTTTTACTAAATATAATAGAATAGCAGAGTCTACACCACAACTTTAACGATAATCGTACAGAGAAATGATGTCTTTGGAATCACTTTCAAAATGTTTGTTTTTTCTGGCTGAGGAAAGATAAAAACAATGACAGCCAATCAGAATCCATCCTTTAAAATCCATCCTTTCCAGCTTTAAAGAGCTCGAGCATTTAAAGTGGCAGATGACAAAACCACAGCTTGCACTTAGAATAAACAGAATGATATTGTCTGCTGATGTGGACGCTAATATAGTTATCATTAGTTATTGCTCTTGGTGTGAATGGGCCTTTATACTCCAAAAGCCAAAGGTCTCTACTTTTTGGGGCCATTATAGTATATATACAATATATACAAAAAATGCTTATGTGTGGGTAATCACTCTTGCTTTTTAAGGGGGTAGGTTAAAAGAATGGAGCCTCACCATTGGCTGAAGCTGACTTCCAGGCATGATGGCATTGGCTAGCTGCATCTGCTGGGCGAGCATTGCCATGTTCTTCTGCTGGATCAGATTGTTACGGCCGTTTATCTCCAGCTGAGTCTTCAGGTGAGGAGGAGGGTGCAGGTACTTACAGTTCTCTCTGGAACAACGACCCTGAGACAGAGGAAGAACGTCCACGTCAGAAAGAAAAGAACATCAAAAATATTAAACCTTGTGTTTTAGTGAGTCTGATTTGAATGTTTTTAAGTTATATTTGTACCTGTAAAAAATAGTAGTAATTAATTTGTAATTGTATAAAATAATAATAATTTAAAAATAAAAACCAAAATTAAATTAAAAACCAGAATTAAAATACAAATATAAAAAAATGACAGCGCACAGATAAATATTCTGTCATCATTGAATCACCTTTTTCCCAAATCCACATTATAATATTATTTGTTTATTATTATTATTATTAGGCAGAATGACATGATGAACAAAACATTTGAAAATGATGACAGAATATAAATTTTGTGGGTGAACTAACTTTTCAACATCTTATTTTCTCCTGTCTTCCTCAAATATGTTCTCCTGACCCACTAAGCAGATATTATTGAAGCTTTATCCCTCTTTACTAGCCTAGAAATCTAGACGCACCCTAGCGGCAGCAAAATTTATTTTGCAGCCAGGGTAGTCTAGCAACTCTCCATTGACTTTCGAGCTGCAAAAACCTAAATTGGGTCAGGCCAATCATGTCGTGTATAGAGTAGGCGGGGCGGGCTTAACATAATGACGACAGAGTTGCGACGGTTTCCTGCTACTTGAAAACAAAGAACGGCTGCTGCTGCTGGCGAACAGTCTTTCGAATCGGCTTTGGCCGCGACTCTGGAGGACTTGGAGTTAAGTTTTTCTCTGAGAAAAGAGCAAAGAACGGCACTTAAGTCATTCTTAAAAAAGGAAGATGCGTTCGTAGTTTTGCCGGCCAGATATGGCAAAAGTTGAATCTATCAACTAACGTTAGCTCCGCTGTTGGGAAAACGCTCTGGTTGGTTGAAGCGCTGTCCTATTGCGTGCAGAGGGAATTTGAAAGACAGCCGTTTATCCCGCCCCTCGGATTGAGCCGTGTCTATGGTGAGTTGCCAGACCCAACATCTTGATGTAGGTCTGGCTTGCCAGGCTACCTCTTTACAGCAAAGTGGACAAATGTAAAAAGTCATTTTAAAAGTATCTAGTAACACATACTGCAGAAACGTACAGTAACACAGATCAAAATAAGCAACTAGCAAGGGCATAAATAAATCTTTTATATTAATATATTATTAATAAAAACATATTTTATACTTATATATGTATATGGCATATATATATATATATATATATATATATATATATATACAAAAATGCTTATATATAGAAACTGCCTGTAAGTAATCAAGGGTTTATACCAATCGGGCAAATTTGCATCTGAAAATTCATTGCATTGACACTTGACAGTAATGGCATGCAACTGGCATCTCCTGTTCTGGTTCACTCTGTTAGGGTTAGTAGATAAAAGGAACACCCTGTTCCCATTCCAGCTGACAGTATTGAGTGCATGGGAAAGCCCTATGCTCTAATGCATCTGAATGTAACTTCGCAGCAGCTTTCAGCCCATGTGGAATCGGCCCTGACATAATGTCACTCAATTGATCAGCGGAGTATTGATTAACTAGCCACATCAGTGCGAGAGAAATTCATCTGATGAGTTTATGGATCTACAGTAACCCCGTGTGACCCGAGAGGATGAGCGTCTGTCTCTGGGCTGCGTTGGTGAGAGCATGTCCAGTGCAGACGGTAATTAACCTTCTCTTTTCTGACGCTGTCATCATGTCTGTCTGCTGTGACCAAAATAAAGCCTTTTTGCCATTTTCCGTGGTTAAATGTTCAATTATCTCAGCAACCAGCACTTTGACAGTGTTATGCAGTTGTGTACTATGCAGACCATCCTATCTGGATGACCACACAGGGCTAAAACCTTTCTGGAAATGGAATTCACTCCTCCTCAAAAGTCACAATAAAACAAAAATATGCATTACCATTCAAAAGTTTGGGGTCGATAAGATTGTTTCTGAAAGTCTCTTATGCTCATCAAGGCTGCATTTATTTGATTCAAAATACATTAAAGAGTGATGAAATTATATATATATATAAAACGAGCATCTTTCATTTAACCCTTCACAATCCAACACAAACTAAATAGGCAGATTTGAAGGGTTTATTTCCTCAAAAAGATTTAGATGTTTGTTGTCAAATGGTGAATTCCTAAAATAACATTATAACTGATGACTTTTTATTTAAAACAAGTTTTGACACTATAACTTAAAAAAAGCCAGCAGAACTGAGCTCCAACCCTAATTAAACACACCTGAACCTGCTAATCAAGATCTTCAGACTCAGTAAGTAGAAACTTCCAGGGAAGTGTGTTGGAACATAACTCTGCTGGACGTTTGGCCGTCAGGAGCAGGACTGGACAGCCCTGAGCTAGATCATGTCCATAGTATGCGGGAGACATGTTAGACAAACATTGTGGACGAGAGGTCAGGTCAGTTAATTCGAGGGAAAAATAGCAGGGAGTCAGATGTCGCCCACAGTATCACACACACAAACACCCCACTAAATGTTAAGCCCTCTCTGGGTTTGTCTTCCTCCACTATCATACGTTGACAGGCATGATCGATTCATCCTGGTCGCTGATGACGTCACGAGCGAAGATCTCCACAGGCTGCAAATACTATAAATGAGGGTTTTCCCAACACAAATAATCTAGGAACTTTTCTATAACAAGTCTTGATTTGATAATCACATTCACACAACAACACGACACATTAGCAGTTTGGTAACGTATACACTCCAAAACAACGTTAGAGGATTAACAATAGCCTATTGGAAATAATTCAGATTGAATTCACTTTCTAGAACCGGTCAGCAATACACTAGAATTAGAGGCTAAACCAGATAGCAGAACATTCTAGAACTGTGAAGTAAGTTTGATCTCCTATCTATGCAGTTCAGTATGTAATAAATAAATAAAACGCGCACGTCCTCGGCTGTGAGCTGGCCAATCAAAGAGTGTCTGGCTGGTATTCTGTGAGCTGAAGTTTCTACCATCTGTTTAAGACATTAGAAAAGCTGGCTTCTGTGAAACGACACTGAGCTATGAGAGGATGAACACTCAAATATATCTTTCTCAAAACTCTCTGACTTTATTTGCTACTGCATTTCTGCAAATTTGATTTATGCAGCTCAAATGAAAGTGACAAAGTATCTCGTACTCAAAAATTAATTGACCTTTGCTAAACCCGACTACAAATTTTACTGACCAACCCTACATTAGCAGCTGTTGCTGTCTGCCATATTGTTATTATTATTATTATTATTTAATTCCTTTTTCAATGTAAGTTTCTATGTGTCTATGCATTTAAAATAGAATTTTATAGAAAATATAAAAAAAGGCAAAACAGTGATAAGCCATGGTTTTAAATCAAATGTACTGCATTTTACACTTTTTAAAGGAAAATTGCAGATTAAAATGCTTACTTTTTTTTTACTTTAATAATTAAAAAATATTGTTGGTTATTATATTAATTATTACAATTCAATATAATAATTATACAATATTTTATTATATTATTTTACTCAATGAGTAATGTTTTTATTCAATTATTTATTCAATTATTCCAATTTATTTGCCACAAATTCAGACAATGATCCACTAACCAACTTCTCCAGCCTGTTAAAAATGTTATAAATATATTTTCTTCATGTAAAATAGTAAAAATATCCCTGCATGCATGGACATTATTATTCCCAGACATGGAGTCACTGACACGTAATATTTGCCAGCACAATCAAAAATGGGAGGAAAGTCAGATCCAACTATAAATGTAAGCAATGAAAGTGGTTATTGGATCACAATGTGTGTGTGTGTGTGTGTGTGTGTTTAAGCGGGTTCGTGCATGTAGAAGGGTGTGCGAGTGGGGTGAGAACATTCTGTGAAAGGTGTGACACAGCCCTACTGAGCATGTGCGAGAAATGTACTGTACTCTCACTGACCTGCCGAAAGGACGAGAGCAAGGAAAGAAAGGAAAGAATGAGGTTGAAGAGTAAAAGAAAAAAGTGTTTATGGGAGGTGGGTGAAATGGGGCGAGCTGTGCGAGTCGAGTTGCATTGACCCCAGCTAACCCCATCACTCACCCTACCTGAACCCTTCTGCAGTACAGCAGCATAGGGGCTCAGGTCACATGACTGGCACATGCAAGGACATGCTGCATTCACTGATTTTCTGACATACTGTGTTGTTTTAAAAATGATTCACACAACTGAAAAGTCATTCAGTGGGAGAAAATTAGTTCTGGGGTGAGATCTGGAGTTATGGAGTTATTAACCAAACCTTAAGTCAACCTAGAATTGTAGATTTTCTCTCTTTCTTTTGTAGTTGCAAACACTAAATCAATCATTTCTGTTCACAATACTTTATGAATGATGATAAGTGGATTAAAAGTGGCCATGTTAAAAATAAAACACAAGTGAACCCCAAAAGTATTTGGAAACTAAATATGAATATTAAGATAAAATGCAATATAATGCAAATATATTTATAAAGAATGAAGATAATGAATATATTGACAAAATATACTTTTAACAAAGTTAAAAAATATATATATTTTAAATATTGTTCAATTATTCTGGCCTTGTTTGCATATATGAAAATATGCATATATAAAAATAGGTAACACTTATAAGGTTTGATTTGTTAACATTATTTAACTATATCAATTAACATGAACCAACGATAAACAATCCTTCTAAAGCATTTATTAATCTTAGTAAATGTTTATTTCTACCTTTACTAATACATTATTAAAATCAAAGTTGTATCTGTTAACAAAGGTTAATAAAAGCTGTAAAAATATATTGCTCATAGTTAGTTCATGTTAACTAATGCATTAACTAATTTTAACAGATGAGACCTTATTGTAAAGTGTTACCCATAACTATACTTCCATTTTGAGTGAATATAACTCTGTATGGCAAGTTCATGAGGTTACAGTATATAGTGCTAATATAACTCTTTTTTTTTTTTTTTTTGCATGTGTTGTTGGTATTTTTTTTTCACAGGAGTGAAAAACCTTCAGTTGTGCACTGCAGGAAATGCAATGAATTGAAACAGGATCCTCAGACAGAGTGCATTATAGACAGCGCTGTCAGTGAAATCAGAGAGGCTAGAGAGAAAGTCATTCCTGACCGTCACTCGGCCACCCAACAGACAGCTGAGAGAGAGAGAGAGAGAGAGAGAGAGAGAGAGAGAGAGAGAGAGAGAGAGAGAGAGAGAGAGAGAGAGAGAGAGAGAGAGAGAGAGAGAGAGCGCACTGGTATGGCAGGTTGTTTAGGTCACTGCTTGCATATGGCAACATAAGCACTGTTCCAAAAAATAGAGGGTATGTGCATCACCTTAGTTGAGGCTAAAAAGATCGTAAAACTAATCCATATTGAGCAGTGTGAGAACCAATGAGGTTCATTCTTGTGTTACGCAGCACGTTTGAGCTGCCGCAAGAACCAATGAGGTTTGCTCTCGCATGTCAAGCAGGTACAGATGAGCCTCTGTCTATGTTCACTGATCAATGTTTATATGAGAATAAAAGCCTACATTAAATCTGTTCATCACATAAATCGATTGAGTCTCTTCAGAAAATTTTGACTAAACCGCTCAATTCAAATGGATTAGTTTTACAATCACTTTATGAACTTTTTGAAGCGTCAAAGTGGTCGTTTTACTGTAAAACAAGAAAGAAAAAACAATTAAAGTGATAGTTCACCCAAAAATGAAACTTCTGTCCACATTTATCCACCCTCAAGTTGTTTTAAATCTGTATGAGTTTCTTTCTTCAGTTGAACACAAAAGATGATATTCTGAAGAATGTCGGTATTTATTTCCACAATATTTTTTTTTACATAATGGAAGTCAATGGGGTCCATCAACTGTTTGGTTACCTATATTCTTTAAAAAAAAAAGGAAGAAAGAAATGTATACAGGTTTGGAACAACTTCAGGGTGAGTAAATGAGGACAGAAACAATGAGGATAGTTTTTGGGGTGAACTTTCCCTTCAAGAAACTAATTTCTTTCTTTTTTAAGTGTCAGTGTTAATAAAGGGTTCTTGCATCAAATATTATTTAGTTCTTAGAGATTTAGTTTTACGTGACCATATCCACCCTCTCTGACCCTTTAAATTAAACAAATAACCAGAAACGTCCTCTCTTCCTCGTTGATTTGCTGACGTTCCCTTTAACAGCTGGACTGAAATTCCAGAAAAAAATCAACTCAGCCCATCTCAAGTTTCAGAAAGTTTAGCTGACTGTAAAAGGATAAGATAGACATCTAGAAGTCTAAAGGCAATTTTTTCTGCCAATAGTCTCTATAACATGATACAAAATGAGTTTAGCTTGAAGTTGACAGAAAAAAAACAGTTATACTGCATTGCTCACTTGCAGGATTAACATGATAAACAGCTAGTTACAGGGAATCAAATAATATTCAAATGTATAAATGCAGTGTCACTGGCATGTGGATACAATTATTAGCACAGATTAAATAATGGTGTGTGTGTGATTTTAAGGGGATAGAGGAAGGTTTCATCCTTGTGTATAGTGTCAGCCGCTGCTGTCCCTCAGCAACAGAGTCCCTTTGTGCTTGTGCTGACTTACAGTTTTCTGTCGGACATGTTTTACAATGTGTGCGCGTGTCAGAGCTCAATAGCGATTTATTTTCCCTTCATTCTGTGCGTGTATATTACTGAAATAAGTCCTGCTCTTCCTTTTCACTAATGAAGTGAATTCATTCTTATAGAAACTGTTATCCAACACATAAGAAAAAAAAAACATGCTTTGGTAAATCATAATTATTGAGACACTAAGTCATAAGATGTAATGTTGAAATGCAGAAAACAAAAAGTCAAAATTATGAGATTCAAATATAAGACAAAAAGTCAAAATTATAAGATACAAAGTCATAATTACGATACAAGTCATAATGATGTAGTCGAAATCGACAAAAACTATTGAGACAAAAAGTCCAAACTATGAGATAAATAGTCAATTGTAATACAAATATGACAAAAAGTCAAAATTATGAGATACAAAGTTATAATTACGATATAATTCATAATGTATAGCCTATAGAGTCATGATTTCAGCTTTTTATCTCATAACAGTTTTTGTCACAATTTACCAACGCACTTATTTTTTCTTATGTGGCAGAAATGTGTGCAATTACTATTGCTCATATTTAGGGCTAGTGATTTAAACAGACCCGTTTAATTCAACTCATTTAGTTACACCTTGGTGTGAAACTAAATGAACTGATTTTGTGCCAAGGATATGAATGATACCTCAAATCATGCGGCTTTTGAAGAAAAATGTGCCATCGTTTTTCTAAGCAATCGGCAGGTTCAGATCAGTGGACTGGTTTTACATTGTAACAGCTCAGAACACCTTAGCAACACCATAGCAACCACCCACAACAGTGTTGATAGTTCTACACCATATTGTTTATATTCTTCTGAGCACTGTCCACCTCTCGCTCCATCTCTGACCACAGTTTTGTGGCTGCCGGGGAAAGAAAGAAAGAGAGAGAGAGAGAGAGAGAGAGAGAGAGAGTCAGATCTTGGTCATCTGTGCCAACTCTTTTCTCGTTAACAGTTTCTTTGCCTCTTTATTTTTTCCTCGATGCACAGCCCCTTCTGACACTGCCAAGAGCTCTCACGGAGCGCGTTTGTTGTCATTGTCTCACGCCTGTCAAGATTTACTTACACATATCTCACTCGACCACACGCCTGGCTCATCTGGAGCGAAAGGGTAGGGGGTCAAAGGTCACGGAGCTGTCTGCCGTAATTAGCGTCATTCAGATACGTTTACTTCCATACATAGATGTTGGGGACTTTTCTATTGAGACAATGATATTTTCTATCCCTTAAACCCAATACCATGCGTTTCAGACTAAAGTACGTTTACATTTTCAGTAAGACATGAAGATCATTGGCTGGTCCCTCATGTAGGCAATAACTGGTGTATGTGACACATTTAACTCTCTGTATGATTACCTTATCAGCGTGAGATTACGTGGATCTCAGTAACAGGATTAACAGTGTTCACAGTGGCTTTAGGGCGCTACAGCCGATTAGCAGCAATGTGAGCTGTCCAGTGTGACATAGGATTAGGATTATAATCCCGGGATTATCCGTATAGTCTCCACGGGATTATCCGTTCCTCCCACCTTTACCCTCAAAGTCGGCGTGATCTCTTTCAGGTCCTGTGCAGGGCTTCTTAAATGCATCTTTGGTCTGTTCTAAATACTTTCTACAGTTATTATTATTAGATATGGTGCATAAAATGTGTGTGTGTGTGTGTGTGTGTGTGTGTGTGTACTCACTACTGGTCAAATCAGCATATTATAATGATTTCAGAATGATCATGTGACACTGAAGACTGGAGTAATGATGCTGAAAATACAGCTTTTGCCAACACAGGAATAAATTGCATTTGGAAAGATATTCAAATAGAAAACAGTTTTGTTAAAGGAGAACTCGGCAACTCTAGCGAACTCTAGTCACTTCTTCGCTGATTTTCCCTTTTGTTGTCGCATGTTTTCCCCACGAGCTCCCCCTACAGCTGTGGGGCGTATATTTCACAACACGGTCGTAAAAACTCAATTTTGATCGGAGCAAGCCAACTGTATCGTGTGGAGCTATGTCTACTGAGGTGGGTAATCTGGTAATACATCATACATGCGTGTGTGTTTATGTCGAATTGCTGTTAAGCAATTCGTGTTTCGCGCTCGTTCTCGTTCTCGCTTCTCATGAGACTTCCAATTTCCATCTTGCCGGGACGGTAGTCCCCAATTTGCAAGGTTGGTTTTCCGCCTGGGAACGCTGGGGGGAGCGGGGAAAGTCACCAATATCACCAGAACAGGTTGTTTAACCATCCAAATGATTTCTAGACAGTTTTATTAAGTTAACAAAGTTACCAAGTTCTGCTTTAAATTGTAATAATATTTTACAATATTACCATTTTTACTGTATTTTTGATCAAATAAATGCTTTGGTGAGCATAACAGACTTGTTACAGAAACTTTAAAAAATCTTAATTATTAAAGACTTATGTGTGTAAATATATGTACTGCATCATTTATATATATATATATATATATATATATATATATATACACATACATACATACACTACAGGGCTGTAAAATACTTGAATCTGATGAACGTTCTAAGGTGTGCAAAATTATTTTCAGGGAAACGCACGGCTAAAGTAGTTCCAGGCAGGTCTTGACCACATTACAGCTCCATATCACTTCCCAAATGATTTCAGTTATTTCAAAGATCCTCACAGCCCACAGCGACACTGACCAAGCAAATAAATATAGTAAACAACAGGATAAAAACGACATATTATTTCCACTTTTTTCCATGACACAATCACGTTTTATTCTCTTTCTCCCGCTCTCTCTCCCACTCAAACACACACACATACAGTAAGGACACACACTCGCACAGAAACGTGTTGTCAGCGCTGCTCTGACAATAATATCAGTAAAATAGCTTAACAATTTAGAAGATACATGACATTTCTCACAAGCGAGGTAATAACGGCACTGTTTTTGAAGCAGATACATTTACAGTTTCTCTATTCGTAGAGACACTGCTGCCAAACAAAATAGGTAATTCACATGCACTTAATCTCTCTCTCTCTCTCTTTCCAATAACTGCATTATTCTGCTATCAACGGCTCGAGCCTCAGTTACTAGCTCTAAAATGACTCCGTCATGGCTCCGTTTTGGATTGAGCAATGGAGGTTGTGGGATGAGATGCATTAGAAATTAGTCCTGACGCACACAAGAGCGCTTTAAGGGCAAAAACCTGACAAATGTCTTGAAATACATCATCTGAACAATGATTTATGGACTGCAGATGTAAATTAGCCTGTGGCTAACTCTGGTACAATGCATCAAATGGTAACATTTATGTTGGAAATTGTACATGGTCCTTAATAAATAAATAATAATAATAATGTTTTGCAGAGTGGTAACCGTAGTATAAGTGGAATAATTGACTCTGGTCCATTGAATTATTAAAAAATATTGCACACCTGAAGTGTAACTTTGCTTGCTTTTCTAATGATCCATGGCCCCGTCGTCAATAATTCCTTACATTTATAAATTGAAGTAAATTCTAATTTTACTTATTATTCCATCAGACTGCCAAAAGATAATAGATTTTTAAACAAACCTGGACTAAAAATACAAGATAATTTGATGCTATTTGCTGGATAAAATATGCAACGTAGTGGGGTAATGTGAGAATAATTTTAGTGCGTGTAATGTTTACTGTTGCATACTGCATACAATTTCACATACTATTTAAAGTAGGGAGTATAAATTGCTAAGTATACATAAACACTATGCTCATATTGCATTTTAAACATAGCTCATGTGAGACAATGTAGCCTCCAGACCGCCGGTTATTACCGCAAAATAAACAACCACATGTTGATCAGGATCTTGTTTCATCCTGAAGGAGTTTATTTTGGGATAATGTCCAGCTGACTGTATATTAACCTGCATCTTCTTAGCAAATAAAGAACTAAATGGATACGAATATGACGATTGCCCAATCAAAATTAGATATAATCAATAACTACATACTCTGTAAAATGCATTATCTGAGTTTGTGCATGTAAATAAATTTCATTTACAAAGATAAAAGCATTAAAAAAGCACTCCTTTCCTCTCTCTTTCTTCGTTATTCAAGGGCTTTGATAATTGAATTCAGTGTGTTTTCTATCCTTTTTCATAAATACACATCAGAATGAGCTGGGCTTAGATGGAGGGCTCTGTTGCTAGGAAACCATGACCACGACAGACACGAGGTTTGAGCAAACAGTCTGTGGAGGGCTGGTCACATCTGTACCATCGCTTGTGTGTGTGTGCGTGTGTTTTTAAAGAACCCCACGCGCACAACCTCAAAAATGTCTGTAATTATATGCATTTCACCTATAATATGATGCTTCACAAACACAAAATGTGCATGATTTGCTTATTATGGCACTGCAAAGTTAATTTTGTTTGCTTATGTGATATGAGAAGAATTGTATCCCCTAAAATGGAGGGCTTCACGAGTACTGTTTGTGTGTTGCGGTCACCGCGCTAATGAATAATGCATTTCGGTGACCCCTCCCTCTTAATGATTGATGCATTTCCTGTCAGTCAGAGCTTTGATGACTCAGCCTGTTAAGTTCTACGGGAAGTGCAGGGTCCAATTCCAGAGTTCTCTAGAAGCTGAGTCACGCAGCAGTGAAATCTCTCTTTTACAGCGACACACACACACACACACACACACACACACACACACACACACACACACACACACACACACACACACACACACACACAAAAATAGGTCAGGGTCAGGGTGTTCCTGATAAGCTGTCTAACTAACTCTTTCAGGGGCCAATTAAGGTTTAAAGTTTTTAAAACTAATGTGCATGTTCTCCAGTACCAACATGACACTCAGAGTGTTTTGCACTTGAGCAAACCTTTTTTATTTTTTTTTGGGACAGCAAATTGTGGTGTGTGATTTCTTTTTAAATCTTACAGTATACACCCTACAAAAAGTATTATACCATAGTATCAGATGGCAATTTGTAGTTAGGCTAAACATGGCTTCCTCCACTTCGCGCTAGTAATAACTAATGTACTAAAGCTGTGTTGAAAATCTAGAAACACCTTTGGTGTTCCCGGTCAAAAATGACCGACCTTTTAAAAATTGCTTGTAAATCTTTATTATTACCAAATATTGATTCAATTTTTTTGTCAGCTTGTTTTCTTTGAATTAGGACGGGATTTGATTAAACTGATTGATTGTAGGCCTCATTGATCTGAGCTTATGCACCTCAGTATAAAAAAAAAAAAAAGCATCATTTGTGGATAATTTGTTTCACATTCAACAAAATATGGAAAAAATTTGCACTGTTTATCACACTAGTGTGCTTTAATGTTTAACCAGGAAGTTCATTTTGAAATGCTTTTATTTTGTACAAAATGGAAGAAAGTCACACTTGGTGTTCCCGGTCTAAAATGACCGGCCTACAAAAATAGCTTATAATTCTGTCATTATGCTAAATACCCACTACTTACAGTTTGTTCACATATCTTTTTTGGTTTTCTTCTTCTTTTGAGAGGTGATCTAAATATTCCTGGCTTGAAACTTTGAAAATTGTCTATGGATGCTCTGCCCTCCAGGTCTCCATGACTGTCATGTGACTGAAAACTATAAATACCAAGGATTGCAGTCTTTGATATTAGACAACTTGGCCCACTATATAAGCCCTTATCTTTTTATACTTGGTAATACAATGCTTCCTTTGACTGAATGATTAACATGTTCATGTAGCATGTTATTTACATTAAACTCTGGGTGATTCAAAGAATACTACGGTACTACCATGGTACATGTCCAAAAAAAAAAAACTAAAACGTAATGCACTGGTAGATATCCATAAAAATCATGATAGAGCTATGGTAAAGAGCAAGAGAGAGAGAGAAAGAGAGGGGGAGGAGGCAGGATTTAGATGATTGTTATGACACATTAGGACAGTATGTCAGATAAACAGTTTTCTCAGTCTGCTGTTTGTGTTCACGCTCTGTGTGTGTGTGTGTGTGTTAGATCTCAGTGCTGGCTCGTTACTATGGCCTGGTCCAGAAATGAAAACGTCCTCTGTGGATTTACTGCGCCCATGTTTATGCTTTCAAACAGTCATTTATTCTCTAATGAATGCCCAGTGTGTCTGTGTTTTCTGTGCGTGTACATTCCATGAGTGTGCTGCTAACAGCGGTCCGGCCGCGGCAGGGCATTCGCGGTTCTGTCTCCATACATGGTGAGACGAGTTCAGTCCCCTTCTCCAGTGGCTGTCGAGTGTGTTGAGGTGGATTGCATTTGCTTAATGTTATTGTAATCACACATTACTCACACAAGACCACTGAGCACAAGATACATCTATCTGTATTCAATCTGCATCATCACTGTCTGTTTTTAAAAGTTAAAAACTATATATATTTTTTTGGCATATAATAAATGAGGAAGTTGTATTGCATTGTGTTTTTTTATTTTATTATATTGAATTGTCTTGTCTTGTTTTTATTGTGCAGCACATTGGTCAACCTAGGTTGTGATTAATGGTGCTATATAAATAAAATTGACATTGACATTGACATTATCTATCTATCTATCTTAGATAGATAGACAGACAGAATGATAGACAGACAGACAGATGGATAGATACTGTAGACTGACTTTGGTATCTTTACAGCAAAGTTTAAGACAAACACTTTCTCAAACAAAAAAAAGAGTCTTAAATCTGATAGCTGAGAGAAACAATTCAAATATTAAAGAGCTCTCATTAACTTTATGAGTAAACCTAACAGATGGAGTCGTACATTAGTGTCTCAGTGCACTAAACTGACTTTAAAGTTCAGTAGCAGAATAATGTTTAGATTTGATTTTAATAGGTGTTCAGTGTAGTAAAAACCCTGTCAAGAGTGTTGTGTGTTTGCCATTACTTAACGAAATGTAAACAGAGCGAGACACACACAACTAAAAAGACCCTCACCCTTTAGTCTCAGACTCTGGAATGTAAGCTTGGTGTCAAAAATAGCCAAATACAGAGAGAGTGAGTGCGTGCGCACACACACACACACACACGCACGAGTTGATACGGGGTCAGAGATGACGTGAGCTTTAAAAGCCGTGAGTGTGTGCAACATGAGATTGACCCGACCGCCACGATGACTTCTGTATTGAGTTTGGCCGAGCGCTGGGAGCAATATTCCCGAAGCGCTGAGGTCTTCAGACGTACAAGATCAGCTCCTATAAAATGATCCCAGGCAACAAACTCCCTTAAGAAACTTGCGTGCTAACTAAACAAGATAAGAACAACAATCTATTATTCAATATTGTTCTGCAAGAAAAGCCCAGAGGTTCTCAGCTGAAATATGTTCCAGTATCAAAGCATCAAGATATTTTTCCTACAGTTCCTCAAGTTAACAAATAATTCAGGGATTTTAAATGTATGTAGAACATTTTAAAAACATAGCTCAGATAATTTGGATAATTTGGAAGTAATTTGTGAATGATATTCAGTGTGATTTTAGTATTATTTATATAATATTGTAGTATTAAGTATTTAAATGTAAGTTTTCAATTTAATTTTAATTAAAGTTTTAGTAATTTTGTCAATTTTATTAGTTTTTTATATTTATATGTAACTTATTTATTTAAATTTTTGTTTGTTGACAAAGCATTCTAAAATGTTTTTAAATTTTTAATCTAATATTTATATTTTATTTTATTTCAGCTTTATTTCTTTACAAAACACAATTCTTTATTAGTTCGCTTTTAGTTTTACTAACTGATTACACCTCAAATTAACAGTCTCTTTTTACTTTAAGCTAGTAAATAACTATATAGTAACCACTCAAAACACCCAAGGAACTGCAATGCAAAGGCAAGCACAATTCACATTTTCTCTAGGAAAAAAAGGTTCCCATTGTTCTCTAGAAAAAAAGAAGAAAAATAAAGATATAAAAGGTGTGCTATTTGTGTTTTTTCTTCCCTAAGAGTATCAAGCTTGTGGGAGAAAACATATTGAACCTATACTGAAATCATCATAGGCATTGGGTCGATCTGAAAAGAGGGCAGACAGGGACATTCAGCCATGTGTCGCTGATATATAATCATAGATGCCTTCCTTAAAAAAAAAAAAAAAAAGGTGTAAAACCATCTAAGAAAAAAGAAAAACCCCTCTGAATTAGTTGCCATTTGGCATCTCCAGTCAAGAAAATCCAGATTAAATTATTTGCTGCCAAGACTGAGTCCATTAGCTGTAAGAAGACTTTGCTAATGGATTTGCAGACGTCAGTTTTGAAGCTGGTAAAGTCATACATAACAATGCAAAGCTCTTAAAAGGCAATTAACATCAGGATCATGTCAAAAAATGTCTATAATGTTATGCAACATCACTAAAGTAGCGCAACATTCGTCTGAGATTCAGGCTTCCACACCTCGCCATTGAAAACAAATCCCATTAACAACATCTTTTCTCAGCATCTAGCCTTTGTAAATGTATTCTTCTGTTGTCCCCATGTAATCTTGGCCTTGTTCTATTTGATTTATAGAACAAGGGCAGGTTCATGATTGATGGATGAATTCTAAGCTAACCCTGAAAGGTCCTTACAGCCAAATCAATTTAGGTTTAAAGCTGAAGTGTGTCATTTTATTGCGTTCCCACACAGCAACATGAGCTCAACCAATGCTGTGAGTTTGGGGCGGGGCAATCTGTTTGTCCAACCAATGGCAGATGGCGGGAGCGTTCAGGAAACCTGTTTGAAAACAATCATTATTTTAACACGTTTTTGTGATGCTAGCTACACAAAATGACACCTAGAAGTTCTCTAAAAACCATAGACTCACAATTTAAAAAAGCTACATAAAAAAATTATAATACTACATTGTATGATGGTGATATATAATGGCTAATCCTCATTCAAATAGCTGAAATTAAAATAAAAATGTAAGAAAATGTCTGATCTGCAGACCAGCACCAACCTAAGTAACCAAGGGCCAGATTTACTAACAGCTTGCGCCAGTGCAAACACTCTTTTTGCTTTAAAAAAAAAACACTGTCGGGATTTACTACAGACAAGCAGTGAAAAATGAGCAGGGTTGTTTTTGCATATTATTGCATATGCGTTTATAGGAGTTTCCCTTTTTAGATGCAACATTTATGGGAGGAGAGCATTTAAATGAATCATGCAAGGTGATTTACTAAGGTTTGCGCTAGTCAATTTACCAGTATTTGCGCCAGTACCTAACGCCTCCCAAAAAAGCACGTCTTAAACCAGACGTTAATTTGCGCTGCTCTTGGTAGATTGAGTTGGTCATTGTGGAAATGATCTGACTGGGACGGTTCTTTAATGTGCGTGTCGTCAGTGGAACTTTCAACTTCCATTGGTTCTTTTATGGGATTGCGCTCTCACGCTAATTTGCCCAAGTTTCTAATTAATAATGATACTAACAAAATAAATAAATATGCCACTATGTAATTCAGTTCATAGACTAAATGTAGTCTATATAAAATAAACGTACAAAACAGAATTCAACTGATGTGCGGTTGCAGGTGTACAAATATCGGCTATTTTACATCGGCTTTGAACATCCTGTTCAGCATTCAGATTCGTTTTGTCTGACTGAACAAGGTCAAAGGAGTATTCGTTACCAGCAAACAGCGCCATTAAAATGAGAAGAGCCCTCTGGTACATCATATAATTGCACAACTCGAGCCAAAATGGAGAGATACGCGTTAAAGGGGAGTGCTGGTCCTCTCTACTACTGGTTGATCTCAACTTCACCTCTGTCGGATTGAGCTTGTGAGGGCTGTTGGGAAGGCGAAGCATATTTGACTATATTCAGGCAAATGATTTGCATGATATGCAAATACACATCGTTGAGAGCATAGATACTTGAGTTGTGTTGTGTTTCTTGATGACTATGTGTGTGTGTGTGTTCCCGCATAAGTGTGTTTTAGATGCCTAGTCATGTGATACCTGTTCTAATTATATCATCTGAAAGAAGGCCATCCACAGTCTGCTCTAATCATTAAGCTGCGAGCTGCCCTCATAATGCAGTGACACACATAAAAACATATGAAACATCCTTACTATGACTGAAACAGTGATGTACACTATCATTGAAAAGTTTGGAGTCTGTAAGATCTTTTTATGGTTTAATTTAAAGTAAAATTGTGAAATATTATTACAATTTAAAATATTTTTTTCTTTTTTTTAAATATATTTTAAAATGTAATTTATTCAAAAGAGGAAAAAATTACCCCAAATAGTCTATTTGTGATTAAATCAGAATATTCAGTGGGAAATAATGTAGGGCAACTATATATTTTCCCATATTCCTAAATATGAGGTAATGTGATTTTAGCCAGAGTAAAATGTACATGTTTGGCAGTTTCAGATTTGATTGCTCTCTTCTTTTCAATTTCAAAAACATGATGCTTTTTAGCAGTAGTTCAGCAAAATGCAAAGCAAAAATGCGCATTAGGTGTGTAAAAAGTGTATTTAGCTGAGAATCCTGGGAAATGTAGTTTTGTCTGTCGCCTCATAGTATCTATAAATGTGTAGCATTTTCTGGCAAACTTTTCGCTTTTCTTCATGAATAGTAGATAAAATGCATATAAATTAAACTGTACTCAACTTTTACAAATAAATCTCTATGACTTGGAAAGTGGGTCTAAAAAAGAGCTCCCAGTTGTAATTTTGACATTAAATATGATCATTCTGACCAGACAAAACCATTTTCCACTTCAAAATTACAAACACTGATAAGCTGTACACAAGCCAGGGACATTTACATCGGGATAAATGCTCTCTGGCCTCATGAAGTGGTCTTTTCATGGATGAGGAAGCACCTACTTGGTCTGTTTTGACCCACACTTAGATCTTCCTGTTTCTCTGTTCCCGCCAAAAGTTTTGCAGTGGCCATTTCTGCGGACCATATGGCTGGCCTGTTTCTTGTTAGAGATGAGGAAACTGGCCAGTCGGCTCAAACATCTCTCACCCACGTCAGCTTTACTCAAAGCCACTTTTCCACTCTATGATCTTCCATTTCGCTTGAAGCAAAAGTGTAAAACAACACCGAATTCATAGCTGTTCCTCTCTCTCTTTCTCTCTGAAAATCCCTGTTATTTTAACAGGTTCCTTTTTCCTCCACATTAAAGCTCTCCTTTTCTGTCAGTTTTATTTACTTAATTTGTGTCACATTCTCTATCTCTGCCAGTCTGGAGATATTTATACAGGAAGAGATAACAGATCTATCATTCTGTCAGATGGAAGGATGATAGATAAAGCTGAGCAGTGTGTGTGTGTGTGTGTGTGTGTGTGTGTGTGTGTCTGGCAGTCAGCGTCAGCAGCCTCACAGTGTGCTTTTCATCCAGCCAGCATGATCCAACATGGCCAAAAGAGCTGTTACACACACACACACACACACACACACACACATACACGACAATGTTCTTCTGTTCACATCTGCACTGAAACAATTTCTTTAGATCTTTACCTCTCTTTCTCTCTCAAACACACACACACACACACACACACACACACACACACACACACACACACACACACACACACACACACACACACACACACACACACACACACACACACACACACACACACACACACACACACACACACACACACGCGGCCAGCGTTAGAGTCACGGCTCTCACAGGCCTTTTTTCACAGTAAATCTTCACACGATTCGTCTGTTTTTACTCAACCTCCTTTAGAAAACAGTACTGTGGCTTCTAGCTGTGAGGTATGACAACATATATTTTTAATTGTAACAAATGATCTTGTCCTTTAGTTTGAATTTGCAAAGGTTAATGCAATGAGATTAATGTAATGAATTACTCAAAAGCAACTGGAAATCTATTTAATACCGTATATATAATTTTTCTTTTACTTATCCAGAAAAATCATTACATATACCATGACTGTGCTGTAAAATGATAATAGTAATGATAATAATAATCATTAATATATATACTTATTAAATACTATAACTATCATATAACAATATAATAACAATATAATAATATTGTAAGAAATATATTTAATATATATATATATAAAAAAAAAAAAAATACACTAACATTTAAAAGTTTGGGATCAGTAAGGATTTAGGAGTTTGGGATATTTTTATTCAGCAAGGACTCGTGGATCAAAAGTGACAGTAATATATAATGTTTATAGTTTAGATAGTTTATAATGTTACAAAATATTTTTCTTTCAAATAAACCTATCACATTTATACAAAAATATTAGGCAGCACAACTGTTTTCAACATTGATGAGCAGCAAATCAGCATTTAGAATGATTTCTGAAGGATCATGTAATAATGAAGACTGGAGTAATGATGCTTTGCATTCACAAGAATAAGTTATATTTTAAAATGTATTAAAACAGGTATTTTAGAAAAACATAAAAATTAATGGTATTACCAACCATACCATACCACAGTACTTTTTTGTAAATGCTGTATATTTATTGAAAGTGTCTCTACTACTGGATGTGTCTAACATAAACAAATATATTGGTTGGTGTGTGTGTGGAGGGGAACACCTGAAACATTGCCACAGTTTCCCAGCAGACCCGAGATTTAGCTTGAACCCCCCTGCCAGTGTGTGTGTGTGCGCGTATTTGCTTTTCTCCTGCCGTGTAAAAATAGATGGAAAATTACAAAGTGGCATTCCCTACTGCTCTGGAAGGAAGTGGTCATGCACACACGCACGCACACACACACACACACACACACACACACACACACACACACACACACACACACACACACACACACACACACACACACACACACACACACACACACACACACACACACACACACACACACACACACACACACACACACACACACACACACACACACACACACACACACACACACACACACACACACACACACACACAGAGAGTACATGGAGTTGTTTGAAAAGTCCAGGTGATACAAATGAACAGCTAATAAACTCATAACTTATGTTTTTAATATTTCAGCATATTTAGACATTTTAATAATTTATCACATGTGGTCTTTTTAATATTTAAATATATTTAGTTACATCAATAATTTAGTAGCTCCACATTAAGCCAAACACTGGACGATATGAACCAGAGTAATGGATTGGTGGAACTTCACAGAAGCTCATTCTGGACAGATGTAACATAGCTCATAATTCATTTATCAAAGCTTAAGCTCTAAACATTACTGGAAAAACCTTTTAGACATCCTTGTTAAGACAAGTTTACTTTTATTTCCACTCATATGTTGGGAATTAAATTAATTAAATTAATTTAATTATGCACTATATATATTTACTATATATGTATCTATATACTAAAAATGATTATATAAAATTGTATTAATTACATAAAATAAAACGAGTAAACTTGAGCACGTTTAGTTTTTTTGCCAGTACTTAAAATAACAATCATCCAGCGCTTCAAACATCTCGTCGTAACAGAATTACGTCTTCCTTCTTTAAACACCAAACCGTAGATTCATCTAAATGGCAGAAAGTTGTGAGAACCCGAGTTTCTTCTGCTAGGCATTACAGACTTTTCAGTCTCTGTTGACTCAGACTTTCGGAGAGGGCCGATCTTGGGGTCCGCACTGATGGATGTGATTTTTGGTGTTATTAGAGGGAAAAGCGGAGGGCTCATGGACGAGGATCAGATCTCTGTGGAGTTAGCAGTTGGTATCAGCCTGTTCATCATTGAGGATTTTGTTCTGGAGAGAGCAAATACTCCGTTCAGAACATGGGACATGAAATGGGAATGACGGAAACGCATGCACGAACGGCCTCTCTCTCTCTATATATATATTTCTCATATTTTTGGGATTTGTACTAATACCAGTGGCTTTTTGCTGAATACTCAAAGGGTTTAAAAATACAATATAGCCATATAATTATCAAAATGAAATGAAAACCATTATCGTGAACACCAGATCTCCAAAACCTTTTGGAGTTTTGAGAGCTTAATGTTGTCTTGCTCGTCCAGGCTCGGGTGCTGGTGGTTTTAGAGTACATAAGCTGTGCTGAGTGTCTCTTTGACTCTGACCAAATGAGGAACTGAACTGAAAAACTGCAGAAAAGAGCAGCGCTGAGCAGAAACGCTCGAGCACCATCTCACCAGGGTAATTCCACACATAAGACCTCATCCTCAGTCTTGTCCAAACATAAGAGATTCAGTGTGTCATTAAAAGGCAGCAAAGCACAGAATAATCAGTTTGTGTTTAGTCTTCTCCTCTCAGAGACCTGGATTTGGACATTTGTTGAAATGTTTTGCAACTTTGAGAGTTTGCAGGAACTTCTATGCAAAATGCTGAGGATTCCAGTCATATAAAGGTCAAGAAAATGCTCTTTTACTCTACATAAGACTTGTGGTCTTTAAGTGACAATGATCATCACAGTTTCAATCACGCCAACAACATTGGCGTGTTGCTCCTCCCATAAGTCTTGTGGCCTAGACCAGTAGTTATCAACTGGTTTGGCAATAGACCTTATTCAGAGCAGAGGCATGACAGGTATGAAAGTGAGGCTGTGAGGGATAGACCATGTTTTCAATGGCACCCGCTGTAAAAAGCTGTATAAAGCTCCTAATCATTTTCCACAGCTCATGTTGTCTGGAGTTTTTTTTTTTTGTCTACTGAAACTTCTTGGAAAGATATTTTTGCAGTTTTAAATCCAAAAACACATTAAATAACAGCAAAACCCACTGAAAAGATGTATGTCTATCTCTCACAGCCTCGCTTTCATTGCCGTTAAAAATCAAAGATGGCGCTGCTGTGAATAAGGTCTATGGGGCCCACATTTTCCAATGGTCATTAAGCCGCGACCCAAATTTTGGGGAATTTGAACCAAGCCAATTTATTACTCAAAAATGGTTAACACACATGAGTACCGTCCCACTTTACTTAACACATAAATTGTATGAATTTCACTAACACTGATAAATAAAAAGTATTACACGGTAAAGCTATTAAATAGCAGTCCCAAACTAGTTAGTAAGTTGGTATGAGCCACCACAGTCATCAAAAATATAGAATTGGTGATATTTTGGGTTAAGGTTACAGAAACAAACTGTTTATAAAACATATGGAGACTGATACTGATGAATAGAATGAACATCATACCAGCATGCAAATCCTTCCAAGCTAACACATGACATACTGTACTACTTAGGTAATTTATTGGGAATTTTGGTATTTGACAACATAACTACATTGCTGTATGCTCTTAATTTTGACTGCAAAAATGTGTTCTGTGTGAACTGGTCCTAACAAGTTATGTGTTAATGACACTGACATATAGCCTGATCATCTCATCTGACAGCAGATACAGAATCACCTTTTTTTTTTTTTTTTATGTGTAAAATAAAGCTTGTGGTAAACATAACTAGACGATACTTTGACGTCTTGTTCTACAACAATTACCCATAGCGAAAACGTGAATTTTGAAGCAGTTATGTTCATTTTTGAAAACGTACATTTTTGATAAGTAACTAAATAAGACAGTTTGGAGTGTGTGTGTGTCTGCAGTGTATGTCGTAGAACAAAATGTCAAAGTATCATCAAGTTGTGATTACCACAGGCTTTATTTTACTTATAAATTGAAAAACCCCATTGGAAAATCTCGAAGGAATTAGACTTCCCGGTTTCTGCACCATTCTATGGAAATGGAAATGGAAATGGCAAAAAGATGTTTTCTGGCAGAAGAGCAGAGTGTTTACAGAAGAGTCAGAAGAAAACAGCTTTCACATGTCTTTGTCAAAATGAAAGTCTCGCATCAGAAAAAATTAACCACTCAAAACGGTCTTGCAAACCATCAGAGAAACACTCGTCTAGACTACTATTTTAAAAGAAATTCCTATATAAAAATTCACTGTGCTTTACAGTACAGTTGATTTGCATTTTTATAAACTGTGTGGAATGCTCATGTTAGCATCCAAGTAGGAAGAAGGAATTTATGACTAAAGCCTCAGCCGTGTCACTCTAAGGTAAAACACTGGCCCATTTATACAGCCAGATAATATGGAAACTAATCTTGCTTATTTTCATGCTCATAAAAGTGCTATTTGACTAGTAAAATGAATAAATTAGTAAAACTTGGCAAAAATGTATAATCAATGAATGAATAACTTTGAATATTTGCATCTTTAAAAACAAAAACTGCTAAACTAGCGGTTCTAGTCTACTAGCAGTGAGAGTTCTAGTCTAGCTAGCAACACTTTCCAGTCTCACTTCTCTTCCTGTCCTCTCTCTATCATGGTAAAAAGAAAAAAATATAATCATGTAAACAAAAGTGTGAGAGTTCTAGTTTAGCTCGCAACAATTTCTAGTCCTGCCTCTCGTCATCTTTTCCTGTCCTTTCTTTTAAAGTTACAAAATAAAATGTGTCAAAGGTCAAAAATAAAAAAATATAGTTAAATAAATATAATAAAACCATACAAATAAAACAAAAACATAATACATAATGAGAAAATAATAAATATAATCTATATTATAAAATATAATTCTATTCTAGCTTGGTACATTTTTCCAGTATGGGCTCTCCATCTTTTTCTCTCCTTTCTCTATCATGATTATTTAAAAAAAATCTTTAAAAAAAAAAAAGATAAAAATTATAAATAATAAATATAATCATGTGACCAAAAGTGGGCATACTCCGTTAAGAAAGAACAGAAAGGCTTCAAGATTTCAGATTTCAACCAGAATAATAAAAAATTTAAAATTATCAGCATATCTATATACCTAAAATACATGTAAACGGCAGTGACGTTCTGACTGTGCACACTAGAGTTGGAAGTCTGAGGCGTTTCTTACCTTCAGTGAATCAAAGCACGCAATGACTCGCCCGTTCTCCACCTGGCAGCTCTTGGCAGGATGCGCAAACTTGCACTCAGCATCGGAGCGTGAGCACGTTCCCCGCTGAAACTCTCGACACACCTCCAGCGTCAGCCATTTCGTGTCCCGCATGTGAGCCATATTCATCGCCATCTCGCTTTAGCGGCAAGCAAACTTCAATTCCTTAAAATCCCAAAGTGCCTTGGGTGTGCTTTGTGTTTTTCTCAAAAGCAGTTTGTCCTTTTTACTAATGTTCTCTTTCTTAGATCATTAAGCTCCTCTTTCCTCGTGGATACACGCCAGGCCAAAGCAGAAAGAACCAAAAAAAAAAAAAAGTTGCTTCGAGGAAAAACTGAACTGCAGTAATGGATCCCAAAGCAAAAATCCTTGACTCTGATTGGCTGATTCAATAGTGCCCACTTCAGCTCTGTCAGGTAGGGGTCGTTCGGGGTCACAGGGATTGTGGGGTTGTGCGGGCAGTCTTTCACTGATGTGGGCAGCAAGCAGGCAGGAAAGCTGAGGCTGGTACTATAAGCAGCTCCAAGCAGCGGCAGACGCAAGAGAGGGCACGATACTCAGTACCCACCTGCAACAGAGGAAAAGAGGGGGAAAACAGCTTTATACCATCTTCCTGGGGGCTCTGCAGCAAACATTTTCATAATTCGAGTGTGTGATTCGATTATTTCACTGGGAAACGAACCGAATAGGCACTTTCGACAATCTGAAATCTTCGTCTTCAAAATATTTCTCACAAATTGTTGATAAGTGTTGGACATGCAAAAACAACATGTTAGCTTGCAGTCCATTGTTATCCAGTATGTATGCATTTTTTTTTTTTACAATTTAAATTCATTTATTCATTTATTAAAGTTTATATATTACAATCTGAAACTGAGTTTATTTCTTCTGGTTTCTAATATACAAATTAAGAAAAATCCTAATAAAGTTACAAATTGAACGCATAAATACAAATAAATATCTAATGAATATTAAGTTCTCAGGAAAAGGTGCAAAAAAAGAACGGTCCTCATTTATTTATTTATTTTAAATAAATGTATGGCAAATTTCACCTTAAAACTGTGAAAAAAACTATCTATCTATCTATCTATCTATCTATCTATCTATCTGTCTGTCTGTCTGTCTGTCTGATTATATCAATCCATCCGTCCATCCATCCGTCCGTCCATCCATCCATCCATCCATCCATCCATCCATCCATCCATCCGTATTGCAAATAAAAAAATCAAAGCTAATATCATTTAATTTTTATTTATTTTTAATCATCTTAGGGGACGCAAAAAGTTCCCTTAACTGAAGAATCACCCATATAGTGTATAATACGTACTATTTTTTTAAAAATAGGATGTGATATGGAATGCATTATGCAACAATAACCATTTCAAATTAGCATGCTACATTCTCATCACATGAGCTCCTCATCACGAGGCCATCATATGACCCCTGTTTATTTCCTCTGTCCCGTTATCATCTCAGAAATAAACATATTGTGCATTTTTCATCCAGTTTCATGTAAAAATAGATCCAGTATTCATGGAATGCCAAGTTGGGTGCATTACATTACTGCATACACTGCATATTTTGGCAGATGCAGCAGAAGTAGATTATCCAGGTATTCCACGCATACGGAAAATGCACATTCTGAAAATTCACTGCAAGGAATTGTACCAATTAGGACAGACAGCATGAGAAGAATTGGGACGCAGCCCATCTTCCACTTTATCTCACTGCCTCTCTGTGTTTCTCACTCGATCTCTATTAGACTCTCACCAGCTGCATAAATCCTTCACACCCCTAAAAATGCCAGAAATGCACTGAAGTCTGCAGAATACTGTTAGTCAGAGCAAATAAAACATTGTCACTCACATTCCTGGACTGACACACATACACACACTGGTCTCTGTCTTATACAAACACACACACACACACACACACACACACACACACGGGACACATACAAAGCAACCCTTCAGAATTTTAAGTTTCAGTCCAGGTTGAGGAAAACTGAACCAAATAGCACATCACAGCTACAGCTAAAGAGCTGTGACGTATCATTTAACAGAGAACGAGAAGTTGGAAAGTGAACGGCGAGGTCATTTCCTGTTCTCTAAAGTATTGCGCGACTCGCAGTGAGCCAATCACAGGCAGAGATGTAGCAATGGTCCGGACGCATGCCAGTTGAGAGCAGCAGCTCAGTCTGAGAGAGGGTGAGAAGCGACACCTTTACAAAAATCTACCATCATTTCAACTTGAATGACATAGTTATTCCATTTATTGTTAATAAAACCATGCAAGATTGGTATTAGCTACCAGTTCCGTAGAAACAAGAAAAGAAAATGACTACATTTTAAAAAATGTGTAACTAGAGACCAGAATAACAGAGACTTGAGAGTGGCCTCTTTTAACTTGGGCCAGTAAGTAACCACCTAGCAACCAATCAGAATACCTTAGCAACCATCCACAACAAGTGCTAAAAACCTCTCTGAACAGGGTCTGCATGTGCAAGCGCCACTCACTTCAAAAAAATGGATAAATATAGTAATTTATTAGTGTTTTCCAGTAGTAAACAAACAAACAAATAAATACATATTTATAATTCAATAATATGATATATTATAAATAAATAAAAAACAAGGTAAACAAATAATAAAATAATAATTTAACTTAAATATACGTTTATAATTCTATAATATATTCGAATAAATAAATAAATATTAAAATTAATTAAATATATTTAAAATTCTATAATATATTATAAACAAACAAACAAACAAACATGGTATACTACAAAATCCATTAACATGTTTACTGACATATCGCTTGAGACTTAGTGAAATAAAAAATATAATTAAACTTTATTTGGAGAATTTATTTATTGCACAATGCACATTTCTTAATATTAAGCCTGAAATGTGTTTTAATATCACTATTAGTAAGGATAGTATGATCACTGTATAATATCAGTCTTTAAATGCAAGATATTTAAAGTCCATTTTAGCACTTAAGTATATCTTTAGTTGAACCTCAGCACTACATTTCTGGAAACCTAAAGTGTAGTAAGTACAAAATTAGTTTAATTTAGCAGATTTTAAGTTTATCAATTTAATATAACAAAAGTACAACTGCAGAGTATTTATATTAAGCACAGTACATACCTATGTAAATGTATTTGTAGTATATTTACTTAGCATAAAATAAATGTATTTCAAATATTACTATTTTATCAGAAATATGGTTACCATGGTACATTTTTGTAAGAGCACTGGTATGCTACCTTGGATCAAGTACATTATAAAAACAAACACACATACATACACACAAAACACAGCCCTGTTTATGGAATGACATATTGTAATCCGATAAGATTTCAGTGTGGAAGCAAACTGGATCCTGGGAACACTGAATACTCAAAATAGGCTGAATGATTTTGTGAAATGAAAAGTAAGCGATCGCGCTGCTAGATAATGTGAATTCATGAGCCTTGCAGCGTGATCCTGATCTTGCATTAAACAGGCTCATGCCTGCGTTATCTGTGTTTACTGAGAAGAGGAATAATCGCCATGACAATTAAAGAAAATTCATGCTCAGACTTGGATCCCACTTTAAGATCCTAGTCTTCACTTGATCATAACGATGCTGTTTCTTTGGTCCAACTTTTCTTTTTTGGTTAAATGATTTGGCTATTAAGTCACCGTCCATCTCCCACAATCCTTTGCGGTGGAATAACAGAATTCTTAGAAGTTGCTGCAAGGTCAAACAAGGAGAGAAAATAAGAACGAGAGAGAGAGAGAGAGAGAGAGAGAGAGAGAGAGAGAGAGAGAGAGAGAGAGAGAGAGAGAGAGAGAGAGAATGATCTGGAAGTATGCCAATCAAAGCCCATTAAAAAGTCAAACATTTTTGCCACTGGGAGGAGAGCTGGATGTTATGTTCTCTTTTAACAAGTGGAAACTATTTCAATGATTCACATGAATGAGATATTAAATGTTTCATTCTTTTTGCACTTAGGCTCATGGCTTTATTTACGTCTGTACTGATGTCTAATATGCTCCTGCTGGTGAAAAATGCCTGATTGAACATTTTTATTTCCAGTGGCTCTGTTTGTTATTTGGCAGCAGTGCGATATTAAAGGACTGATTTTTAAATGGAGGAATTATAATTAAAGGTTAAAATCAGTCTGAGTTTAGTCTGTTAAGGAAACAAAAACAAACTCTCCCTGCATAGATCTTTGACTCCTCAAATATGCATCATATTAATATTGAAACAGCAGTTTTTTATGAGCCTGGTTCACATTTGTAAACATAACAGCTAATACCTAAGTATATGGGAAACTGTTACCGTTTAAGGATCTAAAAGTATGATGACCTGCACCAACACTTTTATAAACAGAACCATATACTGTAGGAACTAAAAACTAGAAACAAGAAGGATTTTTACAGTATGATGTCATAGAACCTGAAAGTTCCACAAAGAACTCTAGTTCTTTAGAAAACCATAATATGAACTTGAAGAACACGGAAACCAATCAGCTGATCTAAAGAACTTGATGAATGTAACATCAAGAACTTCTACAAATCTCTAAAGAACCATATACAACCAAAAATGCCAAGAAATACAAAATATTCAGCTTTTTCACTAAATTAAGGTTGTGTTGAACCTAATGTGATGCACATCACCTTTATTTTTATGACCAAACCTTACAAATAAACATTCAAAAACAAACCTGTATGTTTATTTCAGAAAAATCCCCAAACCACATAACTACAACCTTAAAGTAGCCTACAGCTCATTTTTCAGAACCTATTAGACTCCACCACAATCTGAGATATAGAATGAATCTTTATGATGTCGCTCTGCAATTCAGAACTCAAATGCTTCTGATCTGGAATCAGGCAAGATGTGAACGCTCTAAAATACTGATTATATTTACTCCAAATTCAGCAGAACCCAAATCAGCATTTTTTCCATGCATGAAGGAACTGGCCTGGATCTGGGTGGAGTGCTCGATCAGAAAGGTGTGCGGGCAGCAGAGATGGTTATCTAAACCACAGCATTACATCGTTTGACTCAGACGTGTGTAGGTGATGATTGCCATGTTGGAAAGGGTTGAAAATAGTATCATCACCATGGTTACACAGCACAAAGCCCTTCTACCCAGTAACTCAGAGAAACATGCACGGTTTATAAACCCTCAAACGTTCTGCAAAGCTGTGAGAATCGAAAAGGTCGAAGGTTAATGGTTTTCAATATATTATTTATTAACTATTCAAATGACAATGGTTCAGTACGGTAAGACTTCGAGTTTTATTAAAACACAAGTATTTTTCTACAACGCCCTCTAGATGTTAAGCGCATAAACATCTTGATACATTCAACATGCAGTCGTCATCAGACATATTTCATTAGTGGCATTAAAGACAGCAGGCATCATTAGCATGCAAAAACACAAAGCATTCCTTGGCAAATGAAAGTCTAGCATCTGAAAACCACAGAAAAGCAAAGACAAAAAGCAAGAAAACCCTAGGATAAGATGTGAGATGGCGCCAACAACCAGATGTGCTACGATACCTAACGCAGGTGCAATATGTTTATCGTCGCAACAGTCGCAATAGGGTAACAACTTATTTTAAGGTGACGTCGTTACACTTTACTACATGTAATTACTATAGTAATAACAGCAAATTATGCATATTTACAAGTAACTAACCCTAAACCAAACCCTAACCGTTAACTTTATAGTAAGTACATGCAGTTAATTCGTTTTACGCAGTACTTATTTGAGTAAGTACTATGTAACTATGTCACCTTAAATAAAGTGTAACCTATAATAGCTAGCATTAAACCACTTACAAAAAATATTTCTGCATCCATGATTACTCACGGTTTACTAATGCAGAATTCTGCTAAAAAAAGATTTAGAGCTAGTCTGAACAGAATCTGAAGTGAATTACAGAGAACTAAAGTGAAGTGTGCTTCCCTATAAAGTCTCCAGCATGTGCTTATTTTCTTGACACTTTCACTTTCTCAACTACAGCGTGCCGTCGACAAAACCCAAAGACTTGGCGCCAGACCACCCCCGACAGATTATTTGTTTATTTTCCTTCCTCCCCCTCCAAAAAAAACCATGATCTTCAAACAACTGAAACAATGGCTTTAATCACACACACCCTTCTCAGCGACGATATTCTTTTCTCATTTTCTGATTTTTAACAGTCTGCAGCACGATGAAACAATAACCCGCCTATGAAGTGCCCTAAAAGTCAGCATAACCTGTTCTTAAGCAATCTTTTCTTACATGTTTACGTTTCCCTTTAGCGCAGGAAAACCACCGCGAGCAGCCGACGCGCAGACTTGCGAGAGCTCGAATCCATATGTTTCTCTCTGCAGTGAGAGCGTGTTCAGCGTTTACTTACATGACTGCATGGAAGAGTGACGCACTCAGACAGAAGTGAAAACCTGCGTCAACATCTCTCTCCCCTCTCTTTTCCCTCTCGCAGACAGTTACGCTCTCGCACACACGCCCCTGTGCAGTCCCAGGGTGCCTGACTGGGTCCTACCGCTCTGAAATCTAGCACGAGCCATATTAGGAAACAGCAGTTAAACATGTCACACGTAATTTACATGTGAGGGGAGTGGAAAGAAGCTCTCGGGCTCTTACGACAGAGCCCAAGAGCGTATGCAAAAAAAAGAAAGAAGAAAAAAAACATGCACACGCTGGGTACGCGCATAAAACAAACAGAAGGGAAGTGAGACCCGAGAGGGGGGCTTAAAAAAGGAGAAGTGCTCTCAGGCTCAACAGTTAACCAATCGCACGGTTGCCACTGTCTAAACAAGTAGCCGGTCGCGGAGAGGTGGGGGAGTACCTGCGCGAGGGACGTTTCCTGCCAAACGCACACGCACAGATGCAACCGCAACTTTTTAGTACGCGGAAAAAAACACTGCTGAGATTTGTTTGCAGTCCCCAAGACATAACAAACTCCAGTTAACCACAAAAGCACCCTATAAAGTCAAAGGCAGCCCACACACACACACACAGAACAACCCCCCATCCTCACACAGCAAGCGTGCAAAAGTGGTGCAATGCTTCAAGCCTCGGCTGTTAGAACAGCGAAAGAGAGACAGACAGGAACGTGAGCGCGAGAAAAAGCAGTTCTTACCTCTCACATCATGATTACTATTGAGTGCGCGTATGTGTGTGAGAGATCAGACACGGGCGGCAGGCCGCGACAGCAGAGCCTCAGGCACCGGGTGGACCATTCTCAGAGAGGAGGAGAAAGAGAGAGAGAGACAGATAGAGAGACAGCAGAGCGCGTGTGGCTGCTGGTTGCGCCACTGTGTGTGTGAGTGTGTGTGTGAGCCTGCGAGAGCGAGAAACATCAGCACTGCGCAGAGCACTGAACTCAAGCGCCAATCACGTTCACTGGAACCGCCCACCCACACAACCAGGAAGCGCTGCTGCTAATGCTTTGAGTTCCTAACCAAAGAGAGAAGAAAATGAGAAGGGGAGGGCACAAAAGGAAGGAAAGGGAGGTAAAGAAAAGAAAACGAGTGTGCTTGTGAGATTACATCGTGCCTTCCCAGGAGCCTGTCTGCGTTCAACTCCAGACTGCAGTGGGACACGCATACACACACAGCTGTACACCTGGTGCATTGTGCGACAAAGTTATCTGCTGCTAGGAAAGAGAGAATTTGGGCTTCATTTGCCTCTGAATATGGGTAACGGTCATTTCAGGAGAGGAACATATCATCGCAGTGACTCTGCATGAGGCGTTTTCCCTATAATCCGCTTTGAAAAGCATGATATATTTACACCATAAGCTATTTATTAAATGACACAAAGGAGAACTGGGTTGCCTTCATTTATTTCACTGATGTTAATACTAACAAACTCCCACATGGCCGGGAATTTAGAGTCCCTTCAAACTAAACAATATTTTCCTGGAGGGCCATAAAGCGTTGAAACTCGGGCATTAATTCATTATCTTCAAAAAAAAAAAAAAAAATGCTTTATAGCATTATTTGCATACTTGAGCCTCGCCCAGCAACGACTGCGGTTATGACTCCATCAGACTACTGGAAAAAATGGTACATAGCTCACAATGGAATAATTATTATAATAAAAGACAATCAGCTTTTTTGTGTGTGCAAAACCTTGCTTTTGTTCACACACACTAAACACAAGGAATTCTTTTTAGAACTGATTAGAGATTCACTTACGCAGACGGTTCACGGATATGTGAAAAGCTCAGGTGTGTCCTGGGTCTTTTTGGCTTTACAATCAACAGCATGTGCATGGCAGAAAACTGCTAAAAAGGGCTATACAACCAGTGTTACTTTAGTATTATTTATATACTTTACTTTAAAAAACTTCTACTTTAATTGAAGTTTTAGTAATTGTGTTTTTTTGCTTTTGTCATTATTTTTTGTGTTTTTAGCTTTGCAGATTTTCAACCTGCAAATTATTGCAATGTATTGCTACATTGTTGGTAGTAAACGAACAATGTTTATTCATTCACAGTGTTACCCTGACCGAGAAATTTACCTTTATTTATCATAAAAAATCCTTTTGACAGCTCCAGGGCTTTTGTAAAAAAAAAAGAGGCAGTTTCTTTGTCCTAAAACACTGTGTTAGTGGTCATCCAGTTCGAAATGTTGACTACAAATTATGATTCTTTGCCGCCTTTAGCCGCTGCCTAAAACGAAATTTTACTAAAGGTTAACTCTTTGAATTCTTGTACCTGGGAACAATACAAGTTTGCTAAGAGGTATTTCCTACTAAAGCAAGGCGGTATTTGACTCTGGTAAGCGTATCCATAGCAGACTGGTGGCAGTGGCCTTGGATGGCAACAAGCCCAGTGCATAAAAAAATTAATAAAAATAAAAAAATCAACTGTCTATAGTATAGACAGCCGAATTGTATTGAAAGCCCATTTTTCCAGTGGTGGAGTACCCCTTTAAACTTATTTCACTTAAGTTTTTTAAGTTAAGTTTAGGTTTTTCCATCTAATATTTATATTCTATTGTAGTTCAGATTTATTTCAATTAACAAACTTTTTTTTTTTTTTTTTTTAGTTAATAATAACAACACTGTTATACATACAGTGGACATACTAGTCTTTTAGACAGATGTTTGTTTTATACATCTGTTATCAACAGCCTCAGAATCACTTTTAACCACATTTAGCAACACATTAACAACTAAACTGAATATTCATATTCATATAGTTGAACAGAAATGAATATTCAATGCAGCTTGAGCTCTATGTGACATACTGTTACAATTAACAGAGAAAATAATTTAAACTTGGCAAGTTGTCCCATTTTGCAGTTGGACAATTTGGATAAGTCTGGCCCATTTGCAGCTCATTCAGGCCAAAATTGTTGTTTTTAAGTGGCATTTCTGCCAAAATGCATGTATATAAATTTAAGGGTGGGTTTATCTGAAAAAGTTGGTAATTGTTTATCTGTGATGGCTGATATACTAGTGCTGAAGCTGAAACAGAAACAGAAAACAACAAAAACCTAAAAAAATTATTGCAGAATGCGGAAAGTGAAACCTAAATGCCAATCAAAATGTCTTTATGTCCAAGAGAAATTTATATTGATAATTTGAGTAACTGAGTAGATGGAAATAATTTTACAGATAAAAAAAAAAAAAAGTAGAATATATACTAAGTGCTTTAAACAAAACCCTAAGTATCTTTCAAAGATTTGATACTTGAAACTTTGGCAACTAAACTTAACTAAATGAAAGACTACTGCACCAGTTTAAACTCAAGTTTAGAAATGTTAATTAAATTCAGACTGGAACCTGCATTGTAAATGTGGATTCTGTAACATTTGTCATGTATACCATAAATAACCTATTATGCATATGCCTATTTTAGCATCTACCATAGTTTCAGATTTGTGCTTATATCTTATTTGTAAATAATAATAATAATAAAAACATACCCTTACTTGAATATAAATGGAAATAACTTTTGTAAATTCTTGTAAAAAGTATAATTGTAAAGTTGATTTCCCCATGTCTAGACATCAGGGTGGTTCACCTAATAAATGCAATTTTGGTCATACACAATTACCAAAGCAATGTTACTTAGTTACCTAATAATTTAAAACAGTCATGTGAACTACACTAGGCCCGATATCAAAATGGTTAGCCTGTTCAGGTACCCTCTGGCTGGCATCAGCAATACATTTATGATAATTTATGCTGTTGACTCCAAGACCAAGGGAACAGTCCAACTCTGGTTTATATTAACAACCACACACACACACACTCTCATTTCACTCTGCCTACCTCTTTCCCCATTTCCCTCAACTGACCGATTCATTCAGATATTACACATAGGGAAAATATGTCTTATCCAGTAATTCCTGTCTTCTTCCTTTCCGTATACTTTTGTGTCCTCATACTTTTAAAAGGTTGTTTTAATATTAAGAGTGACGATAGTGGCAAAAATAGTCACACAGTAAGAGAATATGGTCATACTTTCCACTGAAATGACTTTCGCTCGCTCTCAAGCTGAATGACAAATGGAACTCTATTAGCAGACTGTTAAAATGGCCAAACACTCTCAAGTTTTGCATCCGCATAATTTTACATGTGCATTTCTCTAAATGACTGTGTATGGGTGAGCACCAGTGGGCAGATCAAAAATAACTAGCTAAAAGTATCGATGCTGGTAACTTTTTCTAGCATCTTAAAAAAAAAAAATAATCAGTAACCCAACTTTATTTTACTGTTTCCAAAACAGTCAAGCTTTGAATATTGCAGTGCTGGGAAGTCTGATTCATTTCAGTAATTCAGTTTTTTTCGCAGTGATTCATGTAAATAATCGTGTAAATACTGAAAGCTCCTGTACAACACTAAACTTTCGACTTTAGTTTTATAAGAGTAGGGGGTTGAATAAAAGATTGAATTTCTTTCAAAACCTTGTGAATGGTAGTGTGTATTTATAAAGATATTAAATAGCTATACGGTAGTTTTTGTATGTTGGAGCGCAGCTAGCTACTTTTTCAAAAGGGCAGCTTTGTATTAATAATGTAACTACTTTATATTATGATTATCTTGTAGTTTGGCAAGTTACCGTTTCAGAGTAATTTCCCCAGCAACACACACACACACACACACACACTAAATGGGGACATTCCATAGACATAATGTTTTTTATACAGTACAAACTTTATATTCTGTCCTCTTACACTAACACTACCCCTAAACCTACCCATCACACAAAACTTTCTGCATTTGAAAAATTACTTTTTATACCAGATTTACAAATGAAGACGTTCCTAAAGGGTGTTTATTTGAGATTTTGTCAGGTTTTGGCCACTTCTGGGAACAAATTATTCCCCACAATATAGTTAAATACGTAGGTACACACACACACACACAGTCGCACAATGAATGCATATTTATGTGGACCGTGTTTTTGTGTGGAATCTGTATGTGAACATAATACGGTATCAAACAATTTATATCAATGGATAGAAAAGTGAGTTAAAGCCCGAGCTGTGTCTGGGGTGACCTGATTTATGTTGGTTTGGCTTCATGACATCAGAACATTCACAGTTTTCTTGACCTCTCTTCGCCAAATACACTGACTCACCAAACAGACATCTAGACGAACGCATGATCGTCAAACACGCATTCAGAAGGAATTTTCTTACTGCAATCACACAGATGTCCTCCTCTCTCTCTCTCCCCCTCAACCCCTTATACTGTACCATCTCTCACAGGTTTCTCTTCAATGCGTTACCATTTACAGCTTAAACATGTCTGAGCAAACAGGTCAAAGAAAGGAGTGAAAGTGTTTGGGCGTGGCTGTTTACACAGTAAGTCAAAGTAACTGGGATTGGTAGTTTATAGTTTACTGAAAGAGCGTATATTGGTGTAAAGTAGATGTATGACTATTGATATAACGTCTGATACTCAAAGCAGCATATTCTGGCAAAGAACACTCAGTTGAGACAAGAAGAGATTGTCTGACCTGCAATAACCTTCAAAAGTTTGGGAGTGGTAAGAATTTCAAAATGTTTTTGAAAGAAGTCTGTCATGCACACCAAGACTGCATATATTTGATCAAAAATACAGTAATAACAATAATATTGTGAAATATTATTACAAATTGAAAATAAATGTTTTCTATTTTAATATTTTTTACATCGTTTTGCTTTGCGAGACATGAGTGCAGTTGTCAAAGATGTCCATCTAGCGCATGTTAACATAGAAAACAATGGAAAAGGTGCGCCGAAAACGTGTTCTGTATGAACTGCTGTGAACGATTCGCGTAGGGTGGTTCTTTACCTCCACGTCGTGCATTAAAATCGTTTAATGCACAGCCGTGAATTATCCCGCTTATACCATGGTCATTTGCCAGCATTGATAACTTAAAGCTGTTACTGATGTTTGCAGTGCAATATTTGCTCGTAAGGGTAAAAATGACTGTTATTTTCATCAGATACGGCTCGTTAGGTCTAGCATTCTGCCCGCTTTGAATCAGACACAGAGATAAAGTAGTGCATAAGATTACATTTATTTAAATGAATGAAATATAGCATTTATTTGAATTAATTATAGAGAGAGCGCGCGCGAGAGAGAGAGATGAGATTTGCGTACCTGCGTCTGTTCAGCGTATCTCTCTATTAAAAATGAAGCTGTGAGTTTAATTAGTTCAAAATAGCGATGTAACCCCCTCATAGCTGAGAAATATAATTGAGCAATTCAGTAGGGAAGCTATTTTATTACTAAAAGTCACGAGGCAGCGTTAACAAGTTTCTACGCTCCTGAATGTTTCTGTGTGCGCGCAGTGCGATCTCCGAGTGTGCTTCAATGAAAACAGCGCAGTAACGTAGAACGGTGATTAAACGGTCGGGTCAGACAGACCATGGTGTAAATGTTTATAAATGCAGCCCAAGCATACATACAGGCCTATAGAATGGTGCGTAAACAAATTTACAAGGAAAAAAATTATAAATCATAAATCAGCTCCATAAACCCATTACAAGGGTCCCGCCAGTAGTGGGCACTCATGCAACATAAGCAATGACGTATATCCGAGTGAACGAGACGGAGGGAAGTTAGAGGATAAAATAAAATAAATTGACTTAAACGCAGCCACTGACCGTGTTTTTTCATGATAAAACTGTAAAGCTGCTTGCTTTAAAGCATTATATTGTATAAAGTGCTATATAAATAAACGTGACATGACTTGACTGGAGTGCCGAATTGTAGAGCTGGTGCAAACATATCTGCAGCATCGCTATGATCAGATGCTTTCTTAACTGCTGTTTTCTCACACTGTCATGTTTTGTTCTGTGTTTATTTTATTATTGAGTGGAGTATATCGGGGAGTATACACCACATCCACTGGGTCTGGCTTTGCTCGGCCCGCCACATTAAGCATGGTGGTGCGGAGAAAAAGTCCCTGCTGATGTTAAAAGAAACATTTGGAGATCACAGAGTTACTCATGCAGCTTGTGTGAAACCGGGGCCATTTTGAATTGTGCAAAATATGAAAGTCACACCTGTACATGGTGCAGAGACAGGAAGTTTGCCTTTTGAACAGGAAATGAAAACCATGAGGTGACAAAGACAACTGCGGCACCATCTTTATCAACCTTCACGGGGCAGATCATTGAACGACGCCTCCGTTTGCCTCATTTTCAACAGTAGCTCCTGAATATGTGCCAACAAAGTACAGACACACACACACTGAACAAGGCAGAAATTTTCTGTGCACAAAAAAGCTCAGTGTTTTATAGCGATGCCTGTTTCTCTCTCTCAGCACTGGTATGTGTCAGGATACTGTAAATTGTGCTGGCTGGTGGATGTGAACTCTTGCTGGGTTAGAGAATATTCTCGTTACTCAGTAAGTCTGGACACCTCTGTACAGCTCATCTCGCCATCGAATAACCTCGTGTAAACCCTGCAAACCACACCCTTTCTCTTTCCGTTCGCTCCCATAATTTATATTTTATCACATTATCTGCACAGAGATACTCGAAGCTAAATGATCTATTAAATTATTCAGTAACATCCCTGCTTTACGGAATATTACGCTGTTTCTCAGCACATTTTGCTGGACGCAAAGATGAAGCTTACAGACATCAGCCATCATCTGAATAGCGTAAATGCGACTCAGGTTTCAGAGTTGGGCATCTCCGTCTAGATGCATTGCTGAAAGTCACCGGTGATGTTTCACATGTCCTTGATAAAAGCAGCATTGTGCTGGCCTACTTTACTGATTTATCGAAGGCATTCAGGCCTTGTGTTACTAAAGCACCCAAACTAAAGCAGTGCCCTACATCACAATGCTAGAACCACTTTTCTAGCAGAAATATCTTTGATGATACAATAATCGGTTTGCAAACACTGTTAAAGGATTTCTCAAGCTGCCGGTTCATTATATAGCACTGAATAATCTAAAGCAGTGGTAAACGGAAATGCTAAGACAGCAAAACGTAAGGTGTTTTCCAGGTTTACTGATCTCAGGGGGCCTATCTACTCATTGGTAGCAACACAGATGCTTTATATACAGCTAAATGTTTACAGTTCTGTTGTGCAGCATCTTATTAAAAAAAAAAAAAAAAAAGTTTCAGTATTTTCAGTTGATTGCATTTTATAATCTTGATCAAATTGTTAAAGTTTATATAAATTTGTATGAATTCATAAAACACAGAATAAAATGTGACCCTGGACCACAAAACCAGTCATATGTGTCAATTTTTTTAAATTGAGATTTATACATCATCTGACGTATATGATTGATGTATGGTTTGGTAGGATAGGACAATTTTTGGCCGAGATACAACTATTCGAAAATCTGGAAACTGAGGGTGCAAAAAAACATTGAGAAAATTGCCTTTAAAGTTTTCCATTTATGTTCCCGACTGTGCTGCATTCACTCACAAAAATAAATGTTTTATACATTTACGGTAGGAAATTTACAAAATATCTTCATGGAACATGATCTTTACTTAATATCCTAATGATTTTTGGCATAAAAGAAAAATCGATAATTTTGACCAATACAATGTATTATTGGCTATTGCCACAAATATATCCGTGCGACTTATGACTGGTTTTGTGATCCAGGGTAAAAAATGGAAAATACAGAATTTTGGGGGAAAATATTAAATCTAAAATCTAAATTAAAAGTTAGCTACTCTATGTAGTTTAATTGTGAACAAACAAGTTTACATTCATTATCAAGGTCTAACAAATATGTGGAAAACAATTCCTTCCCCATTAATGGTAAATAAATATTGTGATAAATATCGATATCGTATGACACGGGAAAAAAATATTGTGATAATATTTTTGCCCATATCGCCTAGCCCTATATATATATATATATATATGAAGAGTTCAGATGCAAAAGCCTCTAAGTGCCATCTGAAATTTTCTTCTAAAATTATCATTTTTATCAAGCTCGTATATTTAAGTTCAGTAATTTCACTTAAATGACAATTAATAGGTCATTTTCATTCCCATTTAAGTGAAATTACTGAACTTAAATATACGAGCTTGATAAAAATGATAATTTTAGAAGAAAATTTCAGATGGCACTTAGAGGCTTTTGCATCTGAACTCTTCATATATATATATATATATATATATATATGTATATGTATATATACACACACATACATATACATACATGCCTTCTTCATTAAGATACAATTAATTTATAAAATATATTGTTCTTTATGTACTACAACTGTTTGACATAAAAAATTAGACCAAAGACTCCACAGTTGCTAAATTAGGAAACTAAACTAGTTTCACTCGCTCAAACTGCTCAAGCAGCGAGAAAACAGGAAGTTTATGAGTAACTGTGAGTGAGAAGTTCTCAGTTTGCAAACGTCCTCTTTTGGAACACAGTCTTGCAAAACCTAACAAAGCCTAACACTGTTTGACCCAACGTGTGTTGAGAAAGAAGCATTTCATTTACTTTGCGAGATGTGTTAAGACTGAGAGAAACAGGAAAGAATGACAACAGCTCTCAATGACTAAACAGAACGGCTGCTCATCTCCTCCCGCCAAATATTATCAGCAGCTACAGATGTATCGCACTAAACAAAATGCAAAATATCACGTCACACCTTACATAAACACCTCTCAAGAGTGTCCTAAAGAGAAAAACAGCTGAATGCACTTATACACTTTCAAAGCTCTAATACATTGAGGCAAATTCGCTGGTGTGTTTTACACGGCCAATGGCGTTTGGCAGCAGATGCACACCCCTGATTCTCTTGAAACCGACTTTAAATATAATCAGATAAGTTGTGGGGCAACATCAGAGGAGAGTGAGCGATTAGTAGCTATTATGACTCTTCAACAAAGTCCAGCAACTTCATAAAATGGAAATTTACAAAGTGCCAAAGACACGTACGTAAAAGTCCATGTAAATAGTTTGCATACTAGAAACTGCACTTTCTCGAGACAAAGAGACACAAGAGGAAGCGATCAAGCATGTCAGAATACATGCTGTAAAAATGATAGTAATTTTAACAAAAAAATTATGTACATTTTAAAGCGTACAATAAGTAACCTTACCATACACAGCGAAAAATACTTATTTGAATATATTTTAAAATTTAGATTTTACTAATTACTAAATGTATAGTATTTAATTTAATATTTATATGCTTATGTTTATGTGACCTGTAAAATATATAGTAATCAAAATGGCTGAAAAATATATTATTTTACGGTCACAATCTGGCAAACAAATCAACCTGTTTTTTTTTTTTTTTACCATAAATTACAGTGTACAGTATATACATTCTGTATACATCAACAAATTGCTGAAACAACATTCTAAATTAAAAGTGTAAATCAGCAAACAACTCACAATTAAAAAAAGGTCAAAAATCTACATCGCAGTGTGCAATTGTTAGCATATATATATATATATAAAAAAAAATCAGTACGAAAAGCACATTTTTCCAGATATTCTCTCTCAGTCATACAAATTTAGTAATATACGTAAACAAAACATTTTCAGTAAATGTGTATATTTGATTCTATTTGCATTCGGTAAGTTCTTACCCGTGTGTGGTGCAGTATCTCCACTGAGAGTGAGACAGGAACTCACACATGGGTCACCAGCCAATGTGGCTTACCGCAATGCATTCTGGGCCAGATACTAACGTATGCCCCGGTGTGTCACAGTGCACAACCAAGCAGAGAGTAGCATGCATGCGAAACACTGCATTAAGATGTGTAAGTGTGTGTGTGTGTGTGTGTTTATGGTTTCAATGTGTGATCACATGATAAAGCACGGACTGAAGCAACTGTGTGTATGTGTTTAGCGATCATTCTCTCTATCGCCATGGAAACCTACTTTTATCTTATTTGCATCTGGGTGTACCAGCCGCAGAGAGAGAGAGAGAGAGAGAGAGAGAGAGAGAGAGAGAGAGAGAGAGAGAGCTGTGTCATTTTCACCCAGAAAACCCTACTGCCCTCCTCAGAGACTCAAGAAGTTTGCCATAGAATCCACAATCGTTTCTCACACGTAAACACTTTCCCCGAGCGTAGTGAAAACACGGCTATAATCCTGATACTTATCAAAATCTCATACTAATTTACTCGTCCTAAAAGTCAAACCTTCAAAAAAGAGGAAACAACTCTCATACACTGCTAAAGATAGCCTTGCACAGGAAGAGGCTTGTGTTTGCTTTATACAGAAGCCCCGAAAAACTATTTGAACGTGAGTCACGCTTAAAAGTGGAACAAGAGATTTGAAAACCTACTGTGACAAACTTCTTTTTGTGAAATGTTTTGCTTGAAAAATGTGTTTGTGCTGTCTTTCTTTAAAATAAATGCCAGCTGGTTTGTTATTTTCTTTTATAATGCAAATAAATGCATTCGTTGTTTTAGTATGTAAAACAATGTACGTGTGTGTGAAAGCATGCACTTGTGTTTGCATGTGAATTAGCATGCATGCATGCATTGTGCGTGTGTGTGTGTGTGAGGTTACTTGAGGTCTGCAGTTCACTCATGCCAGGTGTGTTATCTCAGACGTTCCACATGACTGAGTCGATGGTAGAGTTCCTCTTCTAAACTCACTCACCTGATCTAAAAACACTCACACGTCCCACTAACGCAACCCCTCGGGTGTTATTTACACTAATGACAATTAATGACAGTGAGAAAGAGAGAGAAAAACAGATTCAAGGCTAGTATATTCATACAAAAAAGCCTCCATCCTAATGCCATTGAACAAACTTTTTGAGCTATGATAATCAATGATTTTCTGAATTTCATGAATTTTATTTCCTCAGTACAGTGTTATTATTAACTAAAACTAAAACTAATAAAAGCCATTTGGTCACACTTTAGATTAGGGTCTAATTCTAACTATATACTAATTATTAACTACGACTTTTGCCTCAAACTCCTAAATGCTGCTGCTTATTAATAGTTAGTAAGGTAGTTGTTACGTTTAGGTATTGGGAAGGACTAAGAGATGTAGAATATGGTCAACTAAAGCTGCGTATGTCGCCAGTGGCTGGCGAGTTGGTCGCTAGTGGGCGTTCCCACAACTGGTACCTAGTAATGTTTATGAGTGACATTCACGGATGTTATTCCATGTTGTAGACAACAAATCAGTTTTCTTGCAGTTAAAACACACATTCTGGAGGGAAATTACTAATATATATGAAATCATATTAGTCTGACCTAGACAAGCTCCACATCTGTGGATCTAATGGGTGGAGGGATAGAGATATGGGTAGGGTTAAGGTGTGGTCGGACCTTGTAGCTCCACCCATTACGCCCAGTTTATATCTAGAGAGAGGGAGCAGGACTTCAAGCTCCGCCCATGGCTCTGCAGTGAGCAGCCTGTTGAGCCAAGAGCCATGGGAACCGAGCGAGGCCGGTGGAGCGAGTGTTAATGAGCGTCACCTGCGTGCCACACCGGTCTCCAGTCCCACGGTGGAGATCCGGAACGATAAAAGGAGGAGTGACCACAGTGAAGGACGAGAGAGGACCAGGCCTGGACTTTATGTTGGTGCTGTATTTTAGTTTATTTACTTTCGAAATGTATTTTAGAACTTTACTTTTGTTCTTTATGTTTATTTTATTATTAAAGTTGTTTAACATTCACCCGTTCCCGCCTCCTTCTTCCCTTATTAACAAACCCTGTAACAACAGGGCTTAACTGAAACAAGTTTATGTTGAAGCACCAACATTTCTAACTGAAATAAAAAAAATTGTTTTAGAAATATTAAATATAAAATAAAATATGAAAATATAAAAATATCATCAAAACTTAGTTTAAATAATAATAAAATTCCAATAAGTAAGTTAGTTCCAATTATGTTATTTTGAGGACGTTTTTAAAGATTCTCATGATGCCATAGAACTGTTATAAACATTCCATATGTTCCAATGACAGTGGATTTCAACATTTTTAACTTCAAGGCCACAACAATATTTAAAGTCCCTTCCTTTTTTGTTGTTTTAGCTTATTTCAATAGTTGCTTTGTCTTATTTTAAATAATTTTAAGTCATCTTGAGAGACCCCCTTGGAAGTTTGTTTAGGTTCCCTAGCTGGCCCTGGCCCGTGGTTGCGAACCATTGACATAGGAGAACGTACTGTAGGAGACACTTAAAGTACCTATAGTCCCATAAGAGAATCTTTGTAAGTACTTATTATGGAATAGAATAACTGTTTATGTTCCAATGATTCCAGTGAACTTCCAAAGAGAAGCAATCTGTGGTTCTTGAAGGCACCAGAACAAAGAACCATTCATCTACTGGTAAAACCGATGGATGGTACTTAAAACCAATACAGTGTTCTGAACCAATGACGTAACAACCAAAATGTATTAATTTTAAAATAACCATTATAAGTATGTACAACAAAAAATGTGTGCAGATAAAATACTTTTCTCTGCTGAACCAAAGGTGCTTATAAGAACCTTTCGAGTGATGCAGAGAAAGACAGAAAAGGAGGAATGAAAAAAGAGGTGCATGGAAAGGAAAGGCTCACATGAAGAAATGAACCACAGAGAGTAAGAAAGCGTGCTCAACACACAATGCCTCATTTCAAACCTTTCCGTGCTCACTTCTAACCTGGCACGTCGCTGAATATCAGGACGCCAAATATCCTTAGCTTGTGAAATACCCATTCCAATAGCTTTCCCGAGCCACCGGTGGACAGGAAGTCCTCGTCTAGCCCTCTTGAGTAATGGCACACGGTCTTACCTGACTCTGAGCCGCTCAGATCCAGTCCCGTATGTCCTCTCTTCTGTCTGCCGACAGGAAGCACACTCAGTCCGTCCCTATTTACAGTCCCCTGGCACTGCAGTACGGCTCACAGCTGGTGCATTCCTGCCTCAGCTGATGGAGAGAGGAGAGATAGAGAGCAGACACGGCAGGCAGGGAAAGAGGGAGAGAAAAGGAGAGAGTCACAACGCAGTATGAACATGCTGTACAAATCATCTCCTGTGAATGTGAGGTCAGCAGATGCTGATCAGCCAATCAGAGTCCTGATCTATAACAACTTGAGCTAACTGCATTATGCATTTCTTATTGTTTCATCCGTTTGATTCATGAACAGAAGCACTGATTCGAAGCAGAAACATCAGCAGTTATTGATATCTCGCTGATGATACCTAGAGCACCAACTATTATGTAACAAGGCCATTTTCTTGTCCTAATGTCGGTTAGTCATCGCTCAAATGCAATTAAAATGCAGTTAAAGACCAGATGACTTCATAATTGGAGTTTTATGGTCCATATAGTCCATGTCTGTGAGTTTTGAGGTCATGGATATGCTATAGTGCACTAGTGCAAGTTGACAAAATAGGCTACTCTAGCGTTCAAAAGTTTATTTTTAAAATAAATGAATACTTTTATTATGCAAAGGTGCATTAAATTGATCAAATGTGTCAGTAAAGACATTTATAATGTTGCAAAATATTCCTATTTCAACTAAATGCTTTTGAACTTTTATTCATCAAAGTATCCTGAAAACAGCATGATAGTTTTCAGCATTGAAAATAATAAGAAATGTTTCTTGAGCAGCAAATCAGCATATTAGAACATATTTTGAAGCATCATGTGACATTGAAGACTGGAGTAATGATACTGAATATTCAGCTTTGCATTAGAGGAATAAATTGCATTTAAAACATATTAAAAAAAATTTGATCAGAAATACAGTAAAAAAAAGAAATATTACGAAATATTATTAGAGCATAAGAGCATAAGAGGCTTCGTTCAAAACCATAAAAAAATATTAACGATCACAAAACTTTGAACAGGGTAAACTTTTAGTATATATGCACATTTAAAAGAATGGCCCAAATTATTGATGACTCATTTTGTTTATGGGGAGATGCAAAATTATGCAACATTTGATAATAATTGGCTTTCTTGACCAATTATTATAATTATGAGATGAAAACTCACGGATTCTTTTATGAAGTGTCCGACCCAGAAATGATTACTTTCTATGGCAATGCTAAATAGGTACCTATGTGTAGAGATAATTATAGTAATTTATATGTATTAACATTCATAAAGTTTTGTAACTTGACTCACGTCAGGTGAAGACGAGGATCTGCAGTGTCAGTCACAAAGCTTGGGTGTGATGGTAAACGAATAATTAAAAGTTGTTAAAAGTAAAAAAACTAAAAAACATGTATGCTAGTCCAATAATTTATTCGATTTTTTTCTTTTTTTATTTCAATGGAACATTTATATACAGACCCTTTCCAAAAAATTTGAATATCATGGAAAAGTTTATTTATTTCCATAATTCCATTCAAAACGTTAAACTTCCATAGATTATAGATTCAGGGCCCACAACTTAAACGATTTCAAGTATTTAGTTGTTTATTTGTACATAATTTGGGCTTCCAGCTCATAAAACCCACGAAAACAAGATTTAAAGAAATTAGAATATTACATGAAATCACACAGTAATTACACAGTGATACCATGGTCATTGAACCAGGTTTTGGTTCTTTTGGCAGTGTGGGCAGGTGCAAATCCTGCTGGAAAATGAAGGAAGCATGAAGTGCTCTGAAAATGTCCTGGTAGACGGCTGCGTTGACTCTGGATTTAATAAAGCACAGTGGACCAAAGTCCTCTTTTCTGATGAAAGCAAATTTCACGCAAAAAACGCAGCTGTCTACCAGGACATTTTCAGAGCACTTCATGCTTCCTTCATTTTCCAGCAGGATTTGCACCTGCCCACACTGCCAAAATAACCAAAACCTGGTTCAATGACCATGGTATCACTGTGTAATTACTGTGTGATTTCATGTAATATTCTAATTTTTTTAAATCCCGTTTTCGTGGGTTTTATGAGCTGGAAGCCCAAATTATGTACAAATAAACAACTAAATACTTGAAATCGTTTAAGTTGTGGGCCCTGAATCTATAATCTATGGAAGTTTAACGTTTTGAATGGAATTGTGGAAAGAAATAAACTTTTCCATGATATTCAAATTTTTTGGAAAGGGTCTGTATATATACTGTAGCTCACACAGCATTTACAAAACTTCTTAGGTCTTTATAACCATATTGTGATCTTCAATACAATGTTGAACAATACTGAATTCATAAAATCCTACCAGTGTCTGCGTAAACAGAATGCTTATTTCCAAATAGTTTTAAGAAATGCACTAATTATCATAGCACACAAAACTTCAAAGCTCCAGATGGCTGTCTGAATCATCTCAGCTGTTAGGATGCGTTTGATTATGAATTTATTCCTTTGTAAATAGAGAAAAAGGATTAGACTCTGAGGAAGAGAGACACAGAACGAGAGGAAGATACCAGACAAGACTAAGCTGTCTCGAGGATACACATTTTTTCATTCTGACATAATCGTATTGTTCACGCTCTCTTGCTTCCCAGACGATCACTCCTAGCAAGTTAATGAATGGTACATTCGTATGTGGTACACGTCTGTTAATGCCAAGCTCTCTTCATTCTTAAAACCATGATGGTCTCAGCTCATGATGTCATTTGGGCTTGGCCAATTAGATTAAGGACAAACACACTGAATGATATTATGTACACTGATGGGCTGCTGTGACTGGTCAGATCAATCTAGTAGTGCTCACAGGCGCTAGACCTTCTGTCCTTCAGAGGTCTTTAAAGGGGTGGTTGATTATGATTTCACTTTTTTAACTTTAGTTAGTGTGTAATGTTGATGTTTGAGCATGAAAAACAACTTCTGCAAAGTTACAACGGTCAAAGTTCAAAGCAAAGGGAGATATTTTCTTTTGCAGAAATTGCTTTTTAAGGATGGTAGGGACTAAAATGAGCTTTTTAATGGGTTAGTGACATCACTAACATCACACAAATTTACATAAACCCCGCCCCCGGGAACGCAATTTATAGATTATCATGACAGAATATGCTAATCAATGACTAGAAGATAGTTAACTCCACATCAACTACATATATTCATCAACTAACCATTCAGAAATGTCCTGTTGCATTCTACATGTTGTCATTTCTTCTTGAGTCTCTCCATCATCGTCCGATTCCGGTTTGAACATAAAAGGCAAAACGTTTTTGAAATTTTCAGTGTGTCTGTGTTAGTTAATTGGAGCTGCTAACACATAAGCTGTTGAAACTCCGCCCTCTGTGCAGGGGGCTGCAGCTCATTTGCATTTAAAGGGACACACAAAAATGGCACGTTTTTGCTCACCCTCAAAAAGTTACAATTTTAACATGCTATACAAAAATATCTGTGGGGTATTCTGAGCTAAAACTTCACATACACACTGGGAACATCAGAGACTTATTTTACATCTTGTGAAAAGGGCATTATAGGACCACTTTAAATACATATATAATAATTAATACACTTCTAACACACACACACACACACACACACACATTATATTCAATTTTAGACTTTGAAAACACTGAAAAGTTGCACAAAAGTAAATTGTTGACGTAAACGTCAGTAAGAATTGTGCAAAATTCATTGAAGTGTGAATGTGAATTGAATTGGCCACATCCCAAATAAAGTTGAATTGGAATGACAGGAGGAATATACTGAACTCCAATGCAAAGAAATTCAACACAAGTGATGCATTCCAGGAAAATAAGTGTTAATCCACCAAACGTTTATACAGACAGAACGCAAAGTAGGCAAAATGATAGATAGATAGATAGATAGATAGATAGATAGATAGATAGATAGATAGATAGATAGATAGGCAAAATGATAGATAGATAGATAGATAGATAGATAGATAGATAGATAGATAGATAGATCGATCGATCACCGGACTAAAAGCAAGAGAGAGAGAAGGGGGGGAATTCTCTCAGGCATAATTATACCCTCATTGAGCCAATCACATGACAGCGCCTGAAAATAGCAGAGGGCCACGCCCAGACCAAGCAACAAACGCCTTCTATTGGGATGTCATTATCTGCTTTTAGGATTCATGCATATGATGAGGGAGAGAGAGAAAAGGGAGGGTTAGGAGAAGAAGAAAAGGGGAAAAACAAACTCCACAGACCTGAGTCATTACCACTGAAGGAAGAGGGAGTAGTAGAAGGGAGAGACTGAACGTGAGAGAGAAAAAGACTGACACTTAAAAACGAATTACTATACACTTCTGGGCAAAAAAATGGGCCAAGCTCAAAATGGCTGAACACAAAGCTTTTAATTGTCTTAAGCACAAATTATTGGTCAGCAAATTAGCAACGTTTTAAGCAAATGCGCTACTTAAAAAGCCATTGCTGTCTCAGAAAAACATCAAAGACAGAATTCAGTTTTTGGGAAGTTGTGTGTGGAGTGATGTATCACAATGAAACACGCATGGTGAAAGTTGTATGGTGATGCTCCAGAGCGGTGTATTCGAAAATCTGCTCAGAAATATAATAATAAATGCATACCACAGTGAAGCATGGAGGAAGTGTGTTATTGTGTGGGGAGTCTTTTCAGCTGCTGGTATTGGTGAGATGCTTTACTGTGAAAAGTCATTTAATGTTCTGGGGCCGTATTCACAAAGCATTTTATCTTACCACTAGGAGTTCTCCTAAATCGCACTAAAAGATTTTAGCTATAGGAGTTTTCTCTTAAAAGTTATTCACAACGCCTTTCAGACCTACTCTTAGTAAAGAAAAATGACAACTCCTAAACTAAGAGTGAGTCTTCGTTGCTATGGATGACGTCATTACTCATGCACGAGCTTGACTGAAGTGACCACTTTGATTGGCTGATGATTGTAACGCGGGAATGATTCCAAACACCTCCCCTACGATGATGAGTGACAGGTGACAGGTCTGAGAATGCGTGCGCTACACAAGTAGTGCGAAGGACGGAAGATGATGAATAACTGAATAAATAGCCTAAATGAATAAAGAGTAAGGCAAAACAAATAGCCTAGTAGCCTAATGAAACATATGGATTGATGCAATATCTTTGCAACATTATTGAATTAATCTGTCACTATGCCTCTGCCTACGTTTGCAAAGAGAAGAACATTTTAATTTGATTCACAATGAAACGTTACAATTAGTTTACATGCAATGGGTAGCCGGTTGTTGTTGGTGGCGTTATTGCATCCCTAGTTATGCCTACAATGCAAAATTGTTCCCTCGCGATTGGAAGCTCCTGTAGCCGCCGCATACGCATTTCAAAACATCGCAACGTGAAATGCCACAAAAAGCGCTTTGTGAATAGTGCTTCGTGAATTACTTTTAGTCAAAAAAATTAGGAGTCCTAAAGTTACTAGAGACACGCCCATTATTTTTAGGAGTTGCTCCTAAATTCGCCAGTTAGGAGCTACTTTTAGCCTTAAAATTCTTTGTGAATACGGCCCCAGGTGTGCATGAGAATATTGCAGAATCGTTTGCTTCCCACAAATGAAAAGTTGTTATAAAGAGGAATGATTAGATGTTATTTTTCAACAAGACAATGCTTCTGTCCAAATTGCAAAGACAACCAAGAAATGGCATGTTTTGACATGGTCAGAGTCCAGATTTGAACATATAGTGAATATTTGGTCTCACATTAAACTCAAACGAACTGGGAGACATTTTTCAACCATGCATAAACTGTTTGAAGCCATTAACATTGAGCGGAACAACTCTTCTTCCTGTAAAAAGCTATCTGCACGTTTCGTTCTAAGTTACTTTATCTACAGTACTGTGCAATTTCCTGACCAGTGATTTGTGATTAAAATGGTTAAAACCATTAAAAGACCACTTTTGGCTTGGCCCAATCTTTTTTACCCAGGAGTGTATATAAGTTATTTGTCTTGTGTTGTCTATGCTGCCACATGTTTTCTAGTGATCATCTTCGGGTTTTTTTTTTGTTTAATAAAAGTGCTGCAATTAGATCCTTCTCCTTGTTTTGCCTGACCTCACCGTGATTATAATATATTATATATGATATATATTATAACTGTTTAGGGGTCCAAGTAAGAAATGACTTAACGTTCAGATTCAGAACATTACTTAATTACTAAAATTATATATGTTATAAAATAACATTTATTTTGAAAGGTATATCACATTACAAATATTAATGAATATAATAATATAATTACATAATATTATTAATATTTTCTTCTGGTTTCTACGGATTTATTTTATAGGTTAGTATTTTTTATTAAAGTTTGGGGCTTGTCTTATTATAGATTAAAAACCTAATTAGTGTGATTTTATTTTCTAGCAATAAACATCAAATAAATGAAATAGAAATATACAAAAATAGCTATCAGGGTTGTACATTTTGCTAAATTAAGCTGTCAATCAGTAGGTTGGTTTACCAAATGTTGGTTTATAGTTATTGATACATTTACATTTCCCATGAATTAAAGAAAAGCATTTGTTTGATTAACTTCTTAAGTTACAGGGTTGAATGGCTGAGCCTTATGAATGCAAATGGAATGAGATCATTGTCTTTCGCAAAAAGCTGTTGAAAGGGTGCAAATGATGTTACTCACAAAGCATAAACAGCTTTGCTGATTACAGTTGGAGCGATCTAGTAGTTTTCTCACATCACTCGCTCTCTGTGTAGAGGGGGTGAGAGACGAAGAGAAGTGAAAACAACAGGAAAACAACAGCCCACAAAATAGCTGAGCTAAAGACAGTTATTTGCGCAACCCACACATTGAGACACCGATGCTTTCATCACACTGTGTCCAAACACACTGTGGGTTTAATAACGCAGTGACATCACCTGTGTGATCAGATGATACAATGTGTGAAATTTCTAATGTTATCATCCATGCCCGAGGGCAATGAGGTCTACAGATCTTAACAAGAGTCCAGTGTAAAGTTACGTCTAGATTTAACGCTACAGTCCGACATAAAAAGGTTATAGAACCAAAAGGGTGTGAGAGCCTGATGTCATAGTAGAACCTTTTAATGTTCCACTAAATCTAACATCTAAATATATGGGTGATATAAAGAACCCAGAAACCAATATGATCTGCAACAAACTATTCAAGTCCAACAAACCATCACTCAACAACATTATACAACAAACAGTGCAGGATCAGCCTTTTCCTGATCTGATGGAGTGATCTTAAAATGTACTTTTAAAAGAATAAACAGATTAAAATAGACAGGCCTAGCCATTGTGTTCCATCAGAAAGACAATGTATTTTTACACTGACAAGAGTTGTTTTTGGCAAATGAACGTGTAAACCGAGGGTGACAAATTACAGTTCTTCCTTAAATAATATGCTTACCTCAAGACGTATTTTTATTTAAAATTGCTCATATATAATAGCTTCACAAGAATGCACAGTGGCCCTAAAAAGACTATGGAGACTTACAGTAGGTCATACTTATAATATCAATGAATATCACTTAATTAGAAAAATATAAAACAATAAAAGGGCTTTTCACACACTTAACCCCGGGTCATCGTAGTTCTAAACCCCACATTTAACCCCGGGTAAAGAAAAGTTTCACGTAATTTAGAAGCAGGTTTAACATCGCATTTTACCCGGGGTTATGCAACCCTGCTCTGGAGAAAGGCTCGCCCCGCTTTTGCTGTGTTGCATTGCAGTTCCAAACATGAACAGTGTGAAACGATGCGCTGCCTCATATTCACAAGCTTTGGGAAGTCACGGAAACACAGCGAGTCGTATAGACCAGTGATTCCCAACCGGGGTGCCACCGTCTTGCAGAGTATTCACATAAGCACAATCGTTCTAAGTAAACATAAACAGTTCAGAAAGAAAACCCACGTGTATACTGGATACGTGCGTCAGGTCTTAAAGTGAAAGCAGTGCTAATAAACGTGCTGCTCTCTATGTTGTTACTGGTAATCACTGATTAACTTTTGCAACTTTAATTGATTAATCTGTATTTCATTTTTACAATGAAGACTATCCAGTGTTATTTTACATTTGATTACTTTATTCAATTTCTGTAGTATTTCTTACCTGAATAGCCCTACTACTCTTAGACTAACCTTTAAGTAGTTTATTTAATATGTATTTTTATTCTGTTGTATTTATTTGTGATATCCTTTGTTTATTTGTTCACATTTTATTGCTGACTATTTGCTTGTCTTTTTTTCTTGTCTTCCTGTGCTATTGCAACAAAATTACAACAATTGTAACATATACATTGAGGGCCCTACTTTAACGATCTGAAACGCAAGTATCAAGCGCGAAACGCAAGTAACTTTGTGGGCGGGTCTTGGGCGCTGTTGCTATTATACCGGTGGGATAAATGACTCTTGCGCCCGACGCAAATCTAAAATGGGTTGGTCTGAAGTAGCTTCATTATTCATAGGTGTGGTTTGGGCGTAACGTAAAATAAACCAATCAGAGCGACATCTCACATTCCCTTTAAGAGCAGGCGCGCTTGTTCCATGGCGGATTGCTATTATAACATCGGATTTGCCAGGCGCACGCCAGGAACGGTTCACAGCCGTGGAGACCGACGTTCTCGTCAGGGCCGTAAAACACAGAGAAGTGACATTATGGGGATGGGAGAAAGGCGTATAGGCGTATAATAATTTGGGTAAATGTGTAAGCTAGATTTATGCCTATTTTTTGGACACAACAATGATTACCCTCGTATGTTAATATTTTTCCTTGTAATAATGTATGGTTTTCAAAAAATGAGAACTGCTGCATCTGTGTGTAGATGAGAGAATCAAAGTGCATGCGCGTTGTGCACACACTACATTGATTATGGCCGAGCATGCGCCCTTAAAATAGCATATGAATAACATGCGCAACGCGACACTGACTTTAGACTAGGTTTTTCCTGGTCAGTGGCGGAATTGTTTTCTAAACCTGCAAAATAGCAACAGGGAACGTTTGCGCCGGAACACGCCTCCCCTTTGCGCTGAACCGCCCCCAGGAGCGCAAATTAATTTCCTAATTTACCGATGTGCGTCTGTGGAGGGAAAAGTCCGCTGTGCGCGGGTGCAAAATAGGAATGATACATGCGTCGGTGTACAAAGTCAATTGCGCTGGGTGCAAGATAGGGCCCTGAGTGATCAAGGCTTTCCTAGGCTTTGCCTAGGCTTTCAATGGATGGACAAAAATTTGATATTACAAAATATCTATATGAGTAAAGTATATATGGCAGTTCTTCCCCATGGTATCAAAAATGGTATTTTGATTATCAATACTTTTCAAGGTATTGTCTCGAAGTTAGAAATTCCAGTATCGTGACAACACTAGTGTTGGGTGCCACAAATTACTGAAAAATTTCAAAGGGTGCCGTGACTGAAAAAAGGTTGGGAAACACTGGTATAGACAATAGTTTCAGCGTTTGAGTAGAAAAATGTCAAATGGTGACAAAAACCGACAATTGAAGTGAAAAAGAGACCATTTCGTTTCATTCAGTCAATTCAGCATAAACGTACAATCCGCAATATATAATAAAAGGATGTGCAACGCTAGAGCCTTTATGTAAACATATCTGCGTTTGTCCAATCAATGACACTGACACTGCAAATAAAGACATTAACCCAGGGTTCAGGAATGTACAGTGTGAAACGTCAGCTTGCAGAATTAATTGTTAACCCCGGGTAAATTATGAGCAATGTTACCCAGGATTCTGTTTACCCAGGGTTTAGGACGACCCAAGGTAGACTAGGTGTGAAAAGCCATTAAGTGTACAAATTCATTTTATCTTACTTTTCTATTTTAGGTTTATAATTTAAAACGTCTTTTTGTGAAATGTTTGGCTTGACAAATGTCTGCACTTGATTTGATTTTATCTAATCATTTCAAAGTGTTGCTTTAGTGTCTTGTTAGAGCCTGTATCATATATTATCTGTGATCTCTTATCAAACAGGCTCTGCACCATTGCTGATCTGGCATATCAAGGAATATATTTTTCCTTTTTTTTGTAATTCTTGATAGGCTACTTATTGTTTGAGTAGCCCAACAGCTCTTACTCTTTTTGGTTTAGTATGCAAAAATTATGCAAAATATTTCAATTTTATGATTATTATACAAATAAAAAGGATCTCTAGCAATTCTGATACAAATGAAATCCACTCTAAACTGAATGCCGAGTTAGGTTTTAGCTGTGAGTTCTGTCTGATATTATTGCTTACTTGCAGAATCAAGTCGAGTGATGCACCAGGACGGCCCGTCAGTCACATGGACAGCCTCACTATTGATAAAGCTGACAAATGAAAAAGCTTCACAAAAATAAAATCAGGATTCTGTGTTTCTGCAAGGAGAACCATTACACGTGGATCGAAGGCCACGGGCTCAGCAGAAGAGGGATTTGAAAGAGAGAGAATGAGGTTTGGGGGAAAGATGCAGTCCTGTGCGTGACTGCACTCTCTTTGATTTTGCCTGATGGATGATTGATTATTTGTGGAAAGTGCTGTGGAAATTCACAGATGTTCTTTGAGTTCAAGCAAACTGGGATAGTCGCCTGGATCCCAAATTGCATTTGTTTCTTATTCCCAGGGTCATGAATTTGACTGCTACTGACAAAATAAAGAGAAATTCAAATAACACGGTCTCTCTCTCCCAACCTTTTTATCCTCTATTATTTTATCTACATCTATATATTTCAGTAGTACTTTTAAACAACAGTACATTTTCTTTTTAGGTAAGGTGACTACATTTTAAAGCAACACCATGTAAGTTTTGCTCTCGGGGTCCCCCTACAGTTGGGAAACAGTATTGTCTTCTACTACTGTCGTAAAATCTGTCATGGTTACACCAGGGGATACACATGCATTTGTTGACAAGCCGATACCCCCGAACTCTGCAAAAGGAGATCTCACGTCTTGGGCAGACTGCCTGCGTTGCGGGTGAAATGTCTTCAACCCAGGTACAGTGGCATATATTTCAGCATGTCATATGAATATAATTTCATGGGTTTTATTTTTTCATCGAAAACTAGCATGTTAGCGTTTACTAGCTACCAGATTGATAATTCGCTCCTCTACTAGCACTACTTGATTCATGAAGATAAATGGAGGACCAGATAGCTTCCGTAACATAGCCAGGCAGAAAGCAAATTAGAAAAACTAGAGATAGTATACAAGCAATATACTTACTAGTCCAACAGCATGACGACCAAGTCAGCATCGGTCGGGCACCCCTCCTCCTTCTTTAGCTCACGCCAGCGAGCGAACGCTGGACCAATATTGATTCTCGTCCGGCCTTTGATTTTGTCACTCTCCCTTTTTCTCTTCCTAGTCTCCTCCGACAAAACCTTTGCCTTCTTCGGTTTCGTTGCTGCTTCGGCCATGACAACATCATACACACGCTATACCAGCCGGCAAACAAACGCTAGTTGGGCTCTCACGTCCGAATTTGAGGAAATGGGGGGTGGGGGGTGGTGGGGGAAGTGAGGTATGCCGTAAAGCAGTCAAATTTTCTAGTTCTTTTTGTGCCCGGAACCCCGAAGTCCGTAGTCCCAGTAAAAGCGATACAGACCCCGTCAGGCTATGACAGACGTGTCATTCAACCTATTGTAAGTCGATGTACCATCACAAGGGTCTTGGAAATATATTATGAAGGTTGAAAAACTACATGGTGTTGCTTTAAAGTGCCCCAATTATGCTTTTTCGAATACGTTTCATGCATATATAGCTGTTTGTGAATGTAAAAGGTCTACAAAGTTTCAAAGATCAAAGTGCACAATAAATAAAGTTATTGTCTCCAAAAAGAAAGAAAGAATACCAAAACAGGTCGTCAGCAATTCCATCTCACTTCCAGTTACATACCTACGTAACAATGTAACAAATTCGCATAATGTCAGCCTATGGTCTTCATTGGCTGCCCATGAACAACGTCTACTTTGACCAGCCCTAGTTGTAGCTGAGGCCTGAAAGAGTTTGGTTTGTGTTGCAAACATGTTGAGAAGAAGCTGTTTTCAGCGCTGTGAATTCACTTTGCCTGCACTTCACAAGGATGAGGACTCGCGCTGGAATTAATGCGGTAAAACCGACGCCATTTTACTCTTCGTATCACTGTGTAGCAATAGCTGAGGAAGATCCAGAGCTGAAACTTAGATATGGTAATGGTCGTTTAGTTTCTGACACTCGCTGTAAGCGGTAGACCAATCACAAAAGACTACACCATCTGACCAATCAGAGCAGAGTATGTCCTCGAAAAGGAGGGGTTTAGAGGGACTGGATCTTCGAACAAACCATTTTCAGACTCTTTGAGAAATGAATTGATGCTGGAATGTATATTATGAGAAAATGTAAGTGTTTTTAGACCTTGGATGCATGTAAACCTATTATAGGAACCTTTAAAATAGGGGCACTTTAACCCTTTCAGCCATTTTAACCCTTTCATGCAGAAATTAAAAATAAGCTGCTATGTTGACAAGATTTTAAGACAATTAAAACAATCTCAATCAATCAAGTTTTTGTCTTTGTAATGTTTTATCAAAGTGTAATATTTTTTATCTGCCGCCACAATTAAAAAAAAAACTCAACTCATTATATTATGTTTGTTATTTGCATGGGCTTTTTGGGGTTTTACTTGCACCCAAAAGTTGAGATAACTTTTTTTTTTTCGTTAGTTTCGTTAGTTCAAATACATTGGACAAATCAATTTGATAAACACAGTGAATGAAGCTTAGTTTACTTAAATCAAAAACGTATTGTTTTTACAGTGCTTTCTGATGAAACATTCGAGCCCCTGCATTGCATGGACATCTGAGACCTTGCATACTAAAATATTTCTGCAATGCTAGTGCAAATTTGGTGACATTTAAAATGAAAAGCACATTAAAAATCACATTATAGCACTTAGGAGCATTCGTAAGAAAAAAAATAGCCTTCATTCCTTCATTAGCGGCCCGTGTTGTTTGCCGCTGACCCCTGCATAGAAATGCTGATGCACTCAAAGTCCTATATTTAGACTTTATTGGCAATATTAAATTCCACCTCAGATGCTTTCACCACAACGTCTGGAAATAGTTCACAGCCACTATTAGCGTCACAGTCATGTGTATAAAACAGATAAATAACCTCAATAACTTATTTCTCCAAAGGCAGGCCATAATTAACGAAGCAATCATTTAAAACGAGACAGAAATCATTATGAAATATGAATTATAAATGAGTCGTAATGAATAAATCAGTGCATTGAATATATGTGCACAGACCTTTTCTACTTTTGTTGATGATTTCTCGCACAAATGCACTTTTAGAGGCACTTTTTTAACTTTATACTGACATCCTGACAATGTAAACTAAGTAATAAATTGATGTGATAAATGATGCATTGTGAATAAGATCAGTGAACTAAGCCGGCTTACGTTTTCCCATGAAGTTTAAGTGAAAACAATAACAGACTTGTGAACAATGACAGCCTGAAGGGACTGTCAAGCCATACATGATATTTCTTTAAGTTGTAATCTAAAGCCTTTGGACAGGTTTATCTCTTTCCCACCACTATGCCTGTGTTAATCTGGTGTGAGGTGGTAAAACTGTTTTTAAACTGACAAATTGCTCATAACTGTTCATAATCGCCCCCCATGTCAGTTTTACTCTTCCTTTTGAGCGATTTATGAAGGCAACCGAGCTGATCTTCCATCCAGAAATGTAAGACTCCAGTATCGTGATGAGTTACGCAGCAAGCCAAGTGCCACGACCAACTCCAAAAATACATGTAGCTGACCAATGTGCATTTGAATATCTAGACATGACCGCATAAAAATCCCCTTCTGCTGACACATTTATCAGAGAGTACAGACGCCCATGCAGCCACACCCCGTCACTCTCCTGCCTTGTCTTGTCTCTGTTTCATTTGTGTCTTAACTCTTGAGCAACACAGTTTTTACACCTAGGTGTGAGGTATCCGACATCATCACTCCAAAATGCTGCCTGGAAAAGTTTGTTGGGTTCATTGCACAGTAGCACAGCAAGTAGGCCTACAATGATCTACTGAACTGATACAAGATGTTTAATTTGAACTAAATTTAATTTAGTTTTGGGTCATTTTCGAATGCTATAGTAAGAAAAAACTTGTGCCAAGAGAGATGCTCAATTTCACCTATGTATATCAACTGTTTGTGCACGTGTTATTGGAGAAACTCTTTTTGCACCAACAAATACCAAAGAAGCAATATATATTTAATTATATCAAATAGCCACCTACCTAGTATTTAAGGTATCCAACCATTTGGCAACAACACCGCATACTTGTCAGTCAGCATATGATTAAACTACTAGACTGCCACCTGCTGGTTGTGATCGGCATTCACAAAACAATACCAGTTCTGTCCTGAAAGGAATAGTTCACTTAAAAATGAAAATTCTGTCATCATTTACTCACCTTCAAATTGTTTCAAACCTGTATGAATTTCTTTCTTCTGTTGAACACAAAAGAAAATATTTTGAAGAATATCGGTAACCAGACAGTTGATGGACCCCATTGACTTCCATAGTATTTTTTTTCCTTCTATGGAAGTCAATGGGGTCCATCAAATTCATACAGGTTTGAACAAACTTGAGGGTGAGTAAATTATTTGATTTAAAAAAAATGTATATATTAATATTTAAAAATGTTCATTTTTTAAGCGAACTATTCCTTGAAATACACCTTTGTGGAAATCAAGTCTTTAGCATAATCATCGGAATTAACGTTCATGTAGTCAGTGCTAAAAGTTTTATTTTACATTAACATCTAACATAATGTAGCAATCACAAGATTAGCTTTTATAAGTGCACTGCACTGCAAATCATTATGAAGGCCCCTGCAAAAATAAATAAATGTAAAAATAAATGAAAGAAGAAATACAAAAAATGATATGTTAATTAATAAATTGAGTATTACAAAAAATAATTTTAGAACTAAATTGAATGAGTAATTCATGTATTTGTTTTATCAAGAAATGTATTCCATTATTTATTTTCCTTTTATTCATTTATTTTGCAGGTTTGTGCCTCTATATATCAAAGCATGATCTGTTAAACCCTTAAAGCAATAGTTCACCCAAAAATGAATGTGCTGAATTTTGTTAGCCAAATAGTTTTCCATTTCCATTTATGGACAAAAAAAAAAAACACTGAGATATTTCTCTAAGTATTTTGTTGTATGTTTCACAGAAGAGAGAAAGTCACACAGGTTTGTTAATTCCTCATTTCATTTCAGAAGTATGCATTAGACTACTTAGATAGAAGTCTACTTACCATATGCCTCACCTCAATGACTATTCTCATGTTTTATATTTGCATATTACATGTTTAAAGACTAGCAATCATAGCACAGAAATGCAGGAGTTTTTATTAACTATTAAAGAAATGCATCTAATGTTGATTAGTAATCCACCATGATTCAAATATATTCTCATAATCAAGGCTCTCTCTTACAAAGACCATTAAACAAGCAAAATAACTCAATACAACAGTCAAAGGGTGCAAATATGTAAGAGAAGCCAGTCTTCAGATTCAGCACTCAAACTGCCACTGAGGTAAACGTCATTTTCGTTTCCTAAACATCAGTGCAGAACAAGTAATCTGAGACCAGATCCTCTCAATGCACCAGATGCAGCCATAATGCACCAGAACGCCCATCACACTCCAGCTATCAGTGGGCAGGAGCCAATGATTAGGAAGCTATGACTAAAAGAAGCAGGCGGGCAAATTTGGCTACTCTTATCATGAGAATCCTTGGAATTTTTACTGACCAGAGCAACCTCGGTTTCCCAAAGGATGACGCCTTCTTACAGAAGTGTCCTCATTACTATACTGGGGCATGAAAACCCATGCAGATCACAGGCTGAACACCCCCTGCTGGCTTCACTAACACCTCACTCAGAAACAACATTAGTAGCTTAATGGGAAACCAGTTAAAAACAGCAGGGTGATCGCTACAATCAATGTAAGTTGACATGGTTTAAGAAATAGCGTATAATTACCCACACACAGACTGAACTATCCAGTCCAAAGCGCATAAGGACCCAGAACATATGGATTGTGTCAGGCAATGTTTGGATTCAGTACTCACAATCTAGTGTCCTACGTCTGTGTCCATGTCCGGTCATCAGATGCAGATGGTGTGGCCTGGACCTGCAGGGTGAAGGGTGTTTATTTTACTTTGTACTACACATTAGCAGTTTGTTCTATTATCCATATTCTATATAACATTTCTCAAGAATACTGTAACTGTATACAATGTTCCTATTGCCTAAATTGTGTTACATGATGATAAAGTTGAAAAAAGTTAAAAGTGGTGAATCAGCCTGTGGTTACTATGTTCTCAAGCTCTGGCACTAAATATCAAACATATGAGCATCTGTAAACATGAATACAGGAACCTTTCTCAGAACATATATGTGTGTGTGTGTGTGTGTTTATGCATGAGTTACCTTTTATTGATTTCCTTTTTTTGTGCAATGCTTTGCTTGGAAATTGCGTTTGTGCTATGTAAAATAAAGGCCACTATGTTTGATATTCTGGTAAAATAATGCAAATATATTATGAGTGTTGCTTAAATTTCCAAAAACCTTTTGGTCCACTGCGTTGTCTTCTGTAAGAATAATAAAGTGCTACTTAATTATTTACATGTTATTTGTCAACTATATCTGATTCAAAACAAGGAAACTCCCGTAAATGACCAAATTAACCTACCAGTAAATTGCTCGTAATGTTCCTCATTTGTAAGACGCTATGGATAAAAGCGTCTGCTAAATGACTAAACATACAGGTAAAATGCAAATAATACCAGTTACAGTAATATTAGGAGACAATATTAAAGAAATACTCCCATACAATCCTAATGGGGTTAGATGTCATTATCAAACTTCATGACATGGTTTTAAAACTAAGATACCGGTGAATCCATGAAGGTTGTTTTTTTCCTCAGCGCCAGACTCACTGCTGTTTACCACATGTCAGCCCAAGCTGGCCCCCGTTCTCGCGATATTGGATGCATTTCTGTTAGCATAATCATTGTCTCGCGAGATCTCAACCAGTCATCCGCCATCGCTGTAGAGACAGAGGAAAAGAGTAAGCTACAGGGACTGAAACCTGGGGGGGAAAGAGGGCGAGATTTGTCCGTGTTTCCCCTCAAAACACCCACCCTAACATCTGTTGATGGCATCGCTCCCTAACCCAAACATGTCCAACCTCAAACCCGGCACCAAGAAGGACACCAAGATGCGGATCCGCGCCTTTCCCGTGAGTATCAGCCGGGTTGAACGTACCTCAAGCGGCCGCGGGGAGAACTCGAGAGCCGTGGATCGGGCAGAACAGCAGGCCACAGCGGGTTTAGATCTTTTGAGGCTGCGTTTGAGAGATTTACTGAGACTATGGAATAGAAAATACGTTACGTGTAATCGTGATAATATTAGCTCCGATGTTCTAGATATGTATAAATGACTCAGTTAATAGAGAGATGAGCGATTTGAATCAATAAAACAGCCAGTGTAGAAAGTGATCAAAACTCAGTGATTTTTTTTGTTTTGTTCAGTCCATATGTTTTGACCATAAAGCTGTAAATATGTTCAGCAGTGTAGATTCTGCAGAGAACATGGAGTCTTTCCTTATGATTTGCATGTTTTCTTTCAGTGTTTTGATCTGATTTGGGGTCTTGTGATGTCAGACTGGCGGTTGATAACGTGTGTTTTGTTGAAACTGATTGTCTGTGGTGTTGATGGTTGATTTTGTTGTTATTGGTGCTGTGCACATTTCCAAACTGACTGTTATGGCCGTGTTGCCTGGTTAATTTAGTTTCTAGTCATTGTTTGGTTTTGTGTGTTGTTGACATCCTGGTAGGTGTTTGTGTATTTTTTTGTTGTTGGAAATTGTGTATATTATTGTCACTCGGTGTAAATAAGGGGGTTTCAGGGACTCTCAGAATATGATCATCCTTAGGTGAGGGACCCCATTCTAAAATTTCAAATGCACCTAGGCCTATATATTTAGCCTATGTATGTCCATGTATAATAAAGACACAATTTATTCTGTGAAATTTATTTAAATATATAATTTATTTACTTTTTTAATGTTTATTTTTTAATTTTTTTATTTATTAATGTAACTTTTTTTCCCAGTGGTCTTCTCTAGCACTCCCAGTTTGAAACCCCCTGTATTATAGGTGTTGTCTAGATTGTCACACTGATGGTAGATGTCCTTTAGCAGCTCTGCTTTTGTTTCACAGTCACTGCAGCAGCATGACGTGCATCTCTGAAATTTTCTGCAATTTTCTGTTCTTTTATTAGCTCCACTCAGATCAAATTCTGTGCATCGCAGGATTGTTGGTGTGTTGGTGATGCTCTGATGGAATAAATTATGAATAATTTGATTTATATGCAGTTAAGTGAAAATGTTGGCATGCAATTATTGTCCTCTCTTGAAGGTCTGGAATACTCCTTAATCTTCTCAGAGTCTTGACACCTTTCAGCAAGTCCACAGGACTAAACGAATGTCGTTTTGGTTCAGATAAGTGGCAGTGAGATAAGAAAGACATTGCTCTCGTGCAGAAGCTGCGTTTGCTTGTGGAATCTGACATGTCTCGTCAAAGGAATTCATTAGAAATCTCACGGCTGGCTTTACTTCTTTCGTCATAGAATTACCTTCTCGGTGCGTGGACCATATTCTCATCACCTGTTGTGCTCTCGGCTCTCTTCTGCATTCAAACTGTCAAGTTTCTCTTTAGCTTTTTATAGTGTCAGTTGCGGTTTTGCTATTGTTGAACTGCAGTTCAGTCATGCAGGTCATTATTAAAGATCAGACTGGCACAGACATATTTTGGTCAGAAACAGAAGTGTAGGAAGTTCATTTTAAAAACCCTTTACTGCGCATCCCTCAGTTAATTCAGACCTAACCAGTGCAGTTATGATTCTCGTGATTGTTTTTGCTTTGTTCTTCTTCCAGAACTACTCTTACTGGAGATAGTCAGCTGTTATTGAGATGAGTTTCGTCATTTAGCTGTGTTGACCTTCCGCTTACAATCTCAATGGCTCACTGTTCCAGGATTCATCATTTTGTAGAAATGTGGAAAGTTGTTTTATAGTTTTTACACACTACCATTTGAAAGTCTGGGGTCAGTACAATTTGGTATAAAAAACAAAAAAAATTTATTCAGCTGTGATGCATTAAAGAAGCAGCACAACTGTTTTCAACATTGAAAATAACATGAAATATTTCTTGAGCAGCAAAACAGCATATTATTAAAATTTCTGAAGGATCTTGTAACACTGAAGACTGCTGAAAGTCTGCATTTTTTAAATATATTCGAACGCAGTCATTTAAATTGTAATATAAATAATGTACTGTATTCTTGATAAAATAAATGCAACCTTGATAAGCATAAGAGACTTCTTTCAAGAACATTGTAAAATCTTCTCCCCAAACTTTTGAGCGATAGTGTTAGTTTATATAGTATTTGAACCTGCTTTCAGATTAAAAGTGTTTTTTAGGGTTCCTTTAGCTGAAACGGTAGAGGACGTCTCTAGGAATGCCAAGGTCACGGGGTTTGATTCACATTGAATGCATGAGCTGATCAAATCTATACTTTGAATGCAAACTAAGTTGCTTTGGATACACTCAAGACTCACACATACATTTTTACTACGGGGGAAAATTCACCAAAGTGTTCATCTTGTCAGAATCCACTGTCCGTTAAACATATTTTGCTGGACTGAAATACTTCTACCCCTTTGAGGAGCTTGAAAAGGCATTTAACCAAGTAAATTTGAATTTAGTTGTAGTTTCTTTTTTTTTTAGGTTTTATTTAGGTTTATTTTTGAATAACTAAACCTGGCTTTCACCATGAACATAGCCATAGAAACTGGCGTTAAAAAGGAAAGAAAAAAAGTTGCTTCGGATAAACGCATCTGGCAAATTCATAGATGTTAAATGTGTTGATACTGATATGATTAGGGTTTACTGTTGTGGGTTAAATGTACGTCTCTCTGGTCTCGTCCCTCATCAGTGCTTTTGCATCGACGTGACCTGAGCCTACAGAAACCCAGTTTTGGAAACCTACTTGCTTGACACACATGCACACGTTTTGCTTTAGGGATTCCTGTTCATGGAAAAACTGGTTTCTCTTTGTCAGTTTAACTTTTCAAAAGTGAAACGGTCTTCTGCAGTATCCAATGATTGCCAAAGCAGGTGTGATTCAAGTAGCCTTTTAGCGACATGTTGCAAGAAGTCTACATTCCCACTCACACCTATTCCTACCAAGTCAGATTTAGCTACCTAAATGGCTTTAATCCACTGACTAGTCTGCACAGGTCCACGAGCATCAAGACCTGTCTGTCTGTAGGCTTAGTAGACGGAGAGAGACGGACAGGTGCGAGCGAGGCGTTCTCTACGTCTGAATCTACAACGTGTGTCAGTTTATCACATAGCAAGAGCTGTGTTACTAATATCGTGACAAGCATTATAATTAACGTGAGCTGTGCTGAAGTTTTGACATGCGTAATTAGTCACAGTTGTTTAAAAATGTAATTCAATCATATGATTAGCCATCAGCCTCTGCTGAGTCACTTGGAGCTATCAAAAGCTCTGAAGTTGTTGGACTGTTGGTTTGGTTGTAAAAGGAATTGATCTTCTTGCTCCAGTTTGTGCCAAAGCTTGAGTGTATGTGCGAATGATCTGCAGTCTCATTGGCACATTAAATGCAAATTAAAAAGTTGTAAGTGAGTTGTTTTACTTTTAATGGGCCCGTAACACATCCTGCGATTTCCCATGCTGAATAAATTAATATAGTCTCCTCTTTTGTAATTCCAACAAGGTTGTGATGTGTGCAGGGAGCAAAGTGTGTCACTCTAAAAGCTTCTGTCGATACACTACCATACATAAGTTTGGGGTCTGTACGATTTTTTTTTTTGTTTAGCAAGGATGCATTCAATTGAAAGTGACAGTAAAGGCATTTATAATGTTACATTCGATTTTTATTTTAAAAAAATGCTGCTCTTTTGAACTTTCTATTAATCAAAAACTCTTGAAAAACTATCACGGTTTCATTCCTAAAATAAATTACGCAGCCCGACTGTTTTCAACATTGATAATAACTAGATAAAAAAGTTTGTAGACATGTCAAATGGGCTTGCTGCTACTGTCTGTGTTGCCGGTGTTCAGCCGCAACTTGCCAACCGTGGCGGTGCCCCCATACCGTTGTTTTGATTTTTATAGTAAAATCATTTAGTTCAGTTAGAGAACAGACACTACAATTAAAAACTGAATCGCCTGCTCTATTCAGCGTGAGCCGAACAAGGTTCGCTGCACAGATGAGCAGCAGGAGTCAGATTTCATTTATCACAAGAGTGAGGAGCTGACTGACAAGACGTTGGCAGAAGTTTTGGTTTCAAAGCGAAATGTAAAAGCGCCAATTTAAGAGTACTGTTTTGTTTTGTTTTTTCATTAAGAATAAGAATGAACCAACCATTCAAGCGATTGGCGCTAATTCGAACGCGAAAGTAAAACGGTTTTGCTTTTTTTTTTTTTTTTTTTTTTGCAGTAATGGCGCAATCGTCAGCATGTTTATTAGACTGCTTCCCCTTTAAGACCGAGTGCAGATCTTGTTATAGGCTACTGATGCACCATATTTTCTCCCAACTATTTCCATTACTACATCCATTTAAGATATAAACTGTGTTTAAGTGAATCTCAGTAGCATTTTACAACAATCACCGATCGTGTTGATTCTGTCGTTAAGTTTGGGTTTTAGGGAGAGATGACAGCGTACTGCTGCGAAGGGAAGTTGCGCTAGACAGAATGCGGCTATAGTTTTTAATGGTTTTACCTCAATATATTATTTTTTTTATAATCTTTGGAAGCCGAAACTAAAATAAAATCAAACTAATATCACAGATCTAAAGTGTAACCAGGCTACATTTGAATGTTTAGTTCTGTCGTCCGTCGTCACTCATTAAGCAGGGCTGTCGTGCTGTGGCACCGCGTCATAGAGATCTCTCCACTGATCTATATAATGATGTCATTCTATATACATCAGTGGATCTCTCTCTCTCTTCGACTGTAAATAGTAAAAAATGCATCACTTACAAATGGTTTAATAATATTAGCCTATACATAGAAATTGCTGGCGAGATTAAAATAAAATATCGTCTTTATAGCAATAATAAATAGTATGTGTATTTTCTTCATTTCTCCAGTACCGACAACAGAACCGATAACGTCCGAGCTTATCGATACAGCCGTCTTTCAAAATTCAGCCCCGGGGGCCCGTTTAATACCGGTATTACCGGGTTTCGGTTCCCATCCCTATTTAAAAGCGAGGTGCAAAAGAGGGAAAAACTCCAGCTCACTCTGTGTCCTTCGCTATTTTCCATATGCGTTTTATCCATAGAATTGTGTTATTCACTACTGTAAAGCGGCTTGATTGGCTGATGGTTTCAGAGCACAAAGACGCGAATAATCAAATTCATTATCGATTATAATTGATTTGATCGATTAGTTGTTGCAACCCTACTTCAGTGTGTTTAAATTTGAGTTTTGACAGTTGGAGTTTGAACAGTCTTGGCTCATTTGAACAATCCTTCAATGTAAGAAAGCAATATTGGTCAATACTAGGGGTGTAACGGTTCACAAAATTCACGGTTCGGTTCAATACGATACACTTGTGTCACGGTTCGGTACGTTTTCGATACAGCAAAAAGAAAGAAATGCCAGAGATTTTTTTTTTTTTTTTAACTAACATAATAAAGTATGATATATATATATATTTTTTTACTTTGGGCAATGATGGAGCTATAATAGACTCTTCTTAGGAGCATATAAAACAAAACAGCTCCTTGGAAAAAATGAAATGTAGCCTAATATTGTAGGCCTAGTAGTTATAAACAAAGGTCTATTTTAGTTCAGATTAACATTTGAGGGCAGCAATTTTATTCATAATGTCAAAATAAAACCAACGTAATGTTACTTGAAAGCATTATAGCCTACTATTCCTGCCAAACTTCCATGGTTGCAGTTAGTGTTACTACAGTAAATCCATGGTAAATGTTGCAGATGGATAGTTCGTTCATGGTACAGTGTTTCTTCCTGGCTTCCACGCACTGTTTGATCCATTAATAATGGAGAAATGTGAATGTTTCTCACTAGATCTCGCAGCGATGTTATTACTTAAGTGGCGAACTCATATGATTTCTTTACTGGATCTCTTAGCGCTGTGTAGTAACAGTGTCGCTTGATCAAGATCGGCTCGCGCTGCTTTGGTCCAAACTGATAAACGGTCCGTCAACCACACAATAACGAGTAGCTCAGTTTCGTTCCGCTTACATTACGTTTGCCATTTGACGTTGGACAATGTTGTGACCCGCCTTCATTTGAAATAACTAAATTTTGGTCGGCAGGAAAAATGGTCCAACGAATCGTTCGGTTTGAAAATGTGTACCGAACACCGAACCGAAAGCCTCGTACCGAACGGTTCAATACGAATACGTGTACCGTTACACCCCTAGTCAATACTGATAAGTTGCATCCCTCCTAAAACGTTTTGTATCAAATTGTCATAATGTTTCTATGTTTATTTATTTGTTGATTTGTTTGTTTTTGCAGATGACCATGGATGAGAAGTATGTGAATAACATCTGGGATCTTCTGAAGAACGCCATCCAGGAGATCCAGCGGAAGAACAACAGTGGGCTGAGCTTCGAGGAGCTCTACAGGAACGCCTACACCATGGTGCTGCACAAACACGGGGAGAAGCTCTACACGGGCCTCCGAGAGGTGGTCACCGAACACCTCATCAACAAAGTATGAGCTCCTCTCTCGCTCTGAGATCTTTCTTGAAATACGTTAGAGAAAACCCATGAGGTCCTAGAGATTAAACTTCTCACAGGCTTTAGCAAGGAGTTGCTGAAGTTAAATGCCGTTTAATAAGCAGTGAGCCTCAAGAGATGGTGTTTTACGATAATATTGATTTAAAAGACCTCCTTAACTATTTTGATGGTGTAAGTGATGTGAATTTAAATTGGAACAGCTTGATTTGAATAGATCTGAAGGACGCTGTCTCACATCTTCACTATATATATATATATATTTATATGTAGCTTAATGAAGACTCTGGGGTTTTATCTCTGGTGCTGGCTGGTAATGATGTCAGTTCTGGAGATGAAGCAGATGGAAACATGCCCGTCCCAGTGGAGTTGTTCGCAGGGTGATGTCAATGTAGATACAGGTGGATGAAACCCATGTGCTTGAGCTGCTATCATAACAGCTTTGAATTTGTTTTTCCTGTCTTCAGGTGCGAGAAGACGTGCTTCTCTCGTTAAATAACAATTTCCTGCAGACGTTAAATCAGGCGTGGAATGATCATCAGACTGCCATGGTCATGATTAGAGATATCTTGATGTACATGGTAAGTTGTTTATTCAGACTTTCTTAAAGTGGTAATCGAGTGTGTGTGTGATAGATATCAAAGACTGAGTTGCAAGTTTACAAAAATGAGTCTGATGTCTTTCGTTCATGGTTCAGAACTTATGGATCGCACAACCAAAAAATAATAATTAATAATCCTTATCCTGTTAACTGACATGACCATAAAGTGCTGCAGTGATGTATTTTTGTAGCCCAATCCTGAAGTTAACGTAGTTTTCTCGACAAAAACCCAATGTTTTTTCTGTTTGCTTTTGGATAATTGCAGAAAATAAGTACTTTGACCAACAAAAATGTATGATTTTTACACGTTTTGTCCATTATGATAATCTTCACAAATTAACACATTACCAGGAATAAAAAGCTCAACATAGGCTATAAATGAACTACACCAAGGTTGCAAGCCTTTTCAGCATAACCACCATTCACACAGAATGCGTTTTTCCATTCCACTGCGCTACTTTTCCACAATTTTTCAATGTCAACACGCTATACGGACGTGTATGATCGTTGCGCTCGCGTCTTTTGCAGCGTCTCACGCATGCACGCGGCGCTCAAGCTCAACTCAAGTTGTTCAACTTTTACAAAATTGCATCTCAAGACCTTGCGTTTTTCCCCCATTCCACTGCCTGCATCAAAGCAATAACACGTTCTGTGTGAATGGCCTCTTAAGCTTCCAACTCTTTCAGTGTTTATTTAAAAAAAACATTTTCCCTGAAAGTTTGAGCAAGAATAGTTTGCAAGAGCGTTATTATATATACAACGAGGCTGTGAAAGTGGACTAGAGTGGATGAGTTCACTTGTTCAGCCTGATGATGTTTATTGTCCCAGTCAGACAACCTCTAGTCCCATTTAGCCACTTGTTAGCGACTGTCTTTTTGAAGACAAGTAAAAGCTTTAAAAAAAATCTCAGAAAGGGTATTACTGGTGTGTTTTATGTCATAGAATAAAAGGTGAAAATATCTTGAGCTTGTGTTCACCACAGACCTTATTTCAGGCATTTAACCAAAATCCCAGACGTGCTAAAATGCTAACTCGTTTTTGGATTTGGCCCTGCAGAAATTCGTCATCCCTGCAGCACTCTATTTCAAAATGTTGTTATTGTAATAAAAGGCATATCATTGTTTATAAAAAGGAGAAAATATGTTTGGAAAGCAGAAAGATGGGAGAATGGGATCGGGATGCAACAGAGTCTGGATTTGAACCTTGTGTTTAAACATTTTTCTTTCTCTCTCTGTCTAGGACCGTGTGTATGTTCAACAGAATAATGTGGAAAACGTCTACAATCTCGGCTTGATCATCTTCAGAGATCAGGTTGTGCGGTATGGCTGCATTAGAGACCATCTCAGACAAACTCTGCTGGACATGATCGCTCGAGAACGCAGGGGAGAGGTGGTCGACAGGTGTGTGACTTTTGTCCTTCGGTCTCTCTTTACAGTGTTTCAGTTAGGGTGTGTTCACACTTGTAGCTCAGTTCGCTTGGCTCGTTTGGTCCGGACCAAAAAAAGAAAAAGAAAAAAGTGTCCTGGCCCGATTAACGTTCACATTGGCATTTTAACACTAAACCTAAAAATACAGAAACCTCAAGGCATAGGGGTACGTTCACAACCTGATTGGTTGGCTTTTATTACGTATATTTCGCGACGGTACTTACTGAACTTCCAAAACAATGCTGTGTGCAAAATGCACTCGTTGTATGTGCGTAGCCTACATACATATGATGACATTTTGACCAGAGAACTAGTGAAGAGTTCAGAACAGCGGCAGGAATCCCACGCACACAAATGAAGATCTGCAGTGTGGAGATGTGGTTGTGATGCCTGTGTGATGCTTTCCGACCAAGTAGTTACAGGAACTTAGTTATAGGAACTGTCCACTTCTAAACAGTTCTATGAACTACTCTCCCCCTAACTCGGTTTTGCTGTTTGCGTTCGCACTGGTCAAGTGGCCATAGGAACTGGTAGGAGGGGTAAGAGAGTGACGCAAGCACGGCGACTTTTATTTTGACGGAGCGAAGGACCTTTATTTTGACGGCGCTGAGAACGCCAGAGCAAACAATGCTCGCATTCTCGGTGTTCATTAGTTAGCGATCTGTCTAACAGTACTGTTTAACATGTTATTAGATAGAATTGTTATAGCAAGTACACAGTATATGAAAAAAAAGTTATTAGCCTATGCCTTGTGGTTGATGTCCAGTGTTGCTAGCTGAGCAGAAATACATAATCATGTTTGACTTGGTCCCCTCAAAGTTGCGTTGGATTTTCTCCTCAGCATAGGCTAAAGGTTTAGAGGCCCATCTATCACTGTTTTCCATGTTTGTATCTAGTTTCTGGAGTAAATATATAGGCTATAATCTGTGTGTTTACATATAGCTGTTTTAAAAATGGCAGGTGATGGTGTTTTGCGTGCGTTCGGTCATCAGCGTATACTAACGTCACGGGTAGTTCCTATAGTGCTGGTTTAGACCCTACTCTGAAGTAGGAGCTAAATTAGTTCCTCCAAATGGAGTTCCTAGAACTAAAATCGTTCCTAGTTCCTGCGGTGCGAGCACGCCGACATCCGGGAACTTCCCACAATAGTTCTAGGAACTGTGAAAAGGTTCCTCCGGTCGGAAAGCGGCTTATGATGAGAAAAAACAGGTATGCTTGAGCATTCTGTCCTTTCTAGGGTCGCATCTTATGATGTCATTTTGGTTCGTTTAGATGTTTTTGGTCCGTGTTGCGTTCATATTTCAGTCGAGCCGTACCAGAGTTATTTTGGAATCGGACCGAGACCCATCTTTTCAGCGGTCTCGGTCCGCTTATTTGGTTCGGATGGCAGCATTCACACTTATTCAACTGAACCGCACTAACAGCAATCGCACCAGGGTTCATTTTTAATCAAACCAAACATGCCAAGTGTGAAACACCCTTAAAGAATGAAAGCTTTTTGCTGTAATTAGTTGAGGAATGCATTTTTATGTGGTTTGTGGTGTCATGTTTTGTGGCAGGGGGGCCATCAGGAATGCCTGTCAGATGCTGATGGTTTTGGGGTTAGAAGGTCGGTCCGTCTACGAGGAGGATTTTGAAATCCCGTTCTTAGACATGTCTGCTGAGTTCTTCCAGGTGGGTGCTGCTGTAATACTGCTTTTACTCTGTTTGCTTGTCATTTTGGATATTACAAAAACATTTCCTTGTCACTGCCATGGCCACAGATAAAATAGTAACGAAATCTTTCGTTTAGGTCTTCCATCACTATTGAGTTTATAATTTCAATCAGCTCCTTGATTGGTTGACTTGATGTGCAGTTGTGCGGTCATTTCACTAGGGTTAGCCAACGTTTTATAACATTATTGTTCAAACAGACACTGACACAAATTGACACATCCTTACAACTTCATAATCACACTCACAATGACATTTAAGCAACTAAATTGGGTGGGATGTAATTAAAGTATACATTACCGTTCAAAAGTTTGGGTATGATTTTTAAAAATGATTTTGAATAAAGTCTCTTATTTGATCAACAAATATTAAAAATATTCTTTTCTATTTTGTATATCCATTCTTCAGGGTCACATGATCCTTCAGAAATCAGTCTAAAATGCTGATTTGGTGCTCAAGAAAGTTCTTATTATTATCAATAATTTAATTTCTTTAAAATAAATTGACCCTAAACTTTTGAACTATAGTGTATTATGTAAATTATTCAAATGGCTAAAATGTTATAAATAATATTTTAATAAAATATCGATTTTCATATTCTATAAAAACATTTGCAGCTATTCTTACAAATTAAAAGCATAATTATTGTGAAAGTTTTTAATGAAAAATAAATGTGACACAAAAATCCACTACTAACCTGAAATAAACCCTCATTGTTAATAATTGAATTGATTGATTTGATCATTTATTCTTGACTGGCTGTCTTTAATTGTTGTTAAGTATAATATATTAATAAGTGTGTGTGTGTGTGTTTGTCTGTGCAGATGGAAAGTCAGAAGTTCTTAGCGGAGAACAGTGCCAGCGTCTACATCAAGAAAGTGGAGGCTCGGATAAACGAAGAGATTGAGCGCGTGATGCACTGCCTGGATAAAACGACAGAGGAGCCCATCGTGAAGGTGGTGGAGAGAGAGCTCATCTCCAAACACATGAAGACCATCGTAGAGATGGAGAACTCGGGACTGGTCCACATGCTCAAGAACGGAAAGACAGAAGGTGAGCAATGAATTAGGAATAAATTATGCTTTTCATTGTTCCTCTCTTGCTTTGTATTTAACTCAATTTCTCTCGTCTTTTCTCTCTCAGACCTGGCATGCATGTATAAGCTGTTCGGTCGGGTTCCTAATGGACTGAAGACAATGTGTGAGTGCATGAGCTGGTACCTCAGAGAACAGGGTAAAGCGCTGGTGTCAGAAGAAGGAGAGGGCAAGAACCCCGTCGACTACATTCAGGTACACATTCACCAACATGAAGCAACAAAGAGAGAACTGCACCGACAATAGAGGCTTGTTCAGTTAATACAAATCCTACCGGCTGAGTCAGATCCTGAATAAACAAAGAACAAATCTGCCAAGGTTTAAGAGTTCAGAGTAGTGAGAATGTGTAACACAACAACCTTAATGAGCTTTTGGTTTGTAATAAGTAGTAATAATGTTTTTTTTTGTGTGTGTGAATCATTCAGGGTTTGTTGGACTTGAAGTCGCGCTTTGACCGGTTCCTGCAGGAGTCCTTCAACAACGACAGGCTCTTCAAACAGACGATCGCTGGAGACTTTGAGTATTTCCTCAACCTCAACTCCAGATCGCCCGAGTACCTCTCGCTCTTCATCGATGACAAACTCAAGAAAGGAGTGAAGGGGGTAAGAGATTAGTTTAGGCCATCTCAAGTTCTTCAGATGAAAACTTCCTATGAATTGGGCAAATTTAATCTTTTTTTTCACTTTTGTCCAGTGAAAGTGAAAATATTATGAATATGAGTTATGTTATATATTATATATTACAGATATAGACTGATGGATGAATGTACACCTACACAAACAAAAGTTTTGTTATTGCCAACTAAAATGAAAACTATTCAAACTAGTAATACTGAATAATCAGAAATTTTAAGTTTTTTTTTTTTTAACCTGTTTTTTGAAAACTTACAAAAATTCGATTTTGCTTTGACAACTAACAAAAATAAAGTAAGCTGAATTATTAAAAAATTACTAAAAAAAACAAACAATCTAAACAAAAGCACTTTACAAAATTATTTAAATTAAAATTAAAACTGAAAATATAAAAACGAGCTAATTCACTATATTAATAAATAAATACAATAATAGCATATACATAATTTAAAAATAACACTGAAGCAGAGTTATTACTGATCTTATAATTGTGTTTGTGCTCAGCTGACGGAACAGGAAGTGGAGTCCATCCTGGATAAAGCCATGGTGTTGTTCAGGTTCATGCAGGAGAAGGACGTGTTTGAGCGTTACTACAAACAGCACCTGGCCAGAAGACTCTTAACCAATAAGAGCGTTTCAGATGACTCCGAGAAAAATATGATCTCCAAACTAAAGGTGCACGTCCATATCCTTTTCTTTTACTCTCTTTCACTGTATTCCTCTGTTACTAATGTGATACTCGTGCTTTCTCTCTCAGACGGAGTGCGGATGTCAGTTCACCTCTAAACTGGAGGGCATGTTTAGAGACATGAGCATCTCTAATACCACTATGGATGAATTCCGCCACCACCTGCAGACATCACAGGTGCTTACACACACACACACACACACACACACACACACACACACACACACACGTCCCTTTGACTTGTGTTGTTCTTAAAATAAGCTAATTATAATTGCTGCACCCTGAGGGCCTATTCACACCACATCCAACTTTTCTAAAAAAGAACAATTTTAATTGAAGCGATGCAACCCTTTCACACCAAATGTGAAAATGTGTGTTTTGTCTTCATGTTGCAGGTGTCTCTCTGTGGTGTTGACCTCACAGTGAGAGTACTGACCACAGGTTACTGGCCCACACAGTCAGCCACACCAAAATGCAACATCCCACCCTCCCCACGCCACGCTTTTGAAGTCTTTAGAAGGTATGATACACCCTCATACAACCTTTTCCTTATTTAATTATATGCACATTTCCTTATAAGGTGAACAATTGTCAGGATTTTTTTACATATCTGTGGAATATAATCGAACAATATTTTTTTTGTTTTGTTGTTGTTGTAAGTATATGACAGAAACTGTCAAGGTAAAGATAAAGTTGATCATCTCTGCTTGTCATGTCTATATCTGAGTTTTCACCACTGGTAGCTTGGTTTCATGTGTTTGTTTTAACTCTGTGCAGGTTTTATTTGGCTAAGCACAGCGGCAGGCAACTCACACTCCAGCACCACATGGGTTCTGCAGACCTCAACGCCACCTTCTACGGTGCCATTAAGAAGGTACAGACACCTTTAATACCCAAGTGAAATATATATTGTGTGTGCACATACACACTTTATATAAAATCATAAACAATTTAAAAAAGATATTATAATATAATAATTTATCAAAAGTATATTATATAGTACGGTGGCCGAGACAGCTCAACTTGCTGTAACTCAAGAAAACACATGCATAACTCAGCAAATTAAGTTCATTCAGTGCAACTGATGAACACATGTGCAAATACTCACAGCGCAACCAGATACAGAAACACGCTGCAAATTCTCACAACGAACACACGATCAGGATGTTAAAAAAAATCTCACCTTTCAGGTCATCGACAACACCACTGACAAGTAGACATTGAACAATAAGCATGTCCCAGCCAGGTTCGTCCCTTTTTGGGGTCCCTTTGAAACATTTCTGTTGTGGTCTGTGCTATTTGCAGCGCGTTTCTGTATTTTGGTTGCGTTGCGAGTATTTGCAGCACACGTGTTGTCAAACTGATGAAGATGTTTTCTTAATTTGCTGGTGTTCTTTCTATTTGTATGTGTTTTCTTGAGTTGCAGCACGTTGAGCTCTCTCGGCCACCTAAATATAGTGATTAAATTGTAAACTTGAAGCCTAAAATAAGATAGCAAGAAGCATGACTAAGCATAAATCGTTCCATCTAATCTGTATTGTTGTCCTAACCAGCCGTGACCATGACAAGACGGGTGACATGGCGTTTTATCAGTCACTTCTATTAACATAATAGTCATTTCTATTATGTTAACTCCACCCACAGTGGAATCTCATAGGTCCAAAATCCATATTAAAGGGATAGTTCACCCAAAAATGAAAATTCTGTCATCATTTACTCACCCTCAAGTTGTTCCAAACCTGTATGAGTTTCTTTGTTCTGCTGAACACAAAGGAAGATATTTGGAAGAATGTTTTAATCAAATAGATCTCGGTCCCCATTGACTACCATAGTAGGAAAAAATATATACTATGGTAGTCAATGGGGACCGAGATCTGTTTTGTTACAAACATTCTTCCAAATATCTTCCTTTGTGTTCAGCAGAACAAAGAAACTCATACAGGTTTGGAACAACTTGAGGGTGAGTAAATGATGACAGAATTTTCATTTTTGGGTGAACTATCCCTTTAAAGAAACACCAAGTATATTCCGATTGGCCGATTTTGTTGCTATTTTTAATAAATGGTTATAATTATTTCTAAAAATGTTCAAAGGCCGATTTGTATTGACTTTCTCTCTCTTTAGGAGGATGGCTCAGATGTAGGTGTGGGCGGAGCTTTGCTAACAGGCTCAAACACACGGAAGCACATTCTGCAGGTGTCAACCTTCCAGATGACCATCCTCATGCTCTTCAACAACAGAGACAAGTTTACCTTTGAGGTAAACCCCCCCCCATCCACATGTTCCCGATCCGAACTCCATGAAGCCATGCATATACGATCCGTTTAACCTTCACCCTTGTTGACCTCTAACCCCTCAGGAGATCCAGCAGGAGACAGACATCCCCGAGCGCGAACTGGTCCGGGCCCTGCAGTCTCTAGCCTGCGGGAAACCCACCCAGAGAGTTCTCACGAAAGAGCCCAAGAGTAAAGAGATCGAAAGCGGCCATGTGTTTACAGTCAACGATCAGTTCAGCTCCAAACTGCACAGAGTCAAAATACAAACAGGTATTGTGCTGCCACACGGGGGCGCTGTTGACTCAGAATGAAAGGACAGAGTTATTGTCTATAGTCTTGACTTTTAGTTCATTTTTGTGCCATATATATGCTAGTGTTCTCCTAAACGTTGAGAAAATAATGTATATTTTTAGCAGGTAATGTGTTTAAAATAGTCTTAATTATCATTTCAAGAGTTCTTTAAATTTGGGGACAGAAAAACAGGAATCCTTTTTCAATAGGAATGCTCTTGTCAAAGCAATTAATGAGGCCTTTAAATATTTAAACCTCTAATTTGGAGATATAATCAGATTTTATATCATATTTGGTGTAGATAATATTTAAATCAGACTTGATATTGAGATGGCCGTCTCAAGTGATCTGAAATTAGATTTCGAAATGTGCTTCACAAACTCTTTGACTCGGTCTTCTGCAGTTGCTGCGAAGCAAGGCGAGTCAGACCCAGAGCGCAAGGAGACGCGGCAGAAAGTAGACGACGACAGGAAACATGAAATCGAGGCTGCCATCGTACGTATCATGAAGTCCAGGAAGAAGATGCAGCACAACGTACTGGTAGCGGAGGTGAGCGTGTGTCCTTGTTCATGATTTTGTACTATGTTTGTACTTTTGTTTATCATTTCAAAAATGATTCAAATCGTATCTGCAAATTTCTAAGTATCTGATTGGTTTGTCTCCTGTCAGGTGACCCAGCAGCTGAGGGCGCGGTTCCTGCCGAGCCCCGTGGTAATTAAAAAGCGCATTGAAGGACTTATAGAAAGAGAATATTTGGCCCGGACGCCGGAGGATCGTAAAGTCTACACGTACGTCGCGTAGTGGATCACATTTGAGCAACACAAAGACAGGAGAAATATAAAGATTTTGGACTGCTCTTCGCATGGACTGGGAAGTTTCTTTTAAGCAAAAGATGACCTCTGGGTAGCGGACTTCATTTAAAAGAAAAGCAAAGCAAGAAATCAGAAACCATACAAATTGGGAAAATAATCAGGAAGCAAAATAAGAAATCCATAATTGTGTTGTAGATTATTTTTAATTAGATCAATCCCACTCTTATGAGAATCTCAGCTATGAATGGATCCAGCTTCAGTCTCTTCACCGTTTTACCCTCGTAGAGATCAAAATCAAAAGAATCCCTTGGGAAAATGTGAATGCACATGTTGTTTTTTTTCGTTTTTTTTCAATACTGTATAAAAGGCAGAAATATTAAACACCCTTACAAAATAGCCAAAACGTGGCTACGGAAAATAAGACAAAAAGTTCAATAAAAATGTGGATATTGAACCGCTTGCTGCTTTCTTGCAGATGCCGTTTTGGTTTCCATGGTAACATCCAGGTGTGGAGACAACATGTCAATGTAATTTCATTTTTGGGTTATTAAACAAATACAAACGTTCCACACTGTCCCAGGTGGCATCGCCTCCCGAGACGCATCAAATAAAAAGCAGCCAAAGGACTCTGAGAATTAGACGGTACATCACTATCTCCAATTTCCTGCTATTAAACCTCTAAAATGCCATTACTGCCAAGCTTGAATTATGTGTGTCCCTGGTCCAAACAGAATCAGATTGTTTTCAGAAATGGGCAAAGCAGATGTGAGTGCTGCACATGTGAACAGCGGGTAACAGGTTTGAAAAAAAGAGTAACAGCATCACTGAGACTCCCTGATGAAATAAATGTTTGCTAAAAAAAAATAAAAGCAGCAGGGAGCAAAATTCACGGCTTTGATTTCCTTCTGTATCGACAGTGTATGTAGTGATAGACCAACTAATCAGAGCCCAGTTGCATAAGATATACCAGCTAGCAGTTAGTTAGGGGTAACCGGTCTTACTTTTCGTTATCAAATAAGATCAATCTATGTTTTTATGTAACTGACTTAAAGTAATGAACAGTCTTAAAGAAAAAAAATGTGATGACTAACTTGCAAGAAGTCTTTTTGGGACTATTGGGGTTAAGATTATTATTTTCATAATTATTTTAAGTAGCTATTTTACAAAATGGTTAGTTTCAACAAATCTTAGTCTCTCGACTGAATATCACCCAGGCTGACTTAACTATTATATAAATATTGAGTGAGTGAATGTGTGTGTGTGTGTGTGTGTATATATATATATATATATATATATATATATATACCGGTATTGTCCAAAAGTCTTTGATTTTAAGCCAGTTATTTATATATTTTGCTGTAGTGTGTCAGTAGGAAATATCAGTTCCCCAATCATTAATTTTGCCATTTATGATAATAATCCAGAGGGATTTTTGTATGTGCAAGGAGTCTGACAACAGCCGGTGCTCCACACGGAGATCTGATCTCACCATCATCGAGTCTGTCTGGGATTACATGAAGAAACAGAAAAAACTGAGACAGACTAAATCCAGAAGAACTGTGGCAATGTCTCCAAGACGCTTGAAGAAACCTTCCTGCAAATCTACCTGAAAAACTATGTGTGAGCATACCAGGACAAAAGCTGGTTTAAATGCAAAGAGTGGTCACACCAAATTTTGATTTGATTTAGTTAATAGAATCGCTTTATGACATTATTTTTAAAAGCATCCTCACTACTGCATTTTTACACAAGTGCCTAAAACGTTTCACAGTACTGTAGCTTTCCATGAAGGTTTCTTCAAGCATCTTGGAGAAGTTGCTGCAGTTCTTCTGGATTTAGTCTGTCTCAGTTTTGTCTGTTTCTTCATGGAATCCCAGACAGACTCGATGATGGTGAGATCGGAGCACCGGCTGTTTTCAGATTCCTTGTGCGTGGAAAAATCTCAATGGATTATTACAATTAATGGCAAAATGGATGTTTGGAAATGTAAACTGATATTTCCTACCGACACACTACAGCAAAATATATAAATACCTGGCTTATAACCAAGCTGTTTTCATCATTGATAACAAGAAATGTTTCTTGAGCTGCAAATTAGCATATTATTAGAATGATTTCTGAAGAATCATGTGACACTGAAATCTGGAGTAATGATGCTGAAAATTCAGCTTTGATCACAGGATTACATTACATTTTAAAACAGTTCTTTTAAATTCTAACAATATTCCACAATATTACTGTTTTTACTGTGTTTTCATACTCCGCTTGGACACTTCATACATCTGCTAAAAATCATCTTAATTGAAAAAATGGCTTATCACTCGTAAGCCTGGTTTCACAGACAAGGCTTAGACTAAGCCAGGATTAGGCCTAAATTCAATTGCGACATTTAAGCAGATTTTACAAACTTGCCTTAGAAAAAAAACATTACTGGTGTGCATCTTGAGACAAAACAATGGTACTGATATATTTTAAGGTACTTAAAGTTACTTTCAGGTAAAACAGCTCAAACATGCATTTTAGTCTGGGACTAGCTTAAACCTCGTCTGTGAAACCGGCCATTTGACACACATACCCTTTCTGACAACACAATCCAGCAAACGTCTGTTGTTAATTACTAAAACACTCTTACTGCAGCAGTCAGATGATCTGAGAGAAGACAATGGTGCGTGTCTCTTTCAGTGCTCGTTTGGCCCAGTAGTAAGATGATCATGTGTTTTGATGTTTGGTGATGTGAGAGCATCATATGCGTCATACAGTGAGTGTGATGAATCATTTACCAGCACAGGAAATTAAGGATTTACATTCGTTTCATCCTGTCACAGCGACCACTGGGAGAAACATACTCACGGAGAAATGATGATGCAGATGGATGCTGTTTATTATCAATTTAACACAGTTTTTTTATGAGCAGCTTGTTAGTTATGTTGTGCTAATTTCATTTTTACATAACTAAAGTGTATCTGGAGGTTATGTCACATCAGGATGTTTTCAGCATGACAATGACTGACAAGGCCAAGAGCCCACTTATTTTCGTTTTATTATTTATGAGATTTTTGCCTTTATGGGATAGTGCAGTGGAAAGTATTGGAGGAGACAAAGGAAAGGGACGGGAAATGACACAGGCTGCATACTTTCTAAGCACCATTTAAGTTTTCTCATCCAGATGGGGTTTAAATCAGTGTGTTGTGGCCAAACTTAAGGCTAAATATAATATTTGCTTTGAAATGTTCCTGATTTTATTGTGCATAATTCATTGATGCATGTTATTCTTAAGACAAAATGATTTTCCTTTGACGCCAACAAAACCACTTTGATTCAGACAGAGACAATGGGGGCCTTAAAGGGATAGTTTACCCAAAAATGAAGATTTTCTGTCAATTTACTCACCCTCAGGGCCATCCGAGATGTAGGTGACTTTTTTTCTTAAGTTGAACAGTAAAGAAGATTTTTTAGCTGAAACCGTTGCCCTTGCTGATTTATATAATGCAAGTCAATGGTTTCCGTCACTTTAAGAGTAAAAAACGTATACAGGCAAAACAAAATGAATACCTGTGGCTCCTGACGATTCAGTGAGGTCTTATGAAGCGAAACGATCGGTCTGTGCAAGAAACCGAACATTATTTACAACATTATTACCTGTAATCCACAGCCTCGGTAAACGGTTCACGTCAATCTGGAGCGCAAGCTTCCTGTCACATGATGACGTATGTGCTGGATCAAACTCGCACGTGAGCTGACGCGGTGTTTGTTTACAACAGAGAGGGAAGACGTGTGTGTGTGGTATTTTTCATCAGTGGTACTTGTGCTTATCTTCCCAGACAGCAACATAGTGTCGGCCCAGATCCGGCCCACATCTGTGTACCAGTGTACCAGATGTTGGCCGGATCTGGGCCGACACTATATGTTGCTGTCTGGGCTGGATGCCGCAACCTCTTGTGCGATCTCAATCGGGAAGATTGACTTTTTTCACAGATTCCCAACGTTTGAGCTCCTGCGCATATGCCATAATGCGACAGGAAGCTCGCACTCCAGATTTCCATGAACGCTCATGCCCGTTTGCCCAGGCAAGTAATAATGTTGTAAATAATGTTCAGTTTCTTGCACAGACCGATCGATTCGCTTCATAAGACCTCAAAGAATCGTCAGGAGCCACAGGTATTGATTTTGTTTTGACTCCTTGACTCTTAAAGTGACGGTAACCATTGACTTGCATTATATAAATCACAAAGTACCACGGTTTCAGCTAGAAATCTTCTTGACTGAAGTTCAACTGATGAAAAAAAAGTCAACTACATCTTGGATGGCCTGAGGGTAAATTAACAGAAAATTTTCATTTTTGGGTGAACTATCCCTTTAATGGAGACCGCTTTTTACAGTCCAATCAGTTGTGGATGGATAAAATCATATCCCACACTCCTTTAGTTTCATGTTAACCCTATAAAGCCTTCTGTATCTCATTTCTAAAGCCTATAAATTATTAGCATGGTCAAAAACTTTGCTGATAAACCTGTTGAACACAATCTACAACATGCATTCTGTCGTGCAAAAGGCCTTTTAGTATAATTCTATTCCGTCCCCCTTCAGATCATTGTACATGTGTCTTATTGCTGTGAAATCATATTAAGTAAACATAAGAAACTTTTATATTATTAGTAATATTTCTAGATGAACAAAGGATGAAGCAACATAGGTTTACTCGATTATCCATACATCTTTTTTTTTTCTTTTTTTTTTTACATCATGTTGAAATGTATCAAATATGATCAGGCTTTTGAGGAATGTTTTTTTGTACATCTCTCAATCAACATTATATTGCATTGCATTATATGTTTTGCCTCCCTACAATAAAAACTACAGAGCTTTGATCATAAAACTAAGAATTTAAATATTATTGCGAGATATAGCGTGACAACAGATACATTTTATGCAAGTAGTCTGCTATAATGTACTGTAAAGATCTCGATGATTTACAAGCTATCAGTACTTCATATTTCTGGCCATATAAATTAATGCATATTTTTTCTCAGTTTGAGCCTCTGAATTAAATTGAGGTTTTTTTTGTTTCCTCCTTGTGTATGAGCTCCATATTGTCATATATCATACTACATGAGCCATAAAAGTCTGATGTATCAAATATGGTACTCAACAAAAACAATTTTGTCTAAAGGTTCGATAAACTGTTCCATTTCAACAAATTCGATTTTTCTATTATTTCATCTTACAGCATTAAATACCCTATATTACGCAGAACTATATCACGTGTCTTTAGGCTTACTTTAGTGTCTGTATGATCATTCTAGAGTTAGTTTTACAGAGAAAAAGCTTCAGATTTCATATCATGGTTATAAGTTCCACATAGCATTAGTGTTGTTTGAGAACATCTCAGTTATCTGACACGTATAATCTCTAACACATTGTTTAAATTCTCACTCTGAGGGTTTTACAGCCATCGCCAAAGTCTCCAACCGGCGCATGAACACTTTGACCTCCAGTCGAGAGCTGTGCGTCCACGCGAGGGGCAAGTGGGCCGAAACCGACTGTCGATCTGAAACAAACAACCTGTGATGATGTTTTCTGAGTGCTATTGGACAAATCTAGACACATGAAAGCAAATGTGATCATTTTTAACCAACATGCACACCTTGGAAGAAAAGGCCGCTGGGAAATGCAGTGGTGGCGCGGGACACCGCGAGCCAGATGACCGTGTCGGCTCCCTGTTCCGCTGAACGCAGACGATCACGCATCATCTGATGGAACTGAGGCATCGCCGTGGCAACCGCTGAGCACAACCAGAGCCAGAGATTACAAGTGATGAGCTGGACAGACAAGCTTGTAAAAAAAAGTATTAGTTAACTGAAACGTTTATGCAGCGTATATATACTTATGTTAGCATAATTAACAGCCAATGTTACTGAATGGGGGATTATGCAATTTCATTTATACTTTTATAAATGATTTAACCTATTATGTAACATTAAACTTTTTTTTTTTACAGTATTTATTCAACTTTTTTTAATGTTAGTTTATGTTAATGTTTAAATAAAAAAGTGAGAGAGCGCGGGAGAAAGAGATGTGCTTTCCGTATATAATAAAACGTAATTTTGTGTGGGGGGGGAACATGGAAATAATTTGTCGTTTTTATCCTATTTACTATATTTATTTGCTTGGTCAATGTCGTTGTGGGTTTTGGTTATTTTTCCTGGTCTAGGCTGTTAAGACCTTTGAAATAACTGAAATCATTTGGCGAAGTGATATGGACCTGTAATGCGGTCAAGACCCGTCTGGAACTACTTTAGCCGAACGTTTAAGAACGTTAGTCAACCGATCAGATTAAAGCATTCAACAGCCATGTAGGCCTAGTATAAATAATATACACTAAAAACATATGTGGAGTTGCTCTTTTACAACTGAGAGGCTACAAATCAATATTGGGGACAAAAAAAAATTTACTTAAAATTGTAAGTAAACAAAATCATCATGCCAAACTAGCATAACAACGGTGCCAAATGAAATTAGCCAATTAAAACAAGCATATTTTGCTTGTTGACTTATAAAATCAACAATACCTGGTGTGTCGGCCCACCCAGGGTGCATCACAGAGAAATTAATTTTGGGATTTGCTTTTGCCCAGACCTCTGTCATCACTACCTGCTGCCTCTGTGGACACACACATGTACACACACAGAGAGAGAGAGAGAGAGAGAGACAGGTGCACATAACGAGTGTTTAGTAAAAGGTCATCATCATTACTGCATCAGATATTGTTTAATGGAGACTCCACTGCAGGCACTTTGTGTCACCTGTTGCTTGGCAACAGCTGAGAGAAAGGTAACCCCGCTCGTCTCAGTTTAATAGAAACTGTTCATGACTTTGAGTTCCTTTTCATGAATAAAATTATTTAATCACTAATCTTTTTTACATGTTATCCTTGTAAATTAATATCATAAGAAAATGTCTGCCAACACTTGACTGAAAAAACTCCCATGGTTCAGTCTCAGATGGTAGGCTAATACTTTGATGTATTACATTGTACTGTCTGATTACCATATTTATATACCACAGTCCTTCAAAAAGAATAGTATTACCACCCTGCTAGTGGCCAAAAAACATAGAATTAGCTTTGTTTTGAATGGTGTATTAAACCCATTAAACTATATTAAAATGGATAAATGCAAATATATAAGTATGAGTAATAAAAATAACAATGATTCGCTAATAAAACAAACCAAAAAAATGAAGAGGCAAAATTCTCTAAATACCTTGTTCTGTGCGTATACCATGGTAGCATCAAACTGAGCTCTCTCTGTCTGCAGATCGTCTGCGTTCAGTTTCTGTACCAGCATCCCTCCCGATGACACTGTTATCTACAGACATTTTCAATATCATGACACATTCATACCAAACATGGCACATCAAGAGAGAGAAGCAGGAACCTCTGTGGATCTGCACATTCCTGTTATGAAAATATAAACACATCTATCATAGGTTCATAGGTATCATCTGGTTCCAGAAGTAAAAACTCAGTTTCTCCATAGGGAAATAGATTTTTAACGATAATTTATGAAGCTTTAAAAGACAGCCCTACTGTGAGCTAGGTTGTTAATCGATAGCATTTGCTTCTGTTGAAGCTGCCAGCCGGAATTATTTCAGCTTAGTTTTTAAAATAACCGTGTTTAACAGCGGAATTTGTGGTGAAAAACTACATTACCCATGATGCTATACAGAAAATTAAAGCAATCAGAGTCAAACCAAGCAAAATGTGTCAAAAAATCTCTTTAGTCCCGCCCACTTCCATAAAGCACTGCGAATGACAAAATCAAGTCGGTTTCCCTACACTCAAAATATTTTAGGGATGCACGATATATCGGCCACCATATCGGTATCGGCCGATATATGCTAATGTTTAATGTTATCGTTATCGGCCTGATAAGAAAATGTGTCCGATATATTAAAGCCGATAAATATTGTAATATTTCCTTCAGCTGAGACTCTTCAGATTCGCACTGTTCACCATGATGGCTTTAAATTGCTTGAAATATGATTGGAATCACTTCAAATAAGGAAAATACAGTTATGTGCTGTGATATCGGCTACATAAAATTATATAATGAGAACATTATAATTGTGTTTTGGGACATGACTTTTAATGGTGAAACTTTTGTTTTTGTAATCAGGCTCTCAAAAAGTATATACAAATTTGGATTTAGATTTATCGGCCAATATATCGGAATTAAAATTTTCATATCGGTGCATCCCTAAAATGTTTCAATATTTCAATATATATGCATATTTTGCAATAAACTTAACACATATTGTTTATATATAGGCTATGGTCAATTCAGGGTGATTAGGACACTTTTTGCCATTGAGAAGACTTGGAAAAAGTGTCCCAATACAACCTGAATTCACCCCTATATACAAATGATATCAGTCCATGAGCACATGATTTTATAAGGATATACATAAAATCAACATTTTTCAATGCATAGTTTTATATTTCTCCCTATCCTGTTCGCAATGCTTCATGGGATTGTAGTTCTTTCCCTCACTTAAGTAGTTAAGCACACAGTCTTGTAGTTTTGTATTTTTGTCTGATTTTCAAATACTTTTTTGCTTTCAAATGCTGAAAAAGTGGGCAGGCGTTAATGCACTCTAAATGCAGTCATTTTTAAGATCGGTGTTGTTTTTCACTCACAACTCGGGGGTCCCTGCTCTTCTCCAGCAATGGGATCAGACATTTAGTGAGAATATAAACACCTGCAGAGGACAAAAAATTTTTTTTTATGAAATACTACATGCAACATATATTCTAATCTAAAACAGAATATATTTTCCACAAAAGAATATTATATACTACCATTCAAAATTTGGGGGTCAGATTTCATTCAGGAATAAATTGATAAAAAGTGACAGTAAAGACATTTTTAATGTTACATGCTATTCTTTTCAACTTTCCATTCATCAAATAATCAAAAAAAAAAAAAAAAAACGTATCATGGCTTCCACAAAGATATTAAGCAGCACAATGTTTTCAACATTGATAATAATAAGGAATGTTTTCTGAGCAGCAAATTAGAATGATTTCCAGTATCATCCTAAACCAGCAACCCTTCGCTCAACAGCACCATCTACAGGCCGATGAGTGTACAGTCACTAAATGTGCACATAAATGAATTTATTTTATACCCCCCCATGGATGAAATTCTACGAAACTTAGCATACCCCCAGAGGATGTCAAGTTAATCATACACATGAAATATGGTGCAGTTCTGAACATCTCCACTGAAGATAGGGGCGATTAAAGCAGAATAATATTGCATTTTCATTTTTTATGGGAGGGGCGCAAATCACAAATGAGTGATTATGGGCTAGGTTGATGTGGGCCCTTAAGACCAACATACCATAAAAATTTCTTCATCCTCGGTTCCACGGTTCAAGTAGTTATTTAGGAAAAACTGCATTTTTTGGGTTTGGGGGGGCCCAGCGCGGGGGGGGGGGAGTGGCCCCCGGGGACCAAACGAAATTTTTCCGTAAAAGTCTAGTGGGGCTACATGCCCACCAAATTTCATGTTCCCCGGTGTTTCGGTGTGCCTGGTATCGTTGACGGAAAATTCAGTAGATTGAAAACCCCCCAAAAAAACCTTTGACAATCCCTATATGACGGTCATAATAATGTTTCACAATATTACTGTTGACATGACATGCAGGAAAAAAAATATATGTACAGTATCATGACCACAAATTAACAATTCGTTCCCACGACTTACTAATACATCAGCATCAGCATGTACTGTTCATTCACTATTTTCAAGTAAATAGTGAGCAGGATATAATAATTATGACCGCCGCTAGTGTAGCTAGCGAAAGCGGTCATATAGGGATTGTCAAAGGTTTTTTTTTTTTTTTTTTTGTCAATCTACTGAATTTTCCGTCAACGATACCAGGGACACCGAAACACCGGGGAACATGAAATTTGGTGGGCATGTAGCCCCACTAGACTTTTACGGAAAAATTTCGTTTGGTCCCCGGGGGCCACTCCCCCCCCGCGCTGGGCCCCCCCAAACCCCAAAAATGCAGTTTTTCCTAAATAACTACCTGAACCGTGGCACCGAGGATGAAGAAATTTGCAAAGTATGTTGGTCTTAAGGGCCCACATCAACCTAGCCCATAATCGATTGTCAAAGTTTTTTAGTTTTTTTTCCCCGTCAATCTACTGAATTTTCCGTCAACGATACCAGGGACACCGAAACACCGGGGAACATGAAATTTGGTGGGCATGTAGCCCCACTAGACTTTTACGGAAAAATTTCGTTTGGTCCCCGGGGGCCACTCCCCCCCCCCCGCGCTGGGCCCCCCCAAACCCAAAAAATGCAGTTTTTCCTAAATAACTACTTGAACCGTGGAACCGAGGATGAAGAAATTTTTATGGTATGTTGGTCTTAAGGGCCCACATCAACCTAGCCCATAATCACTCATTTGTGATTTGCGCCCCTCCCATAAAAAATGAAAATGCAATATTATTCTGCTTTAATTGCCCCTATCTTCAGTGGAGATGTTCAGAACTGCACCATATTTCATGTGTATGATTAACTTGACATCCTCTGGGGGTATGCTAAGTTTCGTAGAATTTCATCCATGGGGGGGTATAAAATAAATTCATTTATGTGCACATTTAGTGACTGTACACTCATCGGCCTGTAGATGGTGCTGTTGAGCGAAGGGTTGCTGGTTTAGGATGATACTGTCACACACACACATGCAGGAATACAAACAAACGCAAGCATGCACACACACTGACATCCACACGCACAGACACACACCCATACACACACATACAAATCCACATGCACAGACACACACACACACAAACACACATGCGCATACACAAACACACACAACACAGACATGCACATACTACTACTTTTTTTAGGTATATACATAAACACGCAATACAGCCAAATTGCTCCACGTCATTTATTTTTGTGGAAAGCCAGTGCAGGCCTGAGCGGCGGTCATATTTTGTACCGCCATGCGGTACATCTAGTTATTTCCCTCAATTTACTAAAGCGTGACCATGTTGTACTAATTTGTTACTTTGTTTTAGTTAAATCGAAATGATTAGTTCAACGTGGCCGCGATTTACTAAAACAAGGGAATTCTTAATTTTTGTGGCCACGATATATATTTTTGTCCACAAGTCGTGTGTCGTTTTAACTGTATTTTTTTATACAAAAAAATGCAGCCTTGGTCAGCATAAGAGACTTAAAAAAATTTTTTTTAACAATTGATACGCAATGCAACAGAGCATCGTGTCTGACTCTTACCAAGAGTATTGGTCGCAAAGTTTTTCTCCAGTCCGTCGGAGTTCATTTCCCTCTGGTTCACCATACATCCGGCATTATTGATCTGATGGGGGTTAGTGTGGGAGACAGAGGAGAGGATGTTTCTTCATCTGCCCTGCACCTGTAACCTTCAGCGGAATGCTGTATTTTCTTTAATATACTGAGGTATGATGGGAATCTCCAAAAGGAGCTCTCTAACACTCATACCAAAACATTGAGAGACGAGTGCTCCTTCTTAAAGACCTCTGCGAACTCCCACACCTTTCTCGTCTCAGAGAGGTCCAACACGTGGACGTAAACCTCCTACGGTAGATGCACAAGAAACAATACAAATCATTCAAAATCAATACATTATTATAAATAGTATCTTATAATTCACAGGACTCCCTTGTAAAAGAGACTGTGTCTCAATGGGACTTTTCCTGTTTAAATAAAGGTTATATATATAATAAAACACTGATCTTTTTTTTTTTTTTTTTTGTTCAAAGTTAAACACTGATGCATCATCCGCAGTTATTAAAGGGATAGTTCACCCAAAAATGGACTGTTGTCATCATTTACTCACCCTCAAAGAAGATATTTTGAAGAATGTTGGTAACCAGACAATAGACATTGACTGCCATAGTATAGGAAAAAAAAAATACTATGGCTACAATGGCTACCGTCAACTGTCTGGTTACTGACATTCTTCAAATTCAAAATATCTCCTTTTGTGTTCAGCAGAAGAAAGAAACTCATACAGGTTTGGAACAACTTGAGGGTGAGTAAATGATAACATTTTCATTTTTGGGTGAACTATTCCTTTAATGACACTCACAGTATTTCCACTTGCTGAGATGATTTCTTCTCTGGCTTTCTCAGCTCGCTCTTTGTTTCTGCAGACAATATGGACAGTGCCACCTTGGATAGGAAAAAAACAATTACGAATTACAAAATGAATGAAGGAATGAATGAAGGTACCATATTTTTCAATGTTAAATGGCTCTGGTCTGATTTACAGTATTTTTCTATGCATTTCTAGCAACCACCTAGCAATTCCATCAAGCAAGTTCTGAACAACACCCTTGCAAATGCATTGCAACCATGATTGCAACACATTAAAATGCACTCAGAACAATTGCAAATGCATAAATGTAGAACACTTTAGCAGCCATACAACACCCTAGTACTATAACAATGAGTTTTGCATGGGCAGCATCACTCACATATCCTTCTGAAAATGTAAAAATGCAGTTGTTATTATTTTTCTTTCTCACACATGACAGAAAGCCACAGGAATGCAAATGGCTCAACTTGGCAATGGGTAAACTATGTAAAGAAGATTACTTAACAGTGTACTGTAATAAATATATTTAGATATTGTATTATTTTGTTATATATTTATTAATCTTATGAAAAGTTAAAAAGTTTTGGGTCAGTAAGATTTTTTAAAACTTTTATTTGGTAAAGATGACAATAAAGATATTTATAATATATATATATATATATATATATATATATATATATATATATAACATTTATTATTATCAACATTGAAAACAGTTGTGCTGCTTCATTATATTTTTATAATATATAGTTATTTGATGAACAGAAAGTTTAAAACAACAGCATTTCTTTGAAATATTGGTCTTTACTGGTATGTATATACATATAGCCCCAACATGTAGGCTATATGTAACATGTATATAACAACGGTAATCACTCAATATGATATTTACAGTATCAAAGCATCATGGTACCATCTGCTGCCATCTTTGTACTATAGTACCTCCACAATAAATTAGTGGTTGGAAACATAATACTGTGACCTAAAAAGTGTGTTAATATAACTGTAAAATGAACCTTTTTTTGCTATGGCCATGGCTGTCGCCTTCCCTATTCCACTGTTGGCTCCAGTGATCATGAAGGAACGCCCCACCATAGACACATCCAGGTCCTTTTCTACAAAGCCCTTAGAAGCATTCTCAAACCCAGACCTGCTGACGACATCAAACAAGTGAAGCAAATCAGAAACATGACCAAAATGAAACGCTGTGCTATTATCTCTATAAGTGTCAACACAATTCTTGAATTGTTATGTGACCTCTGGTCATCTGAGACAGTGCTCCTAAGATCAGGGGCCAAAGGAGCTTCTGTGTGGGATGACAGGGCATTAGAGAGAGAACGGCAGGGGGCTCAATAGGGCCCATTGTGATGCAATGATGACTGACCTTAAACTGAGGGCTTGGATGAATGCATGTCAGAGGAGATGACTTAGGAAACTACAAAAACAACATTTGTGCAAAGAAACCACGCCATCTAACAACATTTAGCTTGTCAGGACACAGTTTAAAGCTGTGTTTTGTAGCAGTAACTAAATGTATACACAGGCCAGAATAATTTTGTGTAAAATTCTGAAATGTTCATATTCACAAAAAAACATCTTATTCCAATTAAAAACAGTGCAACAAACTTTCAGAGACTCAAAAGTTATCAGCAAGAAAGCAACCCAGGGATCACAACAATACAATAAACTGAAGAATTCAGAAATGATAAAAAAATAAAATAAAAAAAAACTTTACCTTGTATACTCCCTCATTCCTTTGATAAACCACACTATATTCCTGTAGAGAGACATTGCACTGTTGTTTCCTCTAAACTGGACTGGACTGAAGTGATATGACAGCTGACAGTTTCATGTGACTACTGTAGTTCCAGAGGGCTCCCTCTAGTGTCAGGTTATAGATAATCAATTACACACCAATAGGGTCATGCAAATCAGTTTTGGTAGGCCTATAGTATGGGGTTTCCATTTTTTAGCCTTTATGCACACAAATTATCTTCAAAATGACCCCAAAACCCCCTCCAAGACTCACTGTAACTTGCAAAAACTTTGGAACAAATGTAAGTTTGTAACTGTAAGTTTGTTTTTAATTCCCAACATCTTTAACATCTCAAAATAATAATTTCCCCCCAAAAAATGTCATTTGTCAATCTACATAAAACTAATTTCAAAGTGATTTTTTAAGTACTTACAACACTTAATGGAAAAATAAAGTATAATTTTATGATAATTCTTGAGTCCCTAAGGGATGAAAATATAATAATATTGATGAAAATAACAAACAATACTTTATTATTTAATATATTTTATACAGTTATTTATATTACTATAGTTTAATTCTTTAATCCTTGTTTGCGTTTTTAAGTGGTTTATTTAACAACATAGTAATTCATGTCATATCTTTATTCATAATGTCAAGGCTGCATTTACACAAGGCGTAGAGAAAAATATATTTCCCCGCCCCTTTTCAAGCCAGGTGCAGTGCTTCGACCAATCAGAGCTCAGATAGTGGAAGCGAAAACAGAGCCGTGAGCTCAGCTACGCATCTGCGCATGCGCAGCTTCACTCGCCTCACAGTTTGGGAAGGGCAGAGATGATTCCGGCCCTGACCAGCCGGGAAGTGAGTTGGAATTTAGTGGATTTCGACACGCCTTCTTTATTTCTTACTTCAAGATGGTAAGTTAGACAGTACTTTTTTCACTCGCCTAAAAGCTCAATTTAGGATCCCATATGTTGGGTGACGGGTCATTTCTTCCACAGGTTGTGCTCGTGCACCTGTCCGGACGTATACGCGAGTGCACCTGCGGACTTTAATACTTCCGTTCTTCATGCTGCTTTTATTACTGACTAAATAAAACATAGTCATTTCGAGCTGCTGAAATTCACCTAAAGCTGTTTTATGTAAAGTTTAAACAAATGAATCGGATGTCATTTAAATGTCGTAGGACTTAATAGTGTCGTTTCTGTGATGTCACCTCATCTGTCTGGATAAACCGGTTGGTTGGCTGGTTTGTTTCCCTTGATATTGAACGTTTGTCTCTTGACACTCGTAGGAAGATTTTGTATCTAGATAACTTGTATGCAAAGTCCTGGTTTAAGTGACTTGGCGGCCAGGTAAACCCTATTATCTGTTGTTCAAATAGGGCCACTGTGTGTTTGACTTCTGCTGAGGGACTTTCTGTTCCTCTGTAAAGTCAATTTTCTGGTTAATGTTTGCAAGAATGGAGAAGACTGAGCGAAGAGTACTTTACAAACCAATTATTTACAATATTATATTACTAATTTAATAGTATTTGTTATTATTAAATATTGAGTAATAATAATATAAAAACAAAAATATATACCCCCAGCTTCACAGGCAAGGCTGAAGCCTAGTCCCAGACTAAAATGCATGTTTGAGCTGTTTTAACTCAAAGCAACTTGTACTGGCATATCTTAATATGTCAGTGCCATTTTTCTCTCTCAAGATGCACACCTGTAAGGTTTTTTTTTTCTAAGGCATGTTTATAAAAGCTACTTAATTGTCCTAATTAAACTAAGGCCTAATCCTGGCTTAGTCAAAGCCCTCTCTGTGAAAACAGGCCATTATTTATTAATGTCATGTACTTTTTTATTGCTGGTTTTATATCAATACATAAAAAAAGAAAGCTTTCTCTTTCTCTCTCTTACATATATATTATGTGTGTGTGTTTGAAGAATTATGAATGTTTTTTATTTGGATGTATCTGTTTTATAATGTACTTAGAAATGCCCAACCAGGGACAGGAGTTGAAAATTAGCATTAGCTATAAACTCTATATGCTGCGCATCAGTTACAGGCTTTGTATTGTTACTGTGTTTGACTGTATGGTCCCTGTTAAATAAAAAATAAAAAATATATATTTATAATAACAAAAAAGTGTTAAACATACAAATACATTATTAAAATATATAATTTAAGTTTTTAGCTTATTTTAGCTTTCAGTTTATTTTTGTTTAATTCTGGTAAGTGTTTGCAAAAGCTCACCAGATTAATACAACACAGCTCAATATAATGACAATGCATTATCTTATACTGTCTGTATACTTCAGAGTAATTACAAGTGATGCAGAAGTGGCCCTTTTAATTTCGAAGAGATAACAACACACTGCAGAATCTCATTTAAACCACAGCGAGTGTGTTTGTGAGCACGTTCTCCTGTGTGCCGTAGCCGCTCGCAGCTGCGTTGACTCCCAACAATAGAAGGAAAATGAAATCAGAGCATCAGAGAACTGAAATCAAAGCAGGAACTCAAGAGGAAGCTCAGAGCTTCTTTCAAACCTTCCCCCAGCGAAACTTTGTGTGTGGGAGAGTGTGAGAGAGGAGTGTGTGTGTGTGTGAGGAATGTAGTAATAAAGATGTGTGTAACTTAATAGCTGTAGCACGCTATTTCCTATCTCATTTCTTTTCCTGTTGTCGTGTGATGGGTGTGCCATGATAAAGAAAGGCTTCAGAGAATCGTTTTCCTCCGGAGCACAATAGTAGACCAGACGCAGTGCATACTTCTGTTTCCTTGTTTTTTCCTTGTGTTTTCATCTTTCGTCCCTCGTCTGGATTTTCTTAGGAAGCAAATATACTCTTTGCCAGCATGCTTCTGTCGTAACAATGAAGCAGCTGACGGTTCAGTTTCCCCACCTGGTGTTTCTGCATCTGTTTGCATATGTGTTTGAGAGCAAACTGAGTTGCTTGCAGCATCAGATTCATTAATCGGTTGCTTCTTGATGGTCCGAGCCCCACGGGGCATGAGCATTGACTGAGTCACCATCATTACGTTTTTACACTTACGTCTCGTCACCTTTATTTATATAGCCCTTTATACAATACAGATTGTTTCAAAACAGCTTTAGAGGGATGAACAGGAAAATAATAATTCAGAGATGCAAACATAATTCAGTTCGGCTGTAAAGCAGGTCTAGAAAAGACATTTTTCAGTTCAATGTTGGTTCAATTCAGATCAATAACTGTGTTCATCAATTTTGAAATGAGTTAAATTGAGCTTTAAGCAGCTCCACAGAAGACCATAATAGTACCGTTATTCACTTTGAGTCAGTTCAGCGTTGATTTAATTCAATTCTGTAACAGTTTTGTTCTCATCCAATAGTTTCAGATGCAGTCAGATCAATAATATTAATATACATAACCCCAGCTTGCTCCAGGAGAATTGTACCTGTAATTCAAGTGTAATGGGATAGTTATACTGTGTAGTTGCTGCTTTTGTAACAGTTATGCTATGCAACAATCAATAAATATTTAGAACAGTATTGTTGTCATATGACCTCATAATGTTATGTTTAATTGAGCAATTGGCATCCAATCAACATCTTGGAAATAAAAACAATAATTTGCACTTTTAATCTAATTTTGAGTTGACATTTTTTAACTTTTGGCAGTCATGAAAACAATTTAAAGTCACCATGAAATCAAAATGGAAAATTCCTATTTTTTTATGGAATATTGCAGTATTATAAATTATTTATCCTTGATTATGTTTTTTAATTTGTGTGCCCTCTTTTATCAAAGTAACTTATCCTCCCTCTTGCAGCGACACATCTTCTTTTCTCTGATGATGTGTTCACTGGCGTGAGGGCGGGACAGCCTGTCACTCACATGACATCACAGCAATAGCTAACCACATTGATCCGATCAATTCCCAATGGACAATATCTAGTCCCACCCAAGGTTTTTTTCTTGTTAAAAAGTTTTTTCACTTAGATCTACTAGTTTTATTTAACTTGTAAAGTGCTTTCAGTTCATTAGTCACACTGCAAATCAAAGGTTCAATGACAGTGTTTTATATTGTGCATCTTTTGTTGTGTATATATATATATATATTTAATGGCTGTTGCACAGCTCTCATCTAAAGAACTATTTATTAGTTGCCCAATTCTTATGAAGGTCTTTGTATTGCATGCTGCTTTATTGCACGTCATTACTCATTTCTGTGAAGTTTTCTTGTGAATTACCCTTTTCCAGCAATAAAAGTGAACACCCCAGTTCTAGTTTTTGTTTTTTAATCTTGTTTCAGAAGTGTGACTCAGGTTTCTTTGTAATAGTTTCTGTTCATAGCTGTCGGTGTGGCTTGTGACCTGAGAAGTCAGTGAAAATAGCAGCTTATTGCAGGTTTGTGTGAATCACAATGAGAGACTCACATATTCTCTGCCCAGTCGTGACGTTTGTCTGTGTGAGTAGACGAGGCTTTTTCAAGCGTTGCCAGATTTCTGTGCAAAAGTGAGAGGAGGGGGAGGTGAAATTAGGATGCGTTCCCTGAGATTTTGTTCTCAGTATCGTTGCATTGAGCTGATTAGTTCTTGTGTGGAAAAGATTCACATCGAAGTCAATCCTGTGGTTGACAGTGGCTCTTTGTTTTATGGATATTGAGTCGTGCATCGATTTGGTTTGTGTGACGGGGAAAGGTTAGCCATAGTTCTCTGTCTGAGATGCAGTTTGTCTCTTTCTCTGTATTTCGTGGTTTCTGAGTGAAATCGGATCTGCGTGCTTTTTTTCAACTGTTGTTACAAACACAGAAGGACAGGGGACAGGAAATTATGAAAATGTGATCAGAACAAAATGCAGGCCAGATGTGAACCCGCTTCTCTCGCATGAGCACCACAACTCAACATGCATGTGTGCGCTAGGCTAGCTAAAATAAAGATTATTTTCGCACTTTTGAGAGAAAAATATTTGGAAATGACAAATGCGTTTCATCAGCCCTATTTTTCAACGCGACTCAAAGTTGTAACACTGCCAAAAAGGTTTTATTTCACCGATTGAGCATGTAAAAGTTTAGTAAGCTTTGAAGCATGAACTCTGTTGTCAAATACTTTAAGCCAATCTGAAGAAACTGGTGCAAGAACTCCTGAAAAACTGTGAAAGAAGTCGTCAAATTGGACAGATGCTGAAATTAAAAAGCTTCTCTCAATCCAAGACGATGATGAAATTAGTTGACAGATTGGTGTAAAAGATTTCTTTAAGGGTCCTGCTGTATTTCCAGCACAGCTGGTCAAATGTAATTGTCAGCAGAGTTTTGGTGCATACGTGAAAAGTTGATCTTGGACAATTTTATGGCGTTGTTCATGTGAGAAAGTGGCTGATGGCATGTAAAGACTAAGGAAACAGGTGCACTTTATAATATTCACTATGATTTTACAAAGTAGGCACAGAATAAAGTCCTCCCGCTTGAATATTTTTGTCTTTGGTGTGAAAGCCCTTTGTTCACCTGCAGTGTTGCAGAATTTCTCTCACCATCTGCTTCCCAGCAGCATCTGCAGTAAACCCCTGCATAAAGATTTTTATTTAAAATGCACTTTTGAACGCATTAAAACAGTTGCAGGTGTCTGTGATGTATTAATTGTATATTTAATACAGACCAATACAAAAAAACATTAATTTAAAAATGAAAAGTAAAGGATTATTCATGCATAATTTAGCAATGGCACTTATCCAGAGTGACTTTGTATTTTTTACTGCAGGCTTTCTCATGGGTGTGCTCAAAGGCTCAGTGTTAGTAACTCATTAACCTCTGGGGTTTGAACCTACAACCTTTGTGCAACCAACCTGTGTCATTAACCACTATGCCAGACCCTTTCCAAATGAAGAAAGAATGAAACCGTCATTAGCAGAATATGCATTTTAATTGGATGGTTTCCCAACAGATGCATTTCCTGTTGCTGTTCAGTCGTCAGGGGAAGTTACGTCTGCAGAAATGGTTCCTGCCCCTGCCGGAGAGAGAGAGGAAGAAGATTGTGAAGGACATGACCACTATGGTGTTGGCACGGAAACCACGCACATGCAACTTCATGCACTGGAAGGACCTGAAGATTGTCTATAAGAGGTGAGCATTTAACCCAGGCCGAAGGCCAATGTCTCGTTGGAATACATTTCGGAACAAACACGTGTTCCTCGCATGTGTATTGTAAGAGAACATGCTGGCTTCAAACAAAATGACGGTGGCTTTAGATTCAGCATTAATTAAACCCCCAGCTGCTAGGCTCTCATGTTTGGTCATTAGTCATAAATAGGTGTGAGCAGAAAACTAAATTCTTGCAAAGCAGACTCCTAGTCTTATGTGGTCTAATTAAAATACCACATGCAACGTTTTCTACGCTTTCAACATTTTCTAATAGGGTTTGTTACCCCATCCTGTGTTATAGTTTTTAAACCAGTTCAGTCTGGTTCTCTTGCTACTACTGATGTCATTAACTGATGACATGCCACTATCTAAGTCCTCCTTGTTTTCCAGTGAAAACTAGTGTCTGCTTCCTACACAATGGCCTCCTATTACCCCACACAACCAGGGCTTGACATTATCTGTTTTGCTCACCAGCCACTGTGGCTAGTGGTTTTCCAAAGTTAATAGCCACTTAGCATTTTCACTGGCCACAATTTTGACTTCGACACCATGGGGAAAAACTGCCTTATATATTTTTTTTATATTATCTCATAATTTGGCAGCAGGTATATTAGGCTGCTGTCACTTTAAGATCTGACACACGGATCCATCATTCTGTTACAGATGTGTTTTCTTTCTCAACTGTTTACGCTCTCTGAAAACATAACTGTGTTTACATGAATACTCGCCAAGACCGGTGTTTTGACATTATTTTGTGTGTATTTGACTGTTTAAGCGCAATAAGCAGCGAAAAAAAGAGCATTTCAGCATTGATAATAATAAGAAATGTTACCTAAGCAGCAAATGAGCATATTAGAATGATTTCTGAAGGATCTTGTGCCACTAAAAACCTTTAAATCAGTATTGGAAGTATTTCAGATATTTTAGTATCGATATGTTTTCGAAAAATCAATATTTTTGACAACACTACGTTGCACGTAGTTTAATATTGCTGATGCTTTTTTTATAAGACTGCAATTGAAAAATGTATATATTATGTATAAAATGTATTTCGCCAAAGTGGATAGTAGGAGTAACTGCATCACATGTCACTGCTAAAATCCAACCGCATTTGGCAGGTTGGAGGTCGTTAATGTCAAGCCCTGATTCATGATGAAAGTGTCTGAAAGTGGACATATATACTCAAACTTGGAAATTGTAGTGTTTTGCTTTAATTCAGTTATATATTATAATAAAAATCTTTCCTTTTAGAGCTGTTGTAAAATGAACTTATTTTCCTGTTATCATTGTAAAGCTGCTTTGGAACAATCTGTATTGAATAAAGCGCCCTTAAAATTAAACAGCTGTACGAGAAAATGTTTAATGCCACCTCTGAACATTATGGTCACCATAAAATGTAATTTACAATCCATTTCACTGATGGTTTGATCATAAAAAGTGAGTGTTACATTCCTGAATGTATGTGTAACTTATAAAGAACCATAGTCAACCCTATATAGTAGAAAATGTCTTAAAACGGTATTTGCTGAATATAAGATGTGAAGAAAAACATTGAAGAAGTATTTTTGAGACAATATGTTTAAGTTTGCTTCTAGACTTGAATGCTTCAGAACCTGGCTATATTCTTGGTCACAGCCCAGATTTTTATGCTGCATCAAATCCTTCTGTCAGGCACTGAAACTGTCGTGTTTCTGAGAGCGAGTCTTCACACTTGTTCCTGAGAGCCTGTTACTCACACTCGTCTGGTTCAGATCAGTATTTCACACCTTTTTTAACCTGTTTCTCTGTTCATTCCTGTTGTTTTCCCAGGTTGACCTTTATAAATATGGAGGTTTGCTATGCCAGCACTCGTATTACTGGGACTGTAGGTGGCAATTGTGAGGATAGTGTGCACTATTTTCAAATGAACTCTAAAAGCAACTGCTGCTGTCCATGTTGTGTCAGATCATGGTTGGGTGTGCCCTTCGTATAAGTATAAATAAACGTTCGTCTATATGTGTTTTTCCACTTGTTTCTAGGTATGCCAGTCTGTATTTCTGCTGTGGTTTGGAGAATCAGGATAATGAGCTTCTGGCTTTAGAGATCCTGCACCGTTATGTGGAGCTACTCGACAAATACTTTGGCAATGTAAATATATCCGGTTTCTTTATTTCTCATCTCTAGAGCAAATATTTGATATACTTGATAAATGACACGGTACAATATACAGTATATAGTACTAGTACCTGTCAAAAGTTTGGAAACATTAATTTAAAAAAAAATGTTTTTGAAAGAAGCCTCTCATGCTCACCAAGGCTGCATTTATTTGATAAAAAAACAGTAATAATGTGAAATATTATTACAATTTAAAAATCTTGTTTTCTATTTTAATAAATGTAAAAATTCCTGTGATGGCAAAGCTAAACTTTCACCATCATAACTCCTGTGTTTAGTGCCACTTCAGAAATCATTCTAATATGCGGATTTGCTGTTCAAGAAACATTTCTCATTTTTATCAATGTTACAGTTTTTGTGGAAACAATGATACCATTCAAATATTTGTTGTAAGAGAGAAATTACTTTTATTTATCAAGGATGCATTAAATTGATCAAAAGTGACAGTGAATACATTTATAATGTTACAAAAGATAATAAATGCTGTTCATTGAACTTTCTATTCATCAAAAAATCCTGTTTTCAGCATTGATAATAATAAGAAATGTTACCTAAGCAGCATATCAGCACATTAGAATGATTTCTGAAGGATCATGTGACTCTAAAAACTTTTAAAATACATTCAAATGGAAAAGTTTTTTTTATTTGTAATATTTCGCAATATTACTGTTTTTACTGTATTTTTTATCAAATAAATGTATCCTTGGTGAGCATAAGAGACTTCTTTTATTCATTTATTTTTGCATAGACCTCACTGAACACAGAATTTTATTCTTTACTCTCTTATTTATTTATTTGTTTTACCAATTTCTGTCTGTGAAATATTATCTTGCAGGTGTGTGAGCTGGACATTATATTTAACTTTGAGAAGGCTTATTTCATCCTGGATGAGTTTCTGATGGGCGGAGAGATCCAGGAGACGTCTAAACAGTCTATTGCGAAGTCTGTAGAGGCATCAGATATGCTGCAAGAGGTGAGACACTAAATGTTATCTGCATTCAGTTTAATTCCTTTGAAAAATGAAGCTAAAAATGAAGATTCCTTTGTTCAATGGTATTGAAAAAGGATAAACTTGTGCAAAATTCCTTAACATAATTAACTGCATTAATTAATGTTAGGTAGGACATAGGGCAATACAATCTCAATCATCGTTTCTGAGCCAAACATTTCAGATTGGAGAACCTACGGCTGTTTTAAAGGTGCTGCCCACTTATAGAGTTCTACTTTAGCCATCACCTTCATAAAACATTATTGATTTGACAACAAGAGAGAGAGAGTGAAACGGATGTCAGTGCGATAGTGTGGTTTTACAGAGCAGCGCTACTAAACTCCAGTTTTCCAGCATGCCTCAAATAAACCAGACCACATTAAAAGAATAGTTCACCCAAAAATGAAAATGTAATTATTTACTCTTATAGGAATATGGCATAGGGGGTATAAATGAAATGAGGGTGAATAAATGAAGACAGAATTTTAATGTTTGAGTGAACTGTTCCTTTAAAACCCATATAGCCATTCATTTGTCGTCCATATATCATTCTAATAAGCAGGGTCCATACATCTGAAGGAGAGTTAACCTCTGTGCGGCAAGGGAAGCTGAAAATGTCACTTCACATTATGGTAATCAGTTATGTGCCTGTTTTCTTCTCTTCAGACGATGGAAGAATACATGAGCAAACCAGCCTTCTGACAGCAGCAGACGTGATGCGAGGTGACAAAAGGGAAAGAAAAATGCCTCCGCAGTGTAGGTTGTGTCCTTCACTCAGGGCACAATTTTTCATTGCAAGTTACAGACTTTATTCATGAGGGCTGCATAAGAATGTTTTTATTTATTGTTTTTTTTTTCTTTTTTTTTCTTCTTCAGTGCTGGTATAAACATCCTTCTCTATTCCACTCAAGTTTAATATAACTGAATCAGGGTTCATGTGGTATTTTTGAATTTAATTTAAAAAAAATTTTGTCAACTTCTAGATAAATGTAATACAGAATTTCAAAGATGATGCACTAAATTTCAACTTTTATACCAAAATGATTTTTTATATAATAATCATATATTTGCAATAACCTTAAAGCTTAGTTAAGTGCCTTTTCATGTTATTGAACATGTTGCATGTCTCAGGAGACATTTAGCACAAGAAAAAAGAAAGAAAAAAAAACCTTTTGAGGAATATTAACGCTGCTTTGTGAGCACACTTTGTTGATATTGTCTTATTAAAATTGTCTTTGTGATATGATTCAGTCTCAGTCAAGTGTTTGCCTCAGTTTTCTTTAATGAAATGCATCAGGTGCTTTCTAAAATCCTTCCAGCCATTTTTGTGCACTGCAGTGGATTTGTTTTTCTATTAATGTCTCTTATTGTGAGACTAAACTTGCCACTATTTTAGGTCCTGGCTTTTTCGTGATATCAAAATGTGAATATTAATATGCCATTCATATTTATTTTTCTTCTTTTTCATAATCCAGCTCGGCACAGACAGGCGTCATGTTTCTTAAGTTTGAAGTGTTTTTGTGTTGAATCATGCATAACTGTAATAAGGCAGCACAATACAGCGAGAGGAAAAATAATACGGTAATGCTTTATTCATGTTTCTCTTCTCACACTTTGGAACACGTACAAAATGATTTATAAATGGGAATCACATCCATCTTTATTGGTTTGATAATGAAATGGCATGTAAAGATTGCAGCAAGCGGAGTCCTACGACTACAGGAACATTCTCTTGATACCAACAAAAGGAACAAGAAAACATTTCGAGGACCACCAATTCATAAACGACAAAATACATTTGAACTCCCGCATATTGATATACCATATATGTATTTACATCATATAGAATTCCATGAAAACTAAAGCACTTTAAACTGTTTACCTTTTTTTTTTTTTTTTTTTTTTTTTATCTTTTGAGGAGAAATAGGCATGTCGTCCCACAGGTCACCGTCCCCCCCTCCCCCCGTTCATACTCGTACAAGTCCCTTCAGTGGCAGGATTGGCTAGTAGGTGCTTCTTACAAGCAGTTTGCAATTTGGACAGTTCAGAAGTCGTTCAGGTAGCCATGGCAACCATATCAAAGAGTTAAAAGGTCAAGGGGCGGGACTTGTCAGAATAGGAGCGGGGGGGGGGGGGGGGAAATAATGCACGCTCAGGCTCTTCACATTCCTGCAACCATTTTCCCATGATACTCTTTACCCTCTTCTGTTCCAGACACTGGTGGGGTTTGGTCTACGGTCTCCTGTACTGAATCTTGAGTGGGTGGCTTTTGGGGCACCTCGGCCTCCTCTTTCCCTTGGGTGTCTCTTTTGGTGAGCGTGCTTTTCCCGTTATCAACCTGATCAAAGAAATCTTTCATGGCCTCTTCATACATGTCATAAGGCAACTGTCCATTCACGGTGGAATCAATAGCTCTCTTGCGATCGCTCGAGCTGGTATCGGGGTACTCAGTCAAGAGTTTGGCTGCGAGGAAGGTTGACTCTTCGTCCTCATCCACTGCATCATCATCGTAATCATCTTTTCTTTTGCTTGGAGCTTTGTTTAACTCGGACAGGAACAGGCCTCCCCGTCTTCCGCTTGGGTTGAAGTACTTTGCCATGGCTGTTTTGTAGGGCCTTTGCTTCAGCAAAGAATATTTAGCATTCTTGTTGGCCAGATTCCCTAACCCAAGCACTTTCAGGATATCCTCAGTTTTGACATCATGAGGGATATCGCTCACTGTGACTTCAGGCTGTCGACCGTTGTAATACTTGATGACCCGGCTCTTGTACCGAGGTTGGCTGGGCTTCCTAGCCAGCTGGTTCTCAGGAAGGCGTTGTTGTTGTTTTCTGGTTTCCTCCATGAAGAGCATTCCAACCAGGTCCTCTGGAGGCACCTGGAGCTTCATTGAAATGGCAGACAGAAGTTGTTTAATTGCCCTAGGGTCCATTAGAGAGGGCCGGGATTGTAGCCGCCTCCGTCCTTCCATCAGGTCCCGTTTTTGTGCTTGGTCAGTCATCTCCAAGACCTTCAACAGGTAGTAATCCACGAGTTTTGTGTCATCGTCTGGGTTCTCATCGTCCTCTTCTGTGGGACTAGCTCGTCTTTCAATGACCTCGCCCTGCTCGCCGTTGTCTCCTAGCCCTCGTTCATATTCTTCATGGCTTCCTTTTACTACTTCCTCCGTCTCGAGCTGCTCCTCTAATGGCACCCATTCCTCCCCTCCAGTCACGTCCTCGTACGCCAGGCTCCTAACCCTGTAGAGGTCATCATCGTCTTCGCCGTCTTCGTCATCCTGGTTCTCTCGCTTCTGGTTCTGCGCGGCAGTCAGTTTACCAAGCTCTTCGAATATAGAGCGCATGTTGGCGAGGCTCTGAGGAGTGTACTGCTCATCCAAATCCTCAGTAGCCCGCTTGTTATCCCTGTGGTTCTCCTCATCCTCAAACATCAACGGGTACTTCTTGTGCGGCTTCACAAAGCCCGCGTAGTCTCCAACAGGGCTCTCTGTGTCTGCCAATGGGCGCCTGCTCTTGTGAAGACGGCGCTCACTTCCAGGCGCTGGCTGGCTTTCCGGGCTCTCTCCAGTCTGTTCCAGCATCTGCAGCAAAGATCGAACCCACTGTGGCACCTTGTTTTCAGGCCAATGGGTGGCATCCTCACGCGTCGGCGCGTTCTCGTCCTGCAGGGAGGCGAGCTGCACTAGAAATCGGAATTTGTCCACCTCGTCATAGTCTCCGGTAGGGCTCTCTGGTCCATCGGCTCTCTGCTTCAAGCTTTCGATGTACTCCAGGGCTTTGATCATATCAGAGCTGGGTGCGAGGAAGCCACCCTGGTCTCCGCCTCGCAGGCGATGGTGGCGCACTGAGGCGCCCTGCACGGTTAGTGTTTGGAGGAGGGTAGCGAGCAGGACCACCACCCCTCTGACGGACAGTTTCGGTAGTGACATCATCATACCACCTAGGGATAAACAAGCATAAAACTAGTTACCCCATGCGATCTTTTTATTTATGTTGCAATCTTGGTTTAAAAACAATGCATGCAATGTAACTAAAATCTTGAAATGTAAAATTCTGTTTAAGTTTAACTACCTATGCGGAGAAACTACTTTGAGTTTTTTTTACAACCCAAAATTGTTTCCAAGACCGAGCAGAAGAGACGCTCCAAGCGCCAGAGCAGCAATGAGCTCAGTCAGAACACAACATGTTTTTAAAAGACAACAGCACTGGATGAGTCACCGCCTGTTGTCAAGGTAACCTTTCACTTGTGGCTATACGATTCTTTAAGAACAGATCTATTGATATTTTTCAAGAACACATTCTAAGAGCTAATCTCGATTTAAAAAAGAAAAAAGAAAAAAAGAGATGGAATATATTTCACTGATCTCTGCGCGACGAAATCGAGCCGATAAGCTCGAGATGAGAGATGCTGATGATGAGTGATAGTATCTAATCAAGCAAAGCCGTAAAGAAAAGAAAAGAAAAAAGGCAATACTTCTTATTAACCCTCTCAAAGCAGATTAATCATACGTTAACTATCTTCACACAGCATCATTTCGTGATTGCAAAAATTAAAATGAGCCGTCGTACCTTTTGTGTAGAGCTCAGAGAATGTGAATGAGCGTGAACAGCATGTCCTCCGTGTTCTCAATGCGCTTCGGTTGTGTTTCAGCACCGGACAGCTCCTCGCGCTATATGAGGCGTCACCTGATCAATGCGTCACCGATGCACACGCAATACCGAGGCTGTGCATGCATCCGTACCGACGGTAACCATTCACACAAAACTGCAGAAAAAAAATCCGAAGCCCATTAACAGTTTTAAGGCATATTATTATTTTACTCTTATTTGATTATTTTTTACAATGGTGAAAAAACACAAACTATGGTAGCCTAAATGAAATTGCAAAATGAAACATTTCTGTTGTAGATATACATCAGTGACTTTTTATTTTCATCTTATTAGTTTAATTGAGTAGGAATGATATTAGGCATAGGCGTGCAATGTAAAAAATGGTTTCTTCATTGTCTTTCTGTACACACAGGCGTCACAGAGTTAAATCGTAAGGCGATGAGTCACACACACGCATACGCACACCGTGGGACTCATTGGGGAGAGGAAGGCCTCTGATAAATATACAGCTGTCGGTTGTGGATCTCTCTCACTGTCCCTAGACACATACAGTCCAGAGCATCCGTCAGATGGGGGCCCGTCAGCGGCTGAATTAGGTGCCCTAGTGACATTAGTGCCAAGATGACACTCATCTGTGGTTGATCGATCACTTTTCCTGGAACACAGACAGAAGTCTCTGCGGAGAAAGCTTTGTCGCCCCCCAAGGCACATTATTTGAAGTATTTTTAGCTGCAGTTTCCAAGTACAAAAAGTAAAGAAAAGAGTTTGTTATTTTTGGCATGCTTAGACAGCCGTGTATTGTTCTGTAATCTTAAAAATAAACACCCTATTTAGAGCCAAAAAGGATAATGCTGCATGAGAATGTTTAAAGAACTTCACTAGAACTTTTTTTCTTTTTGAAAACCATCCATGTTATGGTGCTTTAAAGAACCTAGAAACCAATATGCATAAAAGTCATTTATTATCTGCTGTATGGTTCCATGAAGAACCAGATCTTATGCATAAGCATTCTTTTCCCAGTTACAATGAGAATTTTTATTTAAGTTAATTTTTGTATGTCACTCCATGCTAAAACTCGTAGTCAATTGCCTAATAAATGAATAACACATATAAAATTTTACACTGTCCTCGCCATCCCCACATTTTTCTTCATTTAAAAATAAATAAATAAATCATGAATCATTATGTCTGGTCACCCTTTAGGTCTGTCTGTGGGTTTTGCGAATATGTAACCAAAAAAAAAAAAAGAAGAAGCTTGTGACTATACCTCATAATTCAATTGGTTCCTCAAACTGTCAGTCAAACCTCATAACTCCGCCCCGCCTCTATCGTGACGTGATCGAAGAAGGGCCGCACGCAGTTTGGATCGTCTCTGCCGGTTTGCAATGCAAAAAGGTAAATAAAGAACTGTTTGTTTGAATAAGTACAGCGTTTTCTTTACTCAAAACAATATATAGGACTATATAAAGGCTAATGTTGTGTGTATTTGAGGAGCGGAGAAGAGTGTCTTAAGCCGGGTGGACACTGCGTCTTAAACAGCCTATCACTTCATAAATAACATGAAATTTTGGCCAAATGACAGAAAACACGGAGCGTCCACACATAGCTACAATAAACTTAATAACTTGTGTTGATGAAAACGTAATTCAATGCCCGTTCTAATGACGGACAAAACACTTATCAGCTTTAGCTGGTCAAAAACCTCCTAACTCCATTCGAGCTTGATTGTGGTAAATGTGAATAATATAATGAGCATTAAATATATGTACACACACACACATATATGGCTGGTTTAAGCTGGAAGAAGCTGGTCTTCAGTTGGTCTTTTAGCTGGTCTCCCAGCTTGACCAACTAAGACCAGCCTGGTCAGCTAAAAAAACTTTACCCCTCTAAAACCAGACTGGGAGATTAGCTAAAGTCAGACAACCAGCTTAGGCTGGTTTTAGATGTTTTTTCAGCAGGGATTGCTTTATTTCTTCAATGGCATCAAAACCCCCCTTTTGGAACCTTTATTTTTAAGAGTGTGCTGACCTGAAGAACCTGTAATTTAACACCAAGATCTTTATTAATCTCCAGAGAACCATATACAGCAAAAAATCATATTAGTCCCTGACAGCACAGAATTAGAACGGTGCATATATTTCTTCATTAAAAGCGCCCCACAGTTTGTTTTTAGCACATACTGATTCTGGACTGGTAACCCACAGTCAGCTGACTGCTCTCTGGGGAAAGAGGGGTGATGAGACAGGCCCTCCTGACGTTAGTGGAGCAGTCACATGATCAGATGAGTCATAAGCCTGTGTGTGTGTGTGCATTTGGGGATGTTTCCATGGCCGTAAAACCAAACAATCCGTTCTATTTCTGCTTGTTGATTCATAAAAAATACATATCTACTGACTTCCATTAGCAATTAGAAGGAGTGCTGGGTTTCAGCAGAGCTGTTCTCCTGAAAAGCTGTCTAAAAACTCCTCCCTGCTTTCTAAATAAGATTACAAGGAAATCAATCCATAACTCATTGAATTTCTCCATTTTCTTCCCTTAATGATATTAGTGTTTTCTTCTGTTGATGTGATGATCATTCTAACTGAACCTAGACAGCGTGAATGGGGAAAATCACGCTGAAGAGATGACTCTGAAACACGTCTTGCTGGAATTGTCTATAAATAGGCGTTGTGGAGGTGTGAGCAGGAGGTTACAGTCATGTGTGCGTGGACTGTGACGGATGATCTGATAGGCTGAAAGATGTGTAGGCGAGTTGACGAGGGATTCTCTGGGTATAAGCAGGATTCTGCACATTAATCACTTCGAATGAGATGCATGAATGAATGCTTTTATGTTTTCACATGAAACTGATTTATTTATTTTTTGTCTAGTTCATTACCTGTTACCAGCTGAGTGGCTAAAATAAGATCTGTTAAACAACGTGCATTTCAAAGGCATCAGAATGAAACTTAGATTTACATTTAGTCATTTAGCAGATGCTTTTGTCCAAAGCGACTTACAATTTAGGACTAAATTAAGCAAGTCATCGTGAAGATGCAAAAACAACGCAAAAAGTGCTCAAAATACGAAGTTCAGGCATTGTTCAGAGTAGCATAAGCCTGATAAGGGAGGATTAAAGGAAAAGGAAAAGGATTTAGATGTGAACATAGTGTCATAATTTATATGCGAACTTAGAATGAAACTTAGACTTGTAGTGAGCCAGGGTCCTGTATCTTCTTGTACACAACCTAGGAAGCTAGGGAGCTTTTTGAAACACACCCAAAGTCAAGAAGTCATAATTTTGGGCCTATTTCATTCCAAGCATTATTTCATTCACTTACAGAATTAATATTGCATCTCTCTTCAACATGTCTCATGATTTGAGTTCAATCATGATCATGTTTGTAACACAAACAATGCAGGTTATTTGTTACTTGCCATTTGTTAAAATCAGTGCTATCTTTAATCTATAGCCTACTAAAACTAAAATAGGGGTCATATAATGCCATTTTTGTATAAGCTAATATGATTCTTTAGGGTGTAAATTAAAAGTTTGTAATATACTTGAATTAAAAATTCTCATTAGTATTGTAAGAAAACACTCATTTTACCTGGTCAAAAACAGCTCTGTTTTCAGCACGCCGTTTTAAGTGCATGTGTCTTTAAATGATAATGAGCTTTGCTCACCCCGCCCCTCTGTTCTGTGCGTACACAGTTTTAATAACACAATAACCATAACGCGTTGTTCATTATAAACGTGGGATTATGAATTATATTGAGAACGTCGTACATAGAAAACATGCCGTAATGTACCCTGAGTGTAAACAGCCGCATTCATCGTGAAGTGTGAGCGATTTGCAAAGATTCATATAAATATTAATATAAAGGTTAATAAAACGTTACACTCACTTCTTCTTCTGGAGGTGCAGCAGGAACACGAATAGTTGGTACCGATCCTTTTTTCAGGAGCAGCTTCTTAGCAAAACCAGCTTCATACTGACCTCGTTTGTAAAGCAGTCTGGTGTGTGAAATGATTCGCGCAAACATGAAAGCATTGACGTTGATCGTGGGGAATATTCCCTTCGAAAACACACTCAGCCACTGCGTCTTCAGCGGTTCGGATTTAGGAACATCAAAATGACTGCTGTGTTCGTTATTACACCCAAGAACAGAACACCACAATCGCTTAGACGCCATTCTGCTCATAGACAGTGCTCCAGCGTATCAACAATGACGCGCGGACTATGATTGACAGCTCGCTCACGAGCGAGGGCGGGTCTGTGTTGAAACGCTGCTGTCAATCAACAATCGTGGGAGGGGCGTCGATTTTGTGACGTCACAAAATCGAACGGCTTGATTTGAGATGGAGGAAAACATAAGAAGATAATTTTTTTTAAATCATTTTATGATGGTTGTGTACAGGCACTGCCAACACACATTTCAGTACAATCAACTTGTAAAAGTGCATGTACCATTATATGACCCCTTTAAATTACATTTTTAACCACACGTCCATATTTTACGCAAAATTGGGTTAAAACAACCCAGCGTTTTGTAGAGTAATTCTATTAATGTAGCTGAACTGAAGCAGCAGAGCTTTGAGAATACAGCAGATTTTTTCTTTTCTTTAAACTGACAGTTTGAGTTGAGATTATATGCTTGGCCTGTTCTGTTGATTTGATTCGGCTCAATGAAAGCATCAGTTATCCAGAGCTGTGTTCAGTATGCTGGGATGGGCTGACAGCACGGCGGAGGGAGGGAGAAGAGGATGAATGTCAATGAGAATAGAAAGGGAGGGCTGCATCGTCTCACTGCTGTCATTCTCATAAATACAAGCAATGAAATCGATCACTCAATTAATTCTTTTACTTTCTGTGTCCCCTATGGTGCTCCTTGCTCTCTTTCAATTTTTCCTCTGTCTTTTCCCCCCCCATCTCTAATATCTCTGGTTGCCGGGGAGATTGACAGCGGCGTTGTGTGGTTCCTGGAATCTCAATCAAGGCTTGTAATTCCGGAGTCAACAGAAACCGACAGGCACTTCAGTGGCCCTCGATACCCAGCGGTCTCTGTGTGTCATGGAGTGAATATAACAGGTACTAAAGTGTGTGGGAATGACTCATAGATGTTTGTTTTTCTGCATTAGTGTACCCACACTTTGCCGCAGAATGGCCATTTTATATTACTAAATAATATAAAGGATATTGGTGACTTCAGCCGGAACAAAGACCTTGAGCATATAGGCTTTTAAAAAGTAAATAGGGTCCGTGGGTTTCATGTTGACTTTAAGGAGATCTCATTTGTGATATGTCTTTAGGAGACAGTATAATGTCTCTATGGTTGTCTAAAGGCCAGTTCTGCCCTTTAATCTCTCTCCTCCTCCCTCTTTTTTTCCATCTTGCTTGACTCCTTGTCTCCATGGTGATCTTCTGCTTTACGTCTTTCACTCATCTCTCTTGTTCACTTGTTCTGTAAGTGCTGAGTGTGTGTGGCAGCAGGTGGGTTGTAATAAGGATGGGAAAACTACTGTTTATGTCATTTGTTTCTCTTCCTTTCTATCTCGCTCGCCTAATTGTGTGCGCTAAAACAAAAAGGTTTTTTTGGGGGTTTTTTTGCAAAAAAACAAGCTCCTGAGGAGAACATGAGGGGGCGGGAAGATCGAACCCATCACCTTGGCGTTGTTAGTGCTATGCTTTAATTGCTACTAGTTTACCAAAAAGTTAATTTTGTCATGTAATCTCTCTCATGTTGTTGCAAACCCATTTCTTCAGAGTTTCATAAAAGAAGATATTTTGCTATATTATGTTTTTGTCACACCACAACACATAGTGACTAGGTGGTTTTAATTTCCAAGAAGGTGCCATAAGAGTGTTAGTTATTCATAAAATAATAATAAAAAAATTGTCCCTTTTATTTGAAATTGAATTATTTGTACTTATTTTTAATAAATTGTATTATTTTTTACTTTTATTATTCTGTATTATATAAATTATATTATTATATACTATAATTATAAATAATATTATTGTATAATATTTTTTAAATAATTTAATTTAAATAAAAACCATTAATAATAATTATCATTTTATTTTATTTTATTTTGTATTTTATTTATAATTGTATTATTTGCTCTTATACAAAATAGTTTACATGGATTATTTTATTCATAACTATTATTCGCATTTATGCAAAATTATGAAAACATCAATAATGTTTATTTATTTAATAAAAAAAAAATCTTTATCATTTTATTTTATTATTTACTGTTTTTGTCCTGCTACTCACGAGTCCTCCTGCCCCTCTAAAAACAGACCTGAAACCCATTTTTGGTTTTATTTTCTGTTTTAATATACATAAACGTGAAGATCCAAAACCATCTTTCATTGATGTTTTCTTGTTTATTTTGCTCTAACTCATCTTTAGACTTATTAGCCTTCTCTCCATTGATTCATTCAGTCTCTCTCTCCCCACCCTCCATACTCCTTCACCTTTCTCTGACTCATTTCTCTGACGTATTCTCTTACGTGTGGAGCGGGGGCTCTTTTCATTTTTCTATTTCTTAACAATACATCAGTATTCCTAATGAGAAGAAATGAACATTGACGTCAGCCGGTTTCTCCTAGTCTTTTTGTCTCTCTTGCAGTCTCCTGTGCTATCAATTCTGTTCTGTCCCTTTCAGAACTCTTTGGAGCATTGAAATGTCCAAGCGCCTGCATCTGATGGTGACCTTGTGTTTTTGTGGAACTATCCGCATGTTCTGTGGTCAGATGTGTTGGGTGAGCTGCCACATTCACCAGCTGTGATAAGCCCGACACCATCTGCTTCATTCTGGAACAGTTTATCACCCTTTTTGAGCAGCATTCAGGAAGATTTTAAAGCATTTAGGAACCTTCAAAGCATTCTAGCAGATGGTACAGTCTTTAAGATAATATCTTCAGCTGGTACAGTCTTTAAGAGTCACTGATATTGAGAATAAGTAGCGTTGCTGGTCAGGGTTAGGGTTATGTTGTGTTTTAGAAGCTGATGTTTCCACCAAGCTTTTTAATTGACTTTGTCAAGACCAGTTAAAGGTGCAGTAAACGATTTCGGAGAAACACTGTGGATATTTGAAATCAACCCAAACAAACACACTTCTCTCTTCATTGCTCCGCCCCCAAAATGCTCAAACACGCAATGCAAGAGCGGATGTCTCTTTATGTTTGCTGAAGCGAAGCAAAATAAAGCGAAGGAAACGAACGAACGAACAAGGAAGAATAAAAAACATCCAAGAGTATATACAAGCAAGAGTTGGTTGACTCTCAAATCTGTCCTGTTACTACAGCTAACATTACAACTACAGCATATCTTGGTTCTGTGAAACATAGCAAAACCAATGTTCTCACATATGGAGCAGAAAATATGCAAATTCAGCGTCTATTTTCACATGTCACAATAAAAAAAAGTCCATATCACAACAGTGCAGGTGAGCTACCGAGCAGTTTTCTATGTCAAAAGAGCTGGTTATATGTTGCAAACATCAAAATGTGTTCGTTTACAAATCATACACTATGGTAAAAGTATTTTGAGGTCAAAACAAGTGAACCAAGTGAATATATATATCGATAATTGCCACATAATCATAATTTGTGTGAAAATGAATAAATGTTGTTGGTGTTTTACTCTGACTCAGTTGGAAACTGTAGCGAATTGTATGAATTGGTATGTTTTTGGAGTTTAGCAAAAAAATGAGGTAGACGCACTTTTTCCAATGAGCCCATGTTGACTTTTTGTAAATAAAACCAGCATGAAATTTCATTATTGGCTAGTAATTTCAGCAGGTTAGAGACTGGTAAATTGGATGTATTATATATTTGTTGTATTGAGATTCTTGTGAATCTCTGGCTTCGAAACTCCCTCTAGCCCACGCGAAACCAGCGTGAACACACTGTTGTTATTATGGCAGATTGTGCGAATTAGATTCCTCATACAGTGCATCGCAGAGACGGTTATAATTATAAACAGTCAAGAAATGAGCCAAGCAACTGCTTAAGTGTGTGTGTGTATGTATATGCAGGGTTTCATGAAAAGTTTTCACACCTTTAATGAATCATAGTTCTGAGAAAAACACTGAGCAGTGAGGAGAAAACACAGTAAAAGTGACCTTTGCTTTCATAGCCGAGCGCAGTTGGAGTCTCTCTGTTCATTAAAATCATCCAGCTCTACATCTGCACAGATGGAGAGAGAGAGAGAGCCAGAGGAGGCCTGTATGTAAGGGAAAGAGGTGACAGCCCTGTCACAGTGCTAAAAGTGCCAGAGTTTGACCGCACAGTGAGTTTCTCATTAGATCTTGCCTTCCCACATGTACACAGAGCTGCCCGCCTCTCTCTCTCTCTCTCTCTCTCTCGGTGGAGGGGCTATAAATATATCCCAGTGATGACTCATCTACCAGACATATCAATATCTCTAACTACACACACGTTGGGTTTCCATGTTTTATGGGGACTTTCCATAGACAAAGTGATTTGTATACTGTACAAGCTGTATATTCTGTCCCTTACCCCTAGACCTACCCGTCACAGAAATCTTTCTGCATTTTTACATTTTCCAAAAAACAGTTAGAATGATTTATAAGCTGTTTTCCTCATGGGGACCAAAACATGTCCCCACAAGGACAAGGATTTCAGAATGATATTGCCATCTTTGTGTTGATTTTTGTCCCCATAACGTAGTGTATACCTGAAACACACACACACTTATTCACTCCAACAGAACACACATCGTTAAATATCGTAGCCACAATTACATCAACTGCTGCTGTAGTTTGAAATTGTGAAATACTAATGATACTATTTATAATTTTTGTCATGTTTAGTCTTGTATTGCATCTTTATCCTTCTTCATTATTTGTTTCATTATTATTAGTAGTACTTATACTTAGGGACTTGAAGAAACCCTTAACCAGGGATGAACAAATATCCATCCATCCAATCTATCCTGTCAATCTTGTGTATGTATATGGACACATTTGTTTCCCTCATCTTCCCCGATGATTATTTTGTTGATTGCTTTTCTTCTGATTTGTCATTCTCCAGCTTTCACTGCTAGTGTCACAGATGGAGAAGAGCAAACACATCCCGACAGTCAGTCTGCTGTCTATCACTCTCTCTACCCCTCTCTCTCTCTCTCTCTCTCTCTCTCTCACACTCACTCACTCACTCACATACACACACGCACACACAGACTCAAACTCACACACGCTCAATTTGGCGATGTGTAACTTCTAGTGTCGTACAACATCTGGAATTCAAAATCTAATTCAAACCAGTAAGTTCATTTCTCGAAACAATTCGTACAAACAGCACCACACAATGGACTACTTGCAAAAGCCTTGTAATGAACACAATGACAAGTCCTTGAGTCACTGTTTACATACAAGATAGTCAAAATGCTGTCGTGTTTTCATATAACAGTGTACTCTGTCAGTATTTTCAGATGTAAATTATGACAATGATTGAAAATTCAACAGTACAAATTTACACGATGTGGGATATTGATGGCAAGATACTGGACAGTATTCACAGTTACACTTTTACTGTTGATCTATCAGCAAATTACAGTACAATGTAATTGAAATATAAAGAAAAAGACAAGACTCTCTCTCTCTCTCTATATATATATAAATAATATGCATTGTATATATGTATGCGTGTGTGTATTATGCCTCTATGAAGTATATTTACTGTATAATGTAAAATGCAAGTGGACTACTGTAATATAGTATTACAGTAAATATTCAGTTTAGTGAACATTGTCTGATTACTTAACTGTTCTGTCTACAAACGTTTGAATGATTGAGGATATTCGGCTGTACCTTTCGACCCGCCTTGGTGGCCCTTTATTTAATCAGAAACATGTCTGCAATCTTGGCCTCCTCTACCTCTTCCACTGTTTTTCCTCCGTACCCTTTCACCACACATCCTTACTCCTTCTTCCCGGCTGTTGACCCTGTTTGATTCCTTGTTGTTCTTTCATTATAAGAAATTGTAACTGTGTTTTGTCTATATATATATATAACCCTGTCTATATATCAACCAGAGAACTAGTTGATCATTGGTTGATCTAATGCTTTGAATTCCCCGTTATTAGTGAAATTGAAGATTCATCTGCGCAATTCATCAATTCAGGACACATTTACAAAAAAAGTTGAATAGAAATGTATAGAACATATACTTTATGCATTATGACAACTAGTTCAACTATTTTGCACTTAATGCAATGAACTAATGCCTAGATGTTTTTTAGGGGTAAGACTATTCAACAGAGAATGAGTATAATAATATATAAAATATTATATATTTTGAGCAACATGACATTAGCGATTGATAATGGAGGAAACAGCAGATAACTATACGTAATCAATTGCGTGAATGTACCAAATACCAAAGCATTTGCAACTTGTTCAAAGGAATTACTTTTATGATGTGGACAAGTGACTAGATGATGTAGAGGTTGAACACGTATAGTTTTGAGAATTTCAGCTGTGATCTGAGAAATGTGCCAAAGCGAAAAACTGTAAAAAAAATAAATGATGTACAAGAAATGAGAAATAGAAAATAATATTAATCTGTTAGAGGACAAACCTACTGAGACGTTAATCATTTTCATTCTACTGTAAATCAACTTGTCACTCAAATTATGTTGATATACAAATTTTAAATAACATTTCATTTAAAAAGAAAGTATGTTCATAAATGTTCTCAGACTTTTGGAGCCCATTGTGAGAGGAGGACTGAGACACTGACAGTAATCCATACTATTGACTTGCTGTGTTTGATGTTTGCTGAGATTTTAATAATGGGGTTTTATTGAACAGTAAATGTTTTGTGGATACCGCAATATTCATTAAGGCCTGATTGGAACAGAAGGTGCACGCACGATAGGGTGAGGGAGAGAGGCTTCGTAGGATTAGTCATAAATTGAAACTGGGAGAATCATGATGTGTTTGGCACTGGCAGTGATACATGTTTACCACAAGCTCCAGTGGATCCTCTGATAGAATCCCTTCTCTTGCTTGTCTGCTGATTTGCAGCCAGTGATTCGAGTCAAAGAGCCTGAAATGTACCTAAATATATCCATGCAAAAGTTGACACATGATTTTTATATTTTGCACTACAATAATTGAGTAATAATAATAATGATCTATCTATCTATCTATCTATCTATCTATCTATCTATCTATCTATCTATCTATCTATCTATCTATCTATCTATCTATCTATCTATCTATCTATCTATCTATCTATCTATCTATCTATCTCATCCATCCATCCCTCTGTCTGTCTGTCTCATCCATCCATCCACCCACCCATCCATCTACCATCCATCCATCCGTCCGTCTGTCTGTCTCATCCATCCATCCAACCATCCATCTACCATCCATCCATCCGTGAGTCTGTCTGTCTGTCTCATCCATCCATCCATCCATCCATCCATTCCTCTGTCTGTCTGTCAGTCTCATCCATCCATCCATCCATCCATCCATCCATCCATCCATCCGTCTGTCTCTCATCCATCCATCCACCCACCCATCCATCTACCATCCACCGTCCGTCCGTCCGTCTGTCTGTCTGTCTCATCCATCCATCCATCCAACCAACCATCCATCCATCTATCTGTCTCATCCATCCATCCACCCACCCATCCATCTACCATCCATCCATCCATCCGTCCGTCTGTCTGTCTGTCTCATCCATCCATCCGTCTATCTGTCTCATCCATCCACCCACCCATCCATCTACCATCCATCCATCCGTCCGTATGTCTGTCAGTCTCATCCATCCATCCGTCTGTCTGTCTGTCTCATCCATCCATCCACCCACCCACCCATCCATCCATCTACCATCCATCCGTCCGTCTGTCTGTCTGTCTGTCTGTCTCATCCATCCATCCATCCGTCCGTCCGTCCGTCCGTCCGTCTGTCTCATCCATCCATCCATTCCTCTGTCTGTCTGTCTGTCTGTCTGTCTGTCTCATCCATCCATCCATCCATCCATCCATCATCCATCCATCCGTCTGTCTGTCCCATCCATCCATCCATCCATCCGTCCGTCTGTCTCATCCATCTGTCCGTCCGTCCATCCATCCATCCATCCGTCCATCCATCCATCCATTCCTCTGTCTGTCTGTCTGTCTCATCCATCCGTCCGTCCGTCCGTTTCTGTCTAAGATTTTTTGCAGTGTTTATAGGTGATAGCAGTATGAAATGTGAGATTTGACAACCCAATATCATAAAAAAACTATTGTTTTTATAAGGTGGCGATTTCGTATGAATTTGTATGATGTGAAAAAAGTAAACATGTAGGTCCTCCCCTAATCCTACCCGCCACTGAGTCGTAAGCAGATTGTACGAACTCGTATGAATTAGCCACCAATCCACCAAACCAAAAAAAGTTTCCATGAGATTGTCTTGGGTATAATGTAGCATGACCGATGCGCGGTCGAATTATTTATCTGTTCCTGATCCACAGCGTTTGACTCATTCTATTTAATTAAAACAATGATGCTTGATTTGATGTTTTCAACACCTCTTACCTCTTCCATTCACTGACTTTATTTTCTCTTGCACAAAGCTATGCTGACTTGTCACCAAGTTTCTAAGAATTTCTTTGTCTGCATCCCATCTCCACCTCCTGATGATCTCTAAAGACAGTCGCTGTCAGCTTGTGGCCTTGGTTTCCATGGACACCGATACTCGCTCTAAGCACTGACTTGTTTAGTTGACTCTAGTGTTATATAGGCGCGCTTTGAAGCAGCAATCCGCCGAGCATTGAGTGGCGCACATCACATGAGGATTCAAGCCCCGGATGTTTAAAGAGTAATAATTAAATAGTCTGACGTTTAACGAGCAAGGTCACAGATATGTGCTTTAATTAAGCGTACTTGTTCAAAATATCTTGTCCCACTCTTGAATTTGCACAATTCTGATAGACCATTGAGATTTGTTTTAAAAAAAGGAACCTTACTTTTAGTTGTATCGGGAAATGTATTTTTACATTCTTTAAAATTTGGACATGCATGAAAGTAAATCTAAATTGCCTTTTGCAAACCAATTTCCTGCTGTAATGGAACATTGAATATTTATTTAATGTTGACTTGCTTTGGAATATGGCATATCTTAAGTAAATATTGCATTTTTTTCATAAAATGTTTACATGAACAAGATTTTTGCATAAAAAAAAACAAGTCATCAAGGACTAGTCTATTCTGAGCTATAATAAAGAACATTCAAGCATATTATTATCATTACTTTGACATTACTAGGCAAAAGGTACTGTAGATATGGAGTTCAGTGATTCTCTCTAGGGTAAATTATATGATGCTGACATCTACTGGTGAATCACAAGAGATCCACCTAAATGTACTATTAAATGAAATTACACGTTCTCTTATAATTTATATATAGACAAATCTATTTAAAATCATAAATATGAACCATTCTGATGATAATTTCTTAAAACTAAAAACATTTTCAGAAAATAATGGCACATGAATAATACTCAAAAGATCCCCTCATAATTCACAAAACTTTATTCCGTATAACATAGTTTCAAGGCCAAATCACAAATAAATAATGGAGTTGTTTGCTATGACCTGCTTGTCATAAGACACTAACCACCCACACAGAGGAGAAAAGACCCCAAACCCAGTCAGTAACAAAGACTAAACATATTTAAAGGAGTTAATACATCTGCTAAATGCAGTTGACCTAAAAGTTATATTTAGGGAGCGGGCAACAGAAGGAGAGAGAATGAATCCACCAAACATCCTCTTTGTGTGTCTGAAATGCTCAATAGATCTGTGTGCAGACATTAAACGTCATTCTGAATCAAGAGCTTCAAGAACGTAGTTCTAGAATGTGGTTAGAGAGACATGTTGATGGTATCAGAGTCCTGAACTCTGCCATTCATTTGGGTTAGTTGTTGCCAAGGACATGACTGACAGGTGAATGCACCAATCAGATTACGGTTCCCCTCATAAAATCAGAAATAAGGAGGAGCTCTCTCTGGACTAACAGCTGATTGGCCAGCTGCTTGCGGCTGGAACCAATGATATTGCAGGATGTAAATGAAGCACAATCAAGGTGAGCAGAATAGCAGCTCTAAGAGGGGATGAGTCACTCCCTGAATTCAAAGAGAAAAATAAATTAATCAAAGGTATAAATTCCTATAAACCACTTTTAATTTCCACTGTGTAAAAAAAGGCAATCAACATCCTCCATCGAGCTTAGGAAAGGCAGACTTGTCTAGCTTAGGAACACCATTTGCTTTCAGTTCCTTTTAGGACAAAGAAAAATAGTAACAATAATAAAGTACTTTCATTAAAGAGCATCGTGTTGTGATGGTAAAGCTGGAGTGTTTCTACAACAAAAGATTAACCAAAGCTGTGCCTAAAGGAATCCAGAAATATAAAAAAAAACAAAGGTTAAACTATTTGTCTTGAAAATGTTATGTGCAAAAAAAAGAGAAAAAAAAGTACATTTTCACATAAATAATGAATAAATGTACAGATTTAGAAACATTTGTCCGAGATATTCGAAGCTTGTTTGGTTTACATCTCCTGAATCATGCGAAGTCAAATGCGAATCATAATGCATCAGTTGTCAATTCATGTTAGAGATCTGCACAGTCCGAATCAGAATAAATGCGTCTCTTCCGTTACATCACAGAGGCTGGAGACGCTCTTGGGGCCGGACTGTGCGTATCATTTAATGCATCTCCGAATACATAACTCTATTGCACATTCAAATTCACACATCTCCTCTTTGTTGAAGTCAATAATCATTTCATACAATGACAATATCACAATATAATAAAAAATGGCCATTTAAGAAAACAAAAAGGGTACCCAAACTACTCCACTTAAACACTTCATCCATGCGACACAATGGCTGACATCATACTGTACATGACATTTTAAAAAGGAATAAAGGCTTTACAAATTCAGACAAAAAAATAAAATCAAAATGAGTTCAAAGTAATATACGCTGAAAGTATGGAGTCATACATTTTGTGTGATCCTTAGGCAAACCCTGTAGACATGAGTAAAGGAACATGGGAGAGCAGAGCGGTACAAGGAGTGAATTTTTCAGATGAAGAGCAGATATTAAATGCAAAGGATACACATGACATTTGGATGATGTATGGGAGTGAAATTGGAGTTTCCCTGACAAAAAAAAAAAAAAAACCTCAGTATAGCTTTTTCTGTATTAGAGCACATCTCTGGCTTAAGACTGCTCTCCATAACAGCTCTTTGCAGCATTTAAACTGCTTTGGTGTTGAATTAGAGCTTTTCTTCTCGCATTAGAACAGCTATCCGGTTTAATACTGGTCTCGCCTGGTCAGGATCGTTAGGAGTTTTTGCAGCTCTTTCTAGGTACACAGTCCTCAATGTGCTCTAGCACTTGAACTACATTAATAATTTCACACAGGGCAACCGTAACAGACTTTGGATACAGGTAAACAACAGAAGCCGAGGTTCAAAAGTAACAAAATGTCAAGTACACACTCCAGAATTCCATTTTGAGAAAAAAAAAGTTACATAGTAACAGATACATTTAGAGCAACATTCCATACACATCCAAATCTTGCACGGCTCACAAAGCTGTTTCAGACCAAAACATCAGTCCTTGAAAAAAAAAAATCTAAGCTAACAAAGAAATAAGCAACAAAAAATGTAAAACGCTTCCCTGCATAGACTCGAGATGACAATTCAGTGTGACTGATTTGCAGTAGGGTGGAATCATCAAGCGCATCCTACAGAATAATGTGAGGGCGGGGTGTCTACCAAAGACAGCCAATGAGAGAAAAGGAAGAGAGAAGTGGGTGGGGTCCAAAGTCTCACAGTCTGTAGGTTGTATTGTGTCTTTTCCAGGAGTCACTCTCGTGAATCATCTGAGAAAAGTGCGCTATTCAGTACCTGCTTCAGCAGGTGACGTTTGCTTTCGCTCGGTTCCCTCTCATCAAACCATAACCAAAATTCAAGTGTCACTGTTTTGATCGCAGAACATCACAGGAAGCAGGAAGGCAGAGGATTGTGGGTTGTTTTTTTTGTCGTATATAGGCATTGTGGTATGGTGTGTCCTAAACCCCTTACCCCCACATCACACCACCGGCTGACCCCTGGTTTCATTCACTTGCCGCCGTACATCCTCTCGATATCGTCCTGATAGTGCGTTTTTAGTTCCTTGCGTTTGAGTTTGAAGGCGTCGGTAACCAGGCCCGTCTCGGGCGTCCAGGGTTCGGGGCTCAGACGGATTTTCTTTGGGATCTCAAAGCGCTCCAGCTTACCTGTGAATCAGAACAAAGAGATTATATTTAAAATTTACAACTAAAACAAAAATGGAAAACATAGAGAGAGACATTTTAAGTGAATTGTTTTTCACTGGAACTGGGCCAACGGAATCACATGATCCTTCAGAAATCATTCTAATATGCTGATTTGTTGCTCAAAAAAACATTTCTTATAATATCAATGTTGAAAACAGATGTGCTGCTTATTTTTGAGGAAACCGTGAAACATTTTTTTTCCAGGATTCTTTGATGATGGAAAGTTCAAATGAACAGTATTTATTCGAAATAGATGTTTTGTGGCATTAGAAATGCCTTTACTGTCACTTTAGATCAATTTAATGCATCCTTGCTGAATAAAAGTATTGGTTTCACTTTATTTTGATGGTCCCTTTAACACTACATGTCTACTAACTCTCATTAGAGTGTTAGTAGAGTATTAGTAGACTGTTAGGGTTAGAATAAGTTGACATGTAGTTGCAAAGTTACTTATAGTCAGTAGAATGTCTATTGGAGGAGCATCACAGTAAAGAGTTAGCAGATATTAAGCAGACCGTCTACTAATACTGTAAATGAGAGTTAGTTGACATATAATTGCAAAGTTACTTATAGTCAACAGAATGTTCAAAAGGGACCATCAGAATAAAGTGTTACCAAAGTATTCATTTCTTTCAAACTAAATCTATATATTCCATTTTCCCAATTGTGATTTTGCCCTGTTGTTGACAGACCTGTTATAGCCGCTTCTGTGATGATACGTAGAACCTCTTTCTCCATCTCTGCATGGTTGCAGATCTCTTCCCATGATCCTCTGATGCCCCTCTGCGCAGCAAGGGTGGTTAACTGCTTCTGATTGGGCACCACAAACCCAATCACATAAGACTCGTCACTGTGTAGAGAGGGAAAGATTTATGCATCTCATCTATGAAGCATGTGTGAGTGCTGAATTGTCACAGTATGTATGGGCACATTTGCACTCACCTGTTGGCATAAGCACAGATGTTGTCGATGAATGAGCAGTTTTTGAGCACAGCCTCCACTTTGCCCAAAGACACGTATTCACCAGCTTGCAACTTCACCAGGTCCTTCTTACGATCTACACACACACAGGCCAAAACCATTAAAAGAAACGTACATAAAAACTACTATGAAACACTTAAATAGTGCTGAGATTTTATTGCCTGGTTTCACAGACAAGGCTCAAGCCTAGTCCCAGACTAAAATGCATGTTTGAGTTGTTTTAACTCAAAGCAACTTGCACCGAGATATCTTAAAGTATGTCAGTGCCATTGTTTTGTCTCAAAATGTACACCAGTAGTGTTTTTTTCTAAGGCTAAAAGCTACTTCAGGCCATTTTCAGACCTACAGATGGTTTGCTTTGTTCTGAAACAGTGAATTAATGTTACATTTTCTTCTTTGTTCGGTTCGCTTTCACAAGGCAACATTTCATAGCATACCAAATGTGTTTATGCAAGTCATATGTGAGTAAAGCTGTCCTCTTCTTGATCAGTTTCATCTGCGTCATTCATCAAGATGGATTGACAAGTTCACTCCGCGAGCTTATTGTGGCTTTATCTGTAGCTGTCCTGACACGCAAACACTTACGAATATAGCAGTCATTCCCGCTGATTATTAACTGATTATATATATTTAATTATATAATACAATATTTTCCCCTGTGGTGAAAATCCAGCTTTTAAATGTTGTTTATATGTGTCTATGTGGTGTTTTTAATAAGCTTTAAGACAAACCATGTGCAAATTCACAAGTCGATACCATTGCCGAGTATTTAAAACTGCAGTGAACCAAAGACAGTCTCAAAAACGCGGTTCGAAATCGCTGGTGTTTCTGACGTCACAAACTACCTTGTAACCAATTACGTCAACATGTGGATCTCTGAGCTGGTGTGAGTGGAGGCGGGGCTAATTTGCATATTCATAGAACCGCGTATACTAAATGAGGCAAGTGTGTAGAGTTACATTAAAACTATTTTAAGGCATGATGATTTTTTTTTTTTATCAAGGAAACAAATGCTTAAATATGTAATTTGGATGATCAAAGATGAGTTTTTAAGGGATGAAATGATTGAATACAGGGGGACTTTAAGATGAAGAGACGCTCTTTGGTTTTCAACTGTGATAACTAATGTGCTCACTCACAGAATCAGACACTGCTTCTTTTTATAGAACAAATTTCCGGTTATGAATTATGAGACCGCTTGATTTGCGGGTCCATTGGGTCGGATTGCTTTCTTACCACCCCAGAGCTCGTTTTCAATCGGGCTGAGACCACCTTGTTCAGGCGATCTCGGAGCGACTGTTTTGGTGCAGATCAGAGCGTGATCGCCATGTTCATATATGCTTAAACCAACCGAACTAAAGGAGGAAATGCACCAGATTCCAACACAAAAGCTCCAAATGAGCCAGATGTGGCAATACCCTAAATGTCCTAACTGAACAAAGGCCTACTCCTGGTTTAATCTAACCAGGCCTATGTCTTGAAAGAAGGTTCGTGTGTATGTGCGTCTCTCCACACCGATAATCTTGAGGCAGCCGTCAGGGTGAAACTCTCCGATGTCTCCGGTGCAGAACCAACGCTGGCCGTTTGCATCCACAAAGAAGTCCTCTCGATTCTTCTGCTCATTTTTATAGTAACCCATTGTGACGTTGGGACCGCCAATCACAATCTCTCCTCGTGGGTTTGGTTTATCGGTGCTGAAATAACCACCTATGGACAGAAAGAAAAAGACATTAGAATGGGCAATATTTAATAAGATTTAAAATCTCAGTATCTTAATATTTAAAAAGCTGAACTGGCCTTCCTCCCAGTCCTTCAGCATGATCTCGGAGCACACCAGAGGAGCTCCAACACGTCCGGTGCTGTAATCAGAAACTAAACAAACACACAGTATGAACACACTTTTATACATTTACATCATATGTTTATATGAGCTAGAATTTACCCTCTCTTTACTATTAATACTGCCTTTGCAGGTTCCTGTAATCTAATGAATCCCCATTAACCCAATGGATTAACCCAGGCTTTTATTCAAGACCCCATGCCATTGATTAAATGTATTAATCCCAAGGTTCCAATACTTTTTGACCCATGAATTCCTATGACCTTTTTCTTAGTCGTTTGTGATTGCTGGATAATGATTTTTAATTACAAAGAGACTGCAGTCAAAGAGCAATTATTTCTGGCCAATTAAACATTTCAGAGCTGAACATAACACAAAACATGGTTTTTTTCCTGAAAGAAAATTAAGGAATAAATTGAAGGGAATACATAATGTAAGTGCATAAAAGCATAAACACTTAATTTTGTTAAAATATTCATTTTACATTTGCATATCAAGTAAATGTATCAAAGATACATTAGATATTTGTATTGGAAAACAGGACAAAAATACTGAGGAAGATTGGAATTTAATGCCAATACTTTATGAATGAAAGACTTTCTGCTCTGATTTTTAGACCTTAATTTGTTAGGGAGAATTAAGACTTTTTAAGACCCGCAGAAACCCTGAAAAATAAATTAATAAATAACTAAATAATTTTCCAAGCCTTTATTATGACTTCTCCCAATATTTCTAGGTTTTCCATGAGCGTGGGAATCCTGCAACTAGGGGGGCAGGTTCACAAATATCTTCTTAAAGAAGTTTGATTTAAAGATACATTTTAAGTACATAATAAATGTTTTTTAAGAGCAGTTCCTTAAGTTCACATTTTTTTATGCTGCCTGCATATTGTAGTAATAATCATAAAAAGCATGCACTATATTTTCGTCGCAACTAGCTCCAGCACTCAATGTAGCATTTTTTAATGCACCGTTTATTTTAAAGTTATTTTACGACATGAGGGTGAGTAAATGATGACAGCATTTTAATTGTTGGGTGAACTATCACGTTGAGAGGTTATTTACAAAGATTTTTAAGAACATTCTTTTCAGGAATTTGAATTCTTCTCAAGTTTTGCCTTTGGAACAATCTTAAGACAAATAATAAGAACATTCTTAAGAAATGTTTTTAGGAATACAAAATATTCTTAAAGTCACCATGAAAACAAAATTGACCATTCTTGTTTGCTATGATATATTGTAGCATTTATTATAAATGATTTATCCACGCACATAGTTTTTGTTTTATTCATGTGCCCTTGTAATCTTTAATTAAACTAACTTTCCCTTCCTCTTGCAACATCATCTTTTCTCTTTTCTGATGACTTGTTTACCGGCGCGAAGACGGGACAACCTGTCACTCACATGAGATCGACCAACAGAAAACCACAACGATCCAACGAACCAATCAATTCCCGAAGGACAAAATCAAGTCCCGCCCTACATGTTTCTTGTTCAAGAAGCCGTTTCTCTCAGATATACGTCACAATAAGGGTGAAAAGACTAATCGCAACTCTGTTTGATGATGACTTTAAGTTCAAAAATAAGAAAACATCAGTTAAGAATAATTTTATTCTTTTGTGAATCCGACCAAGCTTTTAATTCTATATAATTATTTCAATACTAGAACCTACACCCCTTGATTTGAAGTAATGATACACCTTTTAATTCTAGAGCTCACACTACGTTCGCCTTCCCTTATAAGTGAGCTTTGCTACAGCTGCGTTTAGTCCCAATACTCCTGTCCGGAGTCCTAGCTTCACTTCTAAGTGAATCCCATGCTTACACTCGCTGATGGTCCCAGCTCCGCAGGTCTCGGTGAGACCATAGCCTTGTCCCACAGGACAGCAGAAACAGATGTTCATGAAACGCTGAGTAGCTGCGGATAAAGGAGCTCCGCCAGACAACAGCACACGCATGTGACCACCCAGCAACGAGCGAACCTTCTTGAACACAAGCCTGCAGAACACAAAAACAAGATGACATTGGACATTAAATAATATAACGGAGAAAAATATTCCTGAATCTAAACAAACCCAGCAAGTTTTGGAAGAAATCACGTTAATATTATTGTATTATACCTGTCACAGAGAGGCGTGCTGTATCCTTTAGAGAGCTGCTCCATCTTGTAGTTATACGCCAGAACAAAGAGAGTTTTCTGCACACTGCTCATCTCATCAACTTTAGTCATCACGTTCTTATAGATCCGGTCCATAATCTCCTACACAATAGACATAATAGCTGTGAGTGAAGTGTTTCTCTCTCATTAAGACCAGGGCTGGGTATTTGACACAAATTTCGATTCGATAAATATCCGCTCTCAATTCAATGTGATTTGCTATCGATTCATTTGGATATAAATCAGGTACAGTACATGTCAGCTTTTTCTCATGGAAAACAAAGTCTCAACTAAAGCTGCATCAACTGAAAACAGCACAGACTAAAATATTGATTCCTGGGATTTAAAGTCCCCTTGTGGTGAAAATCAAGTTTTAATATTGTTTATATGTCTATGTGGTGTTTTTTTTTAATAAGCTTTAAGACAAACCATGTGTAAATTCATAAGTCAACACCATTGCTGAGTATTTTCTCGTTAAAACTGCAGTGAACCAAAGACAGTCTCAAAAACGTGGTTTGAAATCTCTGGTGTTTCTGACGTCACAAACTACCTTGTAACCAATTACGTCAACGTGTGATCATCAAAGAGTGGATCTCTGAGCTGGTGCGAGTGAGTGGAGGCGGGGCTGATTTGCATATTCATAGAACCGTGTATACTAAATGATGCAATGGTGTAGAGTTACATTCAAGCTATTTTAAGTTAAAGACATTTTTTCAATGAAAAAACATTTAAATGTGTCATTTTGGTGATCAAAGATGATTTTTAAGGGATTCAATTATTACTACAGGGGGACTTTAAGAATCGATATAGGTTCATCAAAATAAGAATCGATTTAAATCGAGAAATCAATATTTTCAACCCAGCCCTAATTATGACCACTGTGTGCGTTTATGTGGATGTGAGTTCTTACAGGAACAGCTGCCATCAGTGTTGGTCTGAGCATACTGGTGTCTCCTTTACTGCCCTTTTTAATTTTAGATGACTGTGGGAGAAGAGACAAAACAAGACAAGATATTGCACATTAGCAATTTTAGTTTTTCTTCGCATTATCATCATTGTTTGCAGTTATGATGCAAATGCTTTGGCAATCAAAAGTATTCTGAGATTGTAAAAGAGCTTGACATGGTGTCATGATGTCACAATAGCATGACTAAAGTGTCTGTGTGTGTGTTTGTACCTGGTCAGCAAGAGTCTGAGGTGACGAATATCCAATCCGGCAGCCATGTGACACGCATACTAGTTCAGCGCTGAGCTCCAGGACATGAGCAAGTGGCAGGTAGCCAATATAGGTGTCATTCTCACTGTCACAATAAAAAAGAAACATTGTTAACAGAAAACCCTATGCCAATAACTAAAGCTACTGCAGACACAGAAAGCATCAAAATGGCTAGAATACTTTAAGTACAGCTTTAAAAGTGTCTCTATACTGCACCCTCTTTAAACTGTGAGCTTTTGCACATCCTGCACTGATGTACAGTTAATGCATCTATTTTTTATTCTTCCTGTTTATGTTTATACTCATAGATTTTCATTCTGGTAGTTTATTTTTTATTTATGTTTCTCTTTCACTTTCTCATCTTACCTTATAGATGTCTATCTTATTATTAATATAATTTCCCCCCCTTGTTTTTTACTTTTTCCTAGGCACTAGTGTCCAAGACAAATTCCTTGTACATGTAAAAGCCACTGTACTTGTGATTCTGATTCTAAATGGGAAAACAACTTAATTTCACAAAATATTCACACAATGTCAAGCGTCACATTTTGGAACAGTAAACAAAGTCACCTGAACCGTCCAGTAACACATTAAAGAATAAATACATAGGAATCAAACTTTCATTCGAATTTATACATTTAAATATACAATATTGTTCGTATATTGTAAACGTATATTGTTTACAATATAAACAATAAGTTTGGGATCGGTAAGATTAGTTAATGTTTCTGGAAGCACTCTCTTATGCTCAATCAAGGCTGCATTTATTTGATCAAAAATACAGTAAAAACAATAATATTGTTAAAAAATTATATAAATAAAAAATATTGAATTTTTTAACTGAATTTTCAGCATCATTACTCCATTCTTCCGTGTCACATGATCCTTCAGAAATCGTTCTAATACGCTGATTTTATTATTATGCCGAAAACATTTGTGCTGCTTAATTTTTTTGTGGATTCTTTGAAGAATAGAAAGTAAAAAAAAAACAGTGTTTATTTGAAATAGAAATATTTTGTAACATTATACATGCATTTACTGTCACTTTTGATCAATTTAATGCGTCCTTGCTGAATAAAAGTATTAATTTTACTGACCCCAAACTATAGTGAACATTAATTAGTGAATGGCAGTGTACATTAACCATAAGGTCAGGAGGATCATGGGTAAATTAACTAGTACCGCCAACATCATGGATTTGCTTCCCAGGTAACCATTTTTGAACATCGGTGTCTTTAATCATATCGCTGTGATCAGCATTTTTCGTTAACACCTTAATTAATGAGACATTAAAATGCTAATTTATTATACAGACATAAAATGAAGCACCTCCAATGAATAAAGCAATGGAGAACAGCTTTTTAACTGCTAAAAATCAACGGACAGACAGAATCACGCTAGATAGAGGCGTCGGAGAAACACACTTCAGGTTAGGAATGCGTTCAGCCATGCCGGTGATGCCAGCGATGATGTTGCTATGGGAGATCATGACTCCTTTAGGAATGCCAGTGGAGCCGCTGGTGTACATGATCACTGCGATATCAGACGGGACAGGCTGCCTGCGGGACACCATTACTGCACACAGAGAAAGACACATTCACATTCCTTCATTAGCGGCAGCCATGTTGTAGTGCCATTTAAGACAGAAGAGCTCTAAAAGAACTACTTTGAAGGAGTAAAAAACCCATTTTTTAAATGGGAAACTGGTGGCTGCCAAGATTTCTTGCACATCATCAGAATCTCTCTGTCCAAAACAGATGTCATAAATATGCAATGCATAAATATGCAAATTATATGTAAATTAAACCACGGGCACCAGGAAATGTGCTCTAGTTTAATAAACAAAAAGCTGTTAAACCCTTCACCTCTGTCGAGTTACTAAAAACCTTTTTGTTTAAAACCACAATTTGTATATATTTTGTATATACATTGAAATAAATTGAAATTAATATTTCGCATAATATTAATATTAGTCAAATATATTTATTTATTTATATATAAATATATGCTGACCAAGGTTGCATTTATCTGCTCAAAAATACAGTAGAAACAGTAATATTGTGAGTATACTTACAATGTAAAATAACTGTTTTACATTTTATATATTTTAAAATGGAATTGATTCCTGTGATGGGAAAGCTGAGTTTTCAGCGTCATTACTCTAGTCTTCAGTGTCACATGATCCTTCAGAAATCATTCTAATATGCTGATTCGCTGCTCAAGAAACATTTTATGTGTGTGTGTGTGTGTGTGAAAATAGTAATGTAAAATAAAGTATTACATTTATTAAAAAAAATATATATAATAATAATAATAAAAAAAAAATATATATATATATATATATTTTTTTTTTTTATGAAGCAATTTTACAAAAAAAAGTTTTTTGAGAGGCAGAATGTAGGCACAACTGATGTTCATCGGCATCAACGGCCATAACTGACACCTGTTAAGACTAGTTAGACAGGCTCTCATAAAAAAACAGGTCTAATAACTGCAGTGATATGTCTAAACCTTTTATCTCAGTCTTTCTGAACAGAGAAACCCTGCTCTAATAAAGATAACATCTCCCTCTCTTATCTCCTGAGGGGTTTTCTGAACAGTTGCTCTTATCTGACACAAAGGCTGAGTGTATGAGCTCTCAACACCGGTTCGCATGCCCTCAAGTCTTCTTTTCATCTGACAGGAAGATCCTGCTGTCTTTCTTCCCCGAACAAAATCTATGTTTACAGCTCTTTTGGTCCTTAGTCTGTTTATTGTGTCAGTACAGTTCAAAACATGACAAAGGGTGGTGTTTCTATCATCAGCAAGCATGGGCTACTGTGAATTTCTCTCATGCTTATTCTGTATTAGGAATCCCTTGGCTATATTTAGACTTTTTAGTATACTATATACTACAAGCAGTATATGAACCCATATGTGGCATGCAAATGTAACAATATGCGGTATGCATATAAACTAGCGTTCGACTGATATGGATTTTGTGTCGGCCGATGCTGATATCTTGAGCAGGGTGGCCGATATAAAGCCGCTATAGACCTTATGTAGCTCCGCCCCTTTTCAGCGCTGCGCTCGTTGCCTTTTGACTTCCGGTCTGTATTTTCACAGCGATCTTGCGTATTTATGAATGAACGGCTCGTTTTAAAATCTTTCCGGTCCACTGACATTTGTTAAGACATCTGCTTTAAACATTACAATCCTCATTAAACTTCCGTTAACTTTACATTAAGTAAATCCACTTTAAAAGCTAATTACTCCTGGACAGCAATGCCATAGAAATATACAGAGCGACAGCAAAAACGGAAGTTCAAAGACAATATTCTAAAGATGGCGGCACCCTCATTTCTCTGGTGCATAAGGTCTATAGGTCTATATAATATTAAAGATGGCAAATAACACCTGTATCATTTTAAACAACGTAGTATGCTACTTGAGAGTTTAGGCACTTACCATTTTCAGTTTTGCCCCCCAGTTCTTGCACTGCACCCATGTTGTGGACCATGATGCCTCTGGGGAGATCAGGCCAACTGGTGGTCTTTATATCAACCAATATAATGTGCTTCAGTCTGGGGACTTCCATCAGAATGGCCTGAGAGAGAGAGAGAGAGAGAATCATTCAGAGCAATAATCGACAGCAGCTTTGACACTTCATGAGCTCACTGGTGTGACGTCGGTCTCGGTCTCACCTTGAGGCGGCTCTGCAGCAGGTCTTTGCTTGTGATGATGTGCGTGACCTCAGTCTCGTTTAGACCATGAGCTATAGCTGCTCCTCCCAATGTGGAGTACAGGGTCACCACTGACACGGAGAGAAAGTTTAAAATAGTGAGAGATTATTAATATTATTTATTAATAATTATTGATTAATTATTTAATTATATATATATATATATTTTTTTTTTATCAATAAAGACTGGATGATTACAATTGCAATAAAATTGCACTGCATGTAAATAAAAATAGTAGTAGTAATAGTAATAATAATAATAATAATAATAATAATAAGGTAAAAAATAACAATAAAATACCAACGACAATTTTTATATTTGGCCCATGGCGAATGTTCATGTTGTTCAAGATGTCAGTAGAGAAATCAGATTTTTTTTTTTATTAATTTATATCGTTTTAAATCGATTAAATCTATTTATATTGTAAAGTTATGTTTACCACAGGCTTTATTTTACTCATAAAAAAAACAAAAAACAAAACACATTATAAAACCCCATAGGAAAATCTCGAAGGAATCAGTGGCGAATTAGTCTTCCGGGTTTTGACGTCATCCCTGCACCACTCTATTGACCTTTTCTATTTCTGCAATGTTTTGAATAAAACTCGAAACATCCAAGGGACAAGGGTTGTGGGTAATATTAATCGCATGCACAGATGGACATTTTGAGAATCCATCCAGACACCTTTGGCATACTATCTTCAACATCATAGTGCATCTAAAATTTTAGATGCACTAATTCACATCTTGCATACTTTACGCATATATAGTATGATTTAGCATGTGAACTGGAATGAAACCAGATCTGATTAATGAGAATCAGATTTGCTGCAGAATGCATGCGTGTGTGTGCTTGAAAAGTGAATAACAGTTCTGTTTTCAGTGTGATCTTGCATCTAGTACCACAGCAGTGCTGCCATTTTTGGCATGATATTTTGTCCTAGTCAGCACAATACAGCCGATATTGGAGACAACACTGTGTGTGCGTGATTTGAATACTCACAGGGGAAGTTGTACATGAAGCATGCCTGCGCTGCTACGATCCATTCAGCACGAGTCTCGCAGAAAATGGCGATGTTACAAAGAGGCTTCTGGCCCAGAGCGGCCAGCCCGCTACCAAACCTCTGAGACAGATGGAACGTTTCTTCATACGACAACCAGTTATAATCACCCAAAATCACCTAGAGAAGCAGAGAGGAGTCAGGGTTGCATTGTATTGAAATTCTCAGTGGCTTTCACAGCAGCATGAGACTTCTTTTCAATTTCATGTAAACAATTCTGGACAACAACAGGCCAGAGATCAACTCTGTTTACAGAGAGAAACTTCTTCCTGTGGAGCTCGAGAGAGAGAGTTCTCTCGGGATCTGTCCACTTAACCTTAGACACACTCTATATCTACTTGAATATTGTGTAAGTATATGTTTAGCAGAGTGTTTAAAGCATTTCTCACGGAAAGGGTTATGTTCACACTGACAGCCTAAAGGCCCTTGCACACTGAGTCCGAAATTATCGCATGCGTGCAATTATCAAAATGCTTGCTGCGGATGCGAAAAAAGCAGAAAATCGAACCTGATTCTGAGTGTACAAGCGTGATTGACATAACGTGAGGTCGTATTTATTTTTTAATGTGCGAAAATTTCGGACTTAAATCTGATTTTAGTCACACACTATCTTTCAAAGGTTTGGGGTCAGTATAATTTTATTCTTTATAATAGTCATTTATAATTTTTTTAAAATTTTTTATGGATTCCACAAACATTAAGCAGCACAACTTTTTAACATTGATAATAATAGAATGTAGTCATATTTATTTTTTGACAGGAATGAAAACAAGGCTGTAAGGGATAGAATTAGTGTGTTTAATGGTTTGTACTGTTGTTTAACAAAATACTGTTTGTTTAGCTGATGAAACATCTTTCCCAAAAAATAATAATTATACATTCAGTAGACAGAAACTCCATAATGCGTTTAGTGGTCTAGATATTTTTGAAAAACAAAAATGTATTTTCTGTTATGCTTATACAACTGAAACTGATGGTGGAAAAGCGGCTTCCACAAGTTCCACAGCCATTAAGAGTGTGTGGCCGTACAGTATGAGTCAACATGAGCGTGTGTGTGTGTCTTACCTTCTTAAAGATCTTGCCGTTAGGCTGTATCTCATCCTCCTCGCTCAGCAGCTCTCTTGTGCCGAGGCAGTCTCTTTCAGGAAAGTGTACTACAGCATATTCAAAAACTTTATCCAAAGTATCCACACCCTCGTGCAGCAGGGACGCCAACCTCTGCTGGCTGTTCACGGCCCGGTACGGCCCTGCCGGAGTCCCGCTTACCTGATGGGACAGGAAATTAGAATGAGGTCATGGGGGAAATGTAGGACAAACACAGGCAGTAAAAAAAAAAAAAAAAAAATCCAAAACCACTTGTCGCCTAATTCATCATATTTTAGTTTCTCTAAAATATTACTATTTTTTTTAAACCAGCAATTTAATTATGTGACGTTATTCAGTAATGAAAGTGACTCAAATCCCTCCGCTAATCTAAGATAAATTGCGATAATCTCTATTTATAATAGGTACACTACCGTTTAGAAGTTTGGGGACAGTACGATTTTTTTAAATGAAATGATATTTTATTCAGCAAGGATGCATTAAATTGATAAAAAGTGACAATAAAGACATTTTACAATGTTAGATTTCTATTTCACATAAATGCTGTTCTTTTGAACTTTCTACTCATCAAAAAATCCTGAAAATTCCTCCAGATTTCTATCACAGGAATTACATTTTAAAATACATCAATATGGAAAACAGGTCCTTTAATATTTTACAATATTACTGTTTTACTGTATTTTTGATTAGATAATTGCAGCCTTGGTGAGCAGAAGAGATTTCACAAACATTCAAAAATCTTACTGACCCCACACTTTTGAACAGGACCCAGGGTTTGAATGAATCTGTGCTGATGTTTTGGGCCTATTCATCCTATGCTGTACTTACTGTGCGCGCTTTGATCCTTTTAGCACGGGCCTGGTTCCCGCTGGCTCCGGAGAGCAGGTACCAGGGCAGAAATGTGATGACGGAATAAACCCAGGCGACCGATCGAAAGACCTGCAGCAGGAGAGGAGACATGTCCTCCTTCAATTTCATCCTGAAAAAAAAAACAGAGGACAAGAAAGAAGTTAGTGATTGATGCCCTCAAACCACACCAGCTTTACCTTTGATTTCTGTCCTCCACTTACTTTGTGTTGTTCTTTACTTTCCTCCAAGTACGTGATAGTATTCCTCTTTTCCTGAAGGTCTTGCTGGCTTCTTCTGGTTCTTGAAGTTCTTTATGGTATAGATGCTACTTCTTGACGTTTCTACTGCCTTTTGTCAAACCTGCTGGCTGAGAGGGCAATTTCCTGTTCCATTTCCTTTTCCCACTCCAGCTTCCTGCTCTGATGGCGTGCAAAGCCTCCTGGGTTTAAAGATGAGCTCTCCCTGTGGGGAAATACAAGCAGCAAAGTGTGTTTTGTCAATACGATAAAAAAAAACCCACAATTTGAATTTGAAAAGTCTTTGTTAAAGAGTTATAAGCCATCAAACAAATCAACCAGCTACAAGGTGAATCACAACATTATAAACTTTATAAATTATGCTAGCTGGACTTAAACTTAGGCTGTGTCCTAAATCGCCCCCTATACCCTTAAATAAGGCACTATTTGAGGGGACAGGCATTTGTAGTGGTGTCCAAAACCATAGTGGACGTTATCGAGTGCACTTATTCAATTCCACAATGTACCGCAATAACCAGTGTACAACCGTTGTACACTCAATGGGTAGAGAATACCCATAATGCACTGTGAGAGTCTTGTGCTGAATGAATTCTTGCATCTGACCAGAATATGGCGCCCACAGCTGAATCACTTTCCAAACCACTGGTCCAATGTGGCTCCAGCATAATAAAATTTAGGTACAAATTCCTTTTTAATTGATTATTAAATTGTTTAATTAAGGTTTATACACAGTTTCCATGACCAAGTTCAAGATAAATCTTTTCATTACTACTGGAGCTGCCAGTTTGCTAAGTTTCAAATAATTATTAAACGGCAAACACAAACTATGCAAAAGCGGCAGCCCTTTCGGGGAACTCAGTGTCCGAATTCGCTTACTCGTTTTCGTTCACTCCTTCAAGTGAACTATATTAGTGGACTAATGTAGGGAATAGTGAATGAGGGTATACGGGTCGATTTCGGACACAGCCTTACTCTACCGTATGAGCATGTGTGTTAACCACTATGTGTTAACCACTAACCACTGACAGGACCACTGTGATTTAACTAGGGACGGCTGGTAAACAGTGTACGCTCTGAGCTCAGAGGACAAACAAGACAGGCTTTGTCGCTCTGGAAGGATGAAGCTCACACTAAAACAAGTGTTCTGTTCGAGAGGAGGATGTGTTCATGAATGCATGTGTGTGTTAAGGGGAAGAGATGGGGGGGGGGGGGGGGGGGGTGAGCATATACAAATTTGGCCGAATTCTGAAATACCAAATAAAGATTGACCTGATAATCCAGCAGCTCAGAAGATATGAGCAGTGCTGAACTTAAAAATCACTGACCTAATTCAAACCTAATTTTTAAGTGAAAACAGCCCCCCCCAAAAACACTCTGGGAAGATGCATGTTTTTCAGCCAGAGATAAACACAACACTTGTACACAATAACAGCTGACTTCTTTCTTTGGTTTTGATACTTTAAGAGGAAGGTCAAAAATACAATCCAGGATAGAGACGCTCTCAAATATCAGCTATACAGCAGAAATGCATTCTCTCCTTGTAGCTTCAATCGTGGACACCAGAGAGGTTTGGAGGTGGTCAGGATTTGTGGTCAGCCAATGTCACTCTATGTATATCTGTCAGTCAGGTAGTGACTTTTGATGCACCTCTTGATGGAAATAAATGTTGTAATGTTATTTCCATCAAGAGGTGCATACATTTTTGGTCAAGATCTTGTATTGACAATGCAAGAGTCCATCACTCTGTAAAGTCTCCTCCAACACATCCCAAAGACTTTCAATTAATTTATTGTCTGGACTCAGAGGTGCCAATTAATGTGTGTAAATGATTCTTCATTCTCCCTCCCAACCATTCTTTCACAATTTGAGCCTGATGAATCTTGGCTATGTTATCCTGGAATATGGTCATGATGTTTCTTCCTACATGGTTGTTTAAGAAATGAAAAGCAACACACACTCCATCAGTTAGGGTTAGAAGAAGTGTTGCCAAACATATAACATGCTAGAAACATAATAATCACTGCAATAATGATCCAGTCATAGACTTAACACTTAAAGAGACCCTAAAATTATTAAATGCACACTTTACAGAACATTTACTCAAGGTTAACCTATAATTTGTTTGGGGGAAAATGTGCACTTAAGTAGATATTTTGAAGAACTTTGGGAACCAAACAACATTGGAGACCACTGACTTTAATTGTTTGGACAAAAAAAAGCAAAGAAACATTTGTTAAAATATCTTCTTTTGTGTTCTACAGAAGAAAGATCATAGGTTTGGAACAACTCTTATTGAATTTCCAATATTGCGGCATGAACTCTACTGCCTTAGGGGCCGAACTAAAAACAGAAAAAAAATGATGCGTTTTGACTGTTCATTTACACGATAACAGCGTTTTGGGGGCATGAAAACGCGGGTTGCCAGATTGAGGACACGTAACAAGAATGAGCAATTGACAATGGAAGACGAGGAGACTTGTAAGTTGATGAGTTTATTGATTTTCGATGAGTTGATATCACATTTTAATATGCTCCCGTTCATTAAGATTTTTAGATGGGTGCGAAGGCTTTTTAGGTCAGGTGGAATCTGCGATCTCTGACCCAGTTTGTTTGCTGGCTTCCATGGCTACAATATGCTGTGTTTTCCGCCAACTGGCAACCTGTGGTGGCGAAATACTATTGGGTAAATTGGCAACGTGCGGTATCACACAGACCAAAACAAAAACAGACATTCCGCTCAGCTCTAACCCTTATCAAATCCACCTGAAGCAGATAATCAAGGTATTCAGGGTTAGGTGTGTTGGAGCAGGGTTGGAACTGAAGTCTGCAGGATGGTAGCCCTCCAGGAGCAGGGTTGGAGACACCTGCTCTATCATGTGAGGAAAAATAGACTTCTCAAACTACTTGTGGATAGTGGATTGTAATGTTGCTGTGATAAACATCATGTGGTAAAGTCGTTGCCCTCAAGCACTGTGAGAGGGTTGAGTATCATGCAGCAATAACGGACAGAACATTCCATGACTGCCGTGAAATCCCAGACATGATCACCTAGAGACCGGTAGCACATGGGCGTGAAAACCTTTCCTTCAAGAGGAATGTCACAGACTAGGGAGACGTGTTATGTTCAAATCTCCCTCTCTAGTCCACACAGACCATTTATAGAATCTAAGCTGCAAAAACTAGGTCGTCCAGAAATCAGTAATGTCATAACCATGAGCACATTAACATGACAAGTTTGACTACTTTATTAAGGCCTTTTCACTATTCAGCAAACTGATATATTCTGATATATACAACAGTGTGGAATATGAAGAATGAGGTTAGCCAATCATAACAGAGGTCATTTACATACCCAAAGAACTGCAAAAACACCCCGTTTCAAACTATTGCTGTTAAGGAAGGGTGGGGGATCCAATGGCGCTGCAAAAAAGGGTGAAAAAGTATGGAGCCAATTTTAAATATTGTGAAATATAATTACAAATTAAAATGTTTTCCATTTTTACATATTTTAAAATGTAATTTATTACAGTGATGCAAAGCTGTAATTTCAGCATCATTACTCCAGTCTTCAGTGTCACATGATCCTTCAGAAATCATTCTAATATGGTGATTTGTTGCTTAAGCAACATTTCTTACATGTAACATTATAAAATGTCTTTATTGAATAATTTAATGTGTCCTTGTTAAATAAAAGTATTGATTTCTTTAACTTCTTACTGACCTCAAACTTTATAACAGTAATTTTAACAACATTGTTTCAATTGGTAGGCCAGAAAATCAACTCTCAAAATAGCTATTAAATCACAAAAACAATGTTTCTTAATAAAATCCTTTACAGGTGAATGGGGGAAAAGGGAAGGATGGTGTCTTGAACATTAAAATGGGTGTCTATTAACTTATGGCCTCTAGCTGTCTAGTTAGTTATTATTATAATTGCTTACTTTAATGGGACTGGGAGGGACCAGTTATACAGCTTTTACTTATATACTTTTTAAAAGATACAGAGGTCCCAAAAATCATTTGGACAGTGAACACTAAAGCCAAGAAAAGATAAAGATTCTCTTTCTTTATCAGTAAACATTTAACAACCAATCACCCCTTCATAAATGTCAAATATTTAGGTTAACTCCAAATTTACAATTCAAAAATGCTAGATGGGTCATAACCAGGTGATGCCAAACCACTTCTACCATTGAAATATGATTAACAAATGTGCGATTGAGCATCCTCTGTCCCTCGAACTTCCATTTATACACGCTTTCAATCACAATTTCAATACCATTTCATGACCAAGTCCAGTACTGGTAACAAGCGCATCAAACTGTGATAGACTAGTGCATCTGAGGCACAGATGGTCATCTGAGAAGTGGTCAGTGTAGTGAAGATCTTCAGCAAAACTAAGGTATCAAATGTCATCTCCTCTTAGCAACCAGATCCAAACTCACCTGCACTGCCACAACACATTCGAAAGAGAGAGTATTCACCTGTTTTCACACCGGTTACATTATTAGTTCTAATTAATGATGCTTGCTCTAGGCCCTGTTTACACGAGTGCGTTTTGGTTTTAAAGCGCATAACTTTCGCCACTGTTGTCGACACTACTCCGGGGTTTTCGACCCTGGAGACATTTGGAAATACTGCAGATCCCGTTTTAGTTTGAAAACTTTCAGTGTAGACAGACCAAAACGGAGACTTTTAAAAAAGGAAGGCGTGGCTGCCTACATTCGCTCCCTGATTGGGTCTTCTGGACCATTGTGTATCCTCCCCTGATTCGCTAAGCCCCTGGTCATATGACAGACCTTTTAAACAATAACAGATGGAACTTTTGCTTTGTTGACTTTGTTGTCCTTTTTAGCAGCCATTTTGCAGTTAAACTGCATTTTATAATACTGCAGCTGCCTACATGCCCAAGAGGCAAGCTATTATTAGAGCAATCGGCAACTGTACACGCATGCCCAGTGTGCACGAATGGTCATGTGACATGCGTTTTCGGTCGTGCAATGTGGACGGAGTCCTTTTCTGAAACGTAGTGGAAATGGCAGTATGGACAAGGATCGTTTTCATTGTAAAATGCCGTCGCACTTGTGTAAACAGGGCCTTGCATAGGATTAATATTCACGATTGAACAATTGACTTAAGCCAGGTGCACACTGTACGATTTAAAAAATAGTCCTTTACGATTGTTGCTTGTCAGACTATACGAACATGATTCCAGCTGTAAGCCATACTGTAGGATCTCAGTAGGGCTGCACGATTAATCGCAATTTCCATGTAATCGCACTTAAATCGAGATCGCTTATCGCGATTTTAAAATCGCAAAGGCTGCGATTATTTTTTTGCGCAGTTTGTCATTGATGTACGGCTCTGTAAACGCTGCTCCATCTGAAAGCACTGTGAGTTTGAGTCACTTATAACGTGCATTTGAAAAAAACAACACGAGTCAAATATCTTTCCAAACACGAGAATCATTTATGAACCTCGTTTTAATAACATGCAACATTTAATAACATGCATTTACTCCAAACTCACTTCATAAGGACAGTTGAGCTCCTCCTTCTGTGAGATGATGAGCTTCTGACACAGAATAAGGCAGTCGTGCATTTATAAGTCATGTTTAATCAAAGCGTTTCAATCTTCTGACTATTCAGCTACAGCGACAGGGATTTCCTGGAATGATGCGCCGTTATTGTACTTCTGCGGCGGGGCATATTTAGCGTGTTTGCGTGAGCGCCCTCTGGTGTTCAAATGGGGCAGTGTTTACTACCAATCAGCCGAACTCCACTGACAAGCTGCGCTTAAAATAATCGCAGCCTTTGCCAAATCGCGTGCGGTTTTATTGCGATTAATCGTGCAGCCCTAGATCTCAGTTGTCATTAATGTCAGACTGTACGGAAGTCAAGGCGCGTTAAAAACGGACGCACGCAAGAAGATTCGTCAAGATGCCAGAATTTCATCGGAGGTAAAATTTTATCGCAACGGTCATTAATTGGCTGTTGGCGAACATGTCAAACTAGCGATCAAAGACTTAAGATTTTAGGATTAGAGGAATCTTTTAGGATTCTCAACATTTGTCTCAGATGGCCAAATCATGGCCAAAATCGTACAATGTGAACCACCTGGCTTTACATTGAAGGATGAAACCGAGAAATATCAACCAGCCGAAACACGCTACATAGCAACAACGCTCAGGTAACCTCTCTCAACACACTAGCATTGTGTTGAGATTTGCACGGGCAAGCACCAACATGGCTTGAGTGTGAAAATGAAAGAAAACACTACAGGCAAGTGACAAAGCTTTAACATGAAAAGGAGGAACCAGTAATTAACTACTAACAGCAGACACGTAAACCAAAAACAAAACAAGTTTGGAAAGTGTTCTCTTCCCTTTTCCGCTTGTGATCAAACTCCTCCGCACAAAAATGCAGACGGCGCTTGCAGAAGTGAAGGAACAGGCACATTTTTCAGACACACCTACCAAGATTACTGAACAGAGCCCCATCATTTACCACCCATAATCCCCATTATACATCACTTGAAGAGCTTGGGTGTGATCAGACTTGTTTGGCTGGTCCATCACCTCGTGCTCAAGGTGTGGGAATAGAGACATGAGTCATACACTCCTGTAGTGGGACAATCGTGAAGAATCAAGCCCACAGGGAAGTCGGAAATTAATTCACACTCTGACTGAACTGCTAAACATCCAATACTATGATATTTTGTCACAGTCTAGGTGGCGGTACAGTACAAACCATCATTGCATACTCTACAAACCAGAAAAAATCTCTAAATCACATTGTATTGCCGTTTTAATCTTGCTTGGTGCATCTTCCCTTTCCTCTAAAGTCCCTTTCACACAGCATGTTGATCCTGGGAAATTGCAGTAAAATTGCTAGAGTGCCTTCTGTGTGAACGCAAACACGTCCCGGGATTGATGCCGGGATCAATGCCGGGATGGGGACCCAGTAACATTGCCGGGATGAGTCCCGGAACGCGTCCTGTGTGAACAAAAGCCAGGACCAATGCCGTAAGGGGTGTGTCGTAGTGATGACGCACGTGCCATCCCACGGGCCTTTCTACAACCTATGCTACAGCATATGGGGAACGAGCCACTCGACAAACCCAGTGCCGCTACTGGGGAGCATGGACTCGTCTTCACGTAGAAATGACGAAGAGGAGTTATCAGCAGAACTGACATCTGACAGGAGTTATCACATCCTGATGTCACGTGTCTTTACGGGATGTGTGTGAACGCACTCACAGATTCCAGAAAATCACTGGCAGTGTGAATGAAGCAAAATCAAACAACACATTATCCGTGTGTATTTTCTGGAATCTCTGTGTGAAAGGGGCTCAAATGAGTTTTTGAAATAAATGTCATTGAATATGCCCCACAGCACTGATCGCTCTGTAGATGCTCTGCAGCATCTCGCTTAGGACTATTTATAGTGTTAAAGGGATAGTTCACCCAAAAATGAACATTCTGTCATGATTTACTCACCTCATGTCATTCCAAACTCATAAGACTTTGAAGCACGAATTAAGATCTGTTAAATTAAATGAATTTTAGTGAAAGCTAAGAGAGCCTAAATTAAATACGTTGCTGTGGATTCATTTTGCAGTGCCTTTTTTTTTTTGGTCTTTTAAGTTTTGGTTACCTGGACTTTTAATGGAGGAACAGAAACCTCTCTGGTTTCATTAAAAAGATCTTAATTTGTGTTATAAAGATTAACAGAAGTCTTACGTGTTTGGAATGACATGACAAAAATTATCTTGAATACTTGAATTTACATTTTTGGGTGAAGCATTCATTTAAATACCATGGATTGTGAGCTGTGTGTGACCCTGTTATTAAGCACAAGTGTGTTTTGGACTTGCCCCTAAACACAACCCTCACAGAAAACTTTCTGCATTTTTACATTTTCAAAAAAACATCACCTAGTATGATTAAGTTTTCCTCATGGGAGCCAAAACAGGTCTCCACAAGGACAAGGATTTTGGATATTGCCATCCTTGTGGGGACATTTTATCTAATGTAGGCTATTCGTTAACCACAAACAAACGCAGACACAGCCTAGTGCCCTAAAGCTATACAAAATATCCTTATTATCAAACAATTTCTACAGCCAACTTCAAGTCAAGTCATCTGGTAAACTAACCTGCATGGTCACCATTCAAACGCATTGCTTATTCTTAGTGCTGGCCTTCAACTGATAGCACATAATCCACAGGATTATCTCAAAGCATGTCAACCCACTATCTTCCCAATCACCCATAACAAACTGCAGTCCCATGTCACCAGCACACTTACCTGTGCCCTAATTCATCTTATTCTTGACAAAATCTGCTCGTCTGATCACAGAGAATCTGATCTGATGGCGTGTGAATGTGTAAATGCCATGTTGGCTAATGTAAGATCGTGTTTGTTTGTGTGTGTGTGAGAGAGATTAGTGTGTGGTCATCACCTGAGCACTAATGTGTTTAGTGTGCATGCAAGTGTATAACGAATGAGAGATGTACATGATCACGGCTATAAAGCACAGACATGTTTGTATATGAATGTAATCATGTAACTATATGTGTCATTGCATCCAGAGGCCTGAGATGACCATCAGTATCAAGAGTGGAATGCGATACCATCAATATCCTACATTCCTCGGCTGTCAGAGCATGCAAACCCTCTTCATACCAAAGTAATACCGCGCATCTGATGCTTTACTATATGCATGCGAGTCTTCAATATGTAAATCAACCTTCTCCGCGCGCATCTTCACCATACGTAGACACAATAAACACTCACCGTATGCTTCCACGCTGACGCAGCTGCTTCAGTCAGACTCGCAACATAGCATTTAAAATGGCGAAAACAATGTTTTTATAGAAGAGCTAGACGCGGCAAATATAGTGCGATGATTGTTTATTCTTCTATGTCGTTGTATGTTGCGGTCGCTGTCTCGCGCCGCCGTAGCTCTCAGCCCGGAAGTGATGGAAGCGTTGTCATGGCAGGGGCCGGCTTCTTGCCGCTCTGATTGGCTGAAGGCGGGTGGCGCGTGTTGGAGGCTAACGTGACATCACTCTCGGGTTACCAGCGGTCATTATCGATTTGATTGATTTATTTGTCAATTTGCATTGTTATTTTTTAGATGTTTGTATTTTGTAGGCAATGTCTTCTTTTTTAAGTGGATAGTGGATAGTGTTGTTGATTATTTTGTGAGCTTGACGATAGTGCAGTGTTGCAGCGCCCCGAACAGCTGGCAGGCGGCTAGCTATGAGAAGTTCTGAGAATCGATTCTTTCGAGCAGTGTTCAAAAAGTGATTCAGTTACTCTTTACGTCACTACGTCATCTGACATCCCAGCGTGGCATGCTCTAAAAAGTTCAATTAAAGGGATAGTTCACCCAAAAATGAAAATGTTGTCATTTACTCACCCTCAAGTTTTTCCAAATATGAGTTTTTATTATTCTGTTGAACACAAAAAAAAGATATTTTGAAGAATGTCAGTAAACAAACAGTTGATGGGCCCCATTGACTTCCACATTCCATAGTATGGGGGGAAATACAATGAAAGTCAACTGTCTGGTTACCTTAAAAAAAAAAAAAAAAATTATATCTTTTTTTGTGTTCAACAGAATTAAATCAACTCTGTTTCGCTTTCATCTGACATGGTTGACGTAGTTCGGATCTCGGTTTAATGGATCAGTGAGTTGTTCACTCGAGAACCGCACGGACCGATTCAGTCCGACACGTCAACGAATTGTTCAGACTGGTTTTCATTGAAAAGATCTGACTCAAAAGAACGAGTCGTTCACAAAAGTGATATCGCTACAGCCGATTCCCATTTACGTATTCTGGGAATGTGAGTTTCAAATATTCCCTCAAGCAAATGAAAAGATATCCTATGTTACAAAGGCGAAAGGTTGTGAAACGATATCTTCACATCATTCAGGTACAAATTAGGAAATTGGGATGGGTTGGGATTTCGTCATCTTAACACAGGCGCCGCTGGTGTAGTGGTATCATGCAAGATTCCCATTCTTGCGACCCGGGTTCGATTCCCGGGCGGCGCACTCCTTTTTGAAGAAAGGCAGACTCGTATTGTATCCACAGTCACACACACAAAACATTCACTCATTAGCTCGCCTGTGTGTCATCATTTGGTTATATAGCTATAAATTATTAGCTATATTCATTAGTTATACATATGCCATGGAGTCTCTTGATTAACTTCAGTTCAGGCCATAAAATCTGCATGCATAATAATTAACTAGTTAAATGTTTTAGATGGGTTCAGATGTGTAGCTATAGTATAGTACACTATACAATACTTTAGCTGCACATCTAGAACCCATCTAATAGAGTATGGTACAACACAACACAACACAAGAAATGTCAACAAAAATGATTTAATATCAACTACTGTATTTTCTTGCAGAATCCGAAGTTAAGTTAAGGTTTTTTTAGTTTTCAAATATGCAAAAACAGAACAGCAATACTGATGATGACAGTGAAATATGCATATAGTTTTTAAGTGTGTGGGATTTCGGTGGTTTGGCTGTCAGACATAATCAACCCAGAACATTGTAACATTGCATTATATAAAAAATCCCAGTATTCATGTGGCCTATATACAAAAATACAGAAAAACGATATATTAAACTGTTGTTTGTTTTGCAGTTATATTTTAAATTGTACACCATGGGGTCCAAATCTCTGATGCCACCAGTAAAAATGCTTCTGTATCGCATTTAAAACATCATAATATTTATTTGTTGTAACTTTTATTTTTAAAAGTTCACATCTTAAAATTCTAGGTTAGAATAGGTTTAAATCACAGCTTTTCTATGTGGTCTCAAGATTTTGGCTCTCATTATATAACAGGTTGCGCAGATTCAGGCCTATTTGCAAAAAGCAATTGATGTCCTCTCTCCATCAGATATCATTATCAATACATTCCTGATGTGAGAAATCACAAAGGATTTTGCAAGCACAGTTGCTTACTTATTTGTATTTGTATAAATTAGAGTTTCCCCACACTCTTACGGTTTAGCTAAGGATCACCATTGATTGTGAAATGTGAAATAGTTTTAGACAAATCACAATTATGTAGACAAAGCTTGTTCAGAACCTCGATGGCCCACCCCCATATTCAAAACAAACAGGGCCAAAAATGGCCTAAGTTGTGAGTTTGTAAAGGAACAGTATAAAGCATTGTCTCCTTATCCTCTGTGGCACACAGCACCATCATTTGGACAAGTCTTTTAGGCCATGGGGTTTTCAAACTGGGGTCCGGGGACCCGCAAAAAATATGTAAAAATAAATAAATAATAAAATATAAGATTAAACTAAATAAATAAAATGATTCAAATAAAATATTGATTAAATAAAATAAAACGGGTTAAAATAAATAATACATCTACAGTAAAGCACAGGATAGGCTGTAGTGAGTAGGAAAAAAATCTAAATAGAATTTTATAAATATTTATAATATAATTTTTTAATGTATAAATGTAGTCTTTATACATGAAAATATATTGCTGCCTTTTTAAAAATTTAGGATAGGGGACCCTCGCACCGAGATGATCGTATTTGATGGTTCATGCATCTAAAAGATTGCAAACCCCTGTTTTAATTCCTGCTGTATGGAATGATTTGAGGCCAGTAGAGGTCGCTCTCGCTCACTTTCTGGTCATGGTTTGGAAATGCACCTGTTGGCGCGCATGATCCACAAACTTCAGGTGTGTTCGTTTACATGTAGCCTACTGTATTGTAAAATAGTTGTGAATATGTATTATTTTGCGTAACATTGTTTACCTCAACGATGGTTCTACGCCCCTTCTGAGGAAAGGCCAAAGAACATATAGTCTAGCCTATATTTCACTAGTTGTGGAAGTGAGTTTGCAGTCTGATTTGATTATGATGAGATAAAAATACTATGTATGGCTAAATAACGACAATAAACGTCTTTCTATTGAGTTGTTCTCGTGAGTTCCGCGGAAAAAACAAACAGCCATACCGCGAGACAAGTGTGCCGCACAGTCGCGAATTCACTAGCTCTTATGAGAGAGTCATTCTTATGACAGACTCTTATGAGCGAGTCATTTAAATGAATCGTTTAAAGACTTTTGAACAATGTAGTTACCATCTGAAATAAGCCCTGCGTCCCAATGTGCATACAATCCATCCTAAATAGTATGTGACATTAGTAATTGTCAATACTATTTAGGGCAGATAGGGTGGATAGTATGCACATTGGGACGCAGGTAAGGTCTGAGGAAAATGAACTCCGGGATTCTGTCAGAGCGGTTAATGAATCATTCATCCGACTCACTGGACTGGACTCGACTTAAGGTTGTCAGTGAAGCAGCCTAATTTAGTGTAGGCCTGCTTCAGGTTCTTGACAAAGTGTTGTTGCATAGAATTGTAATGATATGATATAAACACCTCGAGCTGTTTTGACCAGTGGATAAGAGATTATATGATGATATTTGTCCTGTATATTTATAAGTGTCACGTGGAAAGCGGGTTGTTTTTTCATTACAGATGAGCTTGGAAGAACCAGAAATATATTGACCAAAAAAATATTTTTGAGCAATGTAACACGAGGCCAATACAATTGGTTGGCCTATTTGTTTTTTCTGTTCTTCAGTTATATTTAAGATGAATGCTAAAGCAGGTTTGGCCCTATTGCATTAAAGCTTAAAATATGCCTCTTTTTTTATTATCAGAATGCACATAATCATAATAAGCATTTACTTTTCATGCATAAGAGGAGCAGAAAAAAAAAAAGTTTTAATGTTATGTGGCATAAAATAAGTAGTGCGCGCAAACTCAGAGCTTTTGTTGCATGGTGGCATGTGTGTGCCTGTGTATACTGTACACACAGACACACACACACACACAGACAGACAGACAGACACATATTTGATACATATAAATTTAATAATATATACACGCACATATATTATGTAAACACAAACTTTTAGATGTGATTAATCGATTTGACAGCACTAAAACATATTATAGTGGAAATATTAATAGGCTATAAAAAGAACATAGCGGTTAATAGGTGATGGATGTGTGGTAATTTGTTTAATTTAAGAACAACTGAAGTCCATGGGAGGACTCGCTAGTATGTGTAGGCTACATGTTTTGTTGTGTATTCTGAGCCACTTCACCTCTCATGGCCACTTAACCTTGAGTGCTCTCACCGTATGTTCAGTGGTGTCTGATTACACACACTTGAGCCTGAACACATGTAAGTGGACCTTTCCGCTTTGCACATGCCATTTCTTGTGTCTTCCTGTGGCTCCATGTTTGTCAACTCAATATGTTTGTCAGTCCACTTGGCTGCTGCAGTAAGAGGCTGCACATTTATTTATTTTTTAAATTAAGTTACTTTTACAGTTACATTACATTTAAATAATTTTACAATTAAAATGCTAAATAACATTTTATTTTATTTTTCGTACAAAAGTCAGTCAGAAATGAATATTTTTATTAATCAAGGGTGCATTAAATGGATTAAAAGTGACAGTAAAGTCATTTATAATATTACAAAAAGCTTTTCTTTTGAACTTTCTGTTCATCAAAGAATACAAAAAAAGCTGTATTGTACAACATGTATTGTACATTTCTCTTACCGGTCTCTTTAAGGTCATCAGTTTGAGACGATCAGTGTGTGCGATGCTAGAGGGCAGATTAAATCATTTAAAAAAACTCTTTCATCTTTTCTTTTCATCTTGTCACGTCATGTGTGTGTCAAATGTGCCGATTACTGGCTGGACGACACACGGGAACAAACCTTCTGTTCTCCGTCTGTGGCCTGAAGCTGTATTTGTTTTGGTGTGTGTCTATCAATTTGTACCACAGTCATGTGCGATTGTGCGTGTTCTTCTATGGGGTCACCGCGATTTTGCAGAGTTACAGGCGTTCCTGGGTCAACATATTTTGTTGATCCTGGAACAACATTCTTGTCCAAAAATTTTGTCCTATCCCCTACCCCTACCCCTACCCCTATACTTACCCCTACCCGTTACTTATCCCTAAAATCACTGATGTAAAAACACTGATGTAGAAGCACCTAACCCTGGTTGTAAGACCAAACTTGACATAAACTGTAAACTTGTCCCACAAAGATGTTGATCCAGGAACATGTTGTACTTGGTGAAATCATGTTTACATTTCTGGTCCCATAATTTGGCATCCTTTTTGCAATTTGCAAAGGTGTTTGTGTGTGTATGTTTTTATATTAGTCAGATATGTGCACTGTACCAGTCAAAGGTTTGGACATGAGTTTATGCTCTACATATTCGTAAAACCCTTGTGTTCTATAAACGTCTGATTGAAATTAATTTGTGTATAAATAACTTGGATATTAATTTTTGTACAAAACTAGAATTTAATTTTTTCAATGGACAGTAAAGGAGAAGCAGCCAACAAGCTGTGTGCACTGTTGTGGTCAGAATTAATGGCACCCCTGGTAAATATGATAAAAAAAAATGGCTGTAAAAAATAAATCTGCATTACTTATCCTTTTGATCTTTCATTCAAAAAATTTGCCAAAATCTAACCTTTCATTGAAGTAAAATAATTGAAAGTGGGGGGGAAATCACATTATGAAATAAATGTTTTTCTCCGAAACACGTTGGCCACAATTATTGGCACCTTTTTATTAAATGCTTTTTGCAAATGCAGTTTTCTCCTATAATGCCTGATGAGTTTGGAGAACACCTGACAAGAGATCAGAGACCATTCCTCCATACAGAACCTCTTCAGATCCTTCAGATTCCCAGATCCATGTTGGTGCTTCTTCTCTTCAGTTCACTCCACTCATCAGGTCAGGGAACTGGGACGGTCATGGCAGAAGCTTCATTTTGTGCTCCATAACACATTCTGTGTTGATTTTGATGTTTGTTTTGGATCGTTGTCCTGTTGGAAGATCCAAACATGGCCCGTTATATACAATTTCTAGCAGAAGCCGTCAGGTTTTGATTTTTTATCTGTTGATATTTGATAGAATCCACGATACCATGTATCTGAACAAGATGTCCAGGACCTCCAGCAGAAAAATATGGCCACAACATTAAAGATCCAATGGTATATTAAATTGTACACATGGGGTACTTTTTATCCTTCTGTGCACCAAACCCATCTAGCATGTTTTTTTAGTTTCATCTAACCACAGAACCCTGTGCCGTTTGAAGTTCCAGTCGTGTCTGGAAATTGAATTTGCTGGAGTTTGTTTTTGGAGGATTTTTCTTGAAACCGTCCCAAACAACATGTGGGGATGTAGGGCTTGTTTGTTTTTTGTTTTTTTGGTAGGCTTGACCCCAAGCTTAAACTAATCTCTGCACTTCTCCATCTGTGATCCTCGGAGAGTCTTTGGCCACTCAAACTTTCCTCCTCACCGTGCATTAAGACAATATAGACACACGTCCGCTTCCTGACAAGATTCGTAACATCTTTAGTTGATTGGAACTTCTTAATTATTGCCCTGATGGTCAAAATGGGGATTTTCAATTCTTTAGCTATTGTCTTACAGCCACTTTCTATTTTGTGATGCTCAACAATCAGAACTATATTCTTTGGTTTTACTCATTGTGATGGATGATTAAGGGAATTTGGTCTTTGTGTTTCCTCATATTTAAACTCCTGTGAAACAAGAAGTCATAGCTGGACAATTTCATGTTCCTAGTCACCCTGGTGTGCTAAAAAAAGGTAAATATTAATGGGAATATACTTCAGAGATATTTTACTCGTAAAAAATTCCCGGGGTGCCAATAATTGTGGCCAACGTGTTTTGGAAAATGAGATGGGAGGAAAAATTATTTAGCAATGCTTTAGCGTTCTATCACAAATGTTTTGCTTTCCACCAAGAAACTTTGTGTTCGCTCGCGTTTGCTCACAAGCGAGCGAACGCAAAGTTTCTCGGGGGAACGCAAGACATTTGGGAGAGAACGCAAAAGCATTGCCAAATAATTTTTCCTCCCATCTAATTTTTTCTTCTACACCACGTCCTTTTAGGGGTTCCTCACTTAAGGGACATCGTGGTGGAAAAAACATGTGAGTTGGAAGTCAATGATTTTGCATTCTCTTGCAAATGTTTTGCGTTCCCCTAAGAAATTTTGCGTTCGCCCTTAAAAGTCTTTGCGTTCCCTCGCAAAAAAACGTTTGCATTTGCTCGCAAAACTTTTGGGTTCTTTGCGAGCGAATGTAAAGTTTCTCAGGGGAAAGCAAACATTTTGCGAGAGAACGAAAAGTTTCTCAGTGGAACGCAAAAGATTTGCGAGAGAACGCAAGAGCATTGACAAATAATTTGCGTTTCCGGAGAAACTTTGCGTTTGCTCGCAAAATGTTTGCTTTCCCCTAAGAAACTTTGTGTTCATTCGCGAAAACTTTTGTGATCTTTGCGAGCAAATGCTACGTATCTTGGGGAAATGCAAACATTTAGTTTCTTAGGGTAATGCAAACATTTTGTGAGTGAATGCAAAGTTTTTTGGGCAAAGCATTTGGGAGAGAAAGTAAAAGCATTGCCAAATAAGTTGCGCTCCCTTGAGAAACTTTGCATTCACTCACAAAGAACACAAAAGTTTTGCGTTCTTTGCGAGTGAACGCAAAGTTTCGCTGCGGAACGCAAACTTTAGGGGCTCCTTACTAAAGGGACATGGTGGTGATAAAAAAATGAGATGGGAGGAAAAATAACAAGTCAATGCTTTTGCGTAATCTCACAAATGTTTTGCGTTTCCCTTGATAATCTTCTGCGTATATAATTCTTTGGGAGCGAACGCAAAGATTCTCGGGGGAACGCAAAAGATTTGTCCGAGAACACAAAAGTATTGCCAAATAATTTGCGCTGAGAAACTTTGCGTTTCACCTTTGTGTTCCCTCTCAAAAACCGTTTCCGTTTGCTCTCAAAACTTTTGTGTTCTTTTTCTCGGGGGAACGCAAACTTTAGGGGCTTCGTAGTATGGAGCCCGTAATAAAGATGAGAGGAAAAATTATTTGGCAATGCTTTTGCATTCTCCTGCAAATGTTTTGCGTTCCCCCGAGAAACTTTGCGTCCGATCCCGAAAAACACAAAAGTTTTGCGAGTGAATGCAAAGGTTTTTGCGAGGGAACGCAAAGATTCTTGGGGAAAGGTAAAACATTTACCTACCATCACCAAGTCCCTTTAGGGGCTCCGTACATTTTCATCTTTAAACATACATAGAGAAAACGTGTAAAACAAAACAATTGTCTTAATGTACGGTGTTTAATCAGCAGAGGAAGTACGGTGATATCTACTAGTTAAAAAATGTGACACCATTCACCTGTGGTGTCTTGCCTTAACTTGTTTCTTATTGTTGGAGGTAACCTGCAGTGAAAGTCAAGCGTGCTGACGTCCAGCTTGTGAGGAACTCTGAACTTTGTAACCGAACAAGCGGTTTGAAACGCGCGAGGGCAGATTCCTCAGCGTTCGGGACGAGTGCGGGTGGGGAAGAATGCCTCCATTGAGACCCCGAGCTTCAGCACGGCCCCTCTTTGAGGTCCAGTTGGGCTTAAAATGTTTAAGACCAGCGAAGGATTAGAGAACAAAAAGATCCTTCTCTGTCATCAAAGAGGATCTTCTCCAGGACTCATCTAACTGCTCTCCATGCCTACCCCACAGGTCTGAGCGATGGCGAGAGGGAAGGAGTGGAAGAGGGAGAGGAGGGGTGCACATTTCAAAGGTAATCTTTAACTCTAAGCCTGGCAGACTGGCTGAAACACTCCCTCCTCCCAGTCTGAGCCAGCATGTTGTCCATCCCTCCCATTGGGCTCGCCGCTCCACTAGTCGCCTGCATTCTTCCTGCCCTTTTGTTTCGAGGGCACTGAAGTGGCTGTATTCATGACCGGGCCGAGCCGAGGAGAGAGGAGGATTTTGCATGACCTCGAAAGGGGGCGACTTTAACTCGAGACCGCTAAGTCTCTTCCTAAAACAACACTCCCTTGAAACAAATACCTGCTTTGTTCCGGCGGCTCTTTCAGGGCCGCGGCGTGCAGGCTATTAACACAAAAAGAGGGCAGTCCAGGAGAGAGCGGCCGCTGTGGTCAACCGACATGATCCCAGAACAGATATGGCTTGTGTTGGCGTATGTAGATGACCTTCTCTGAAAGTCCACACATGAGGAGCACACTTTGTTTGATTAAACTCCCTCGGACGACATGGGACAATGTCTTTTGAAGCCTGGATTGTTGATCGTTAGCTTTTGTAAAAGATTCAGAAGCATTACCAAGGGCTTTATAGTTTAGTTTAGTTTAGCACATGCAATGAAGAATAGCCTGTTATGTTTGCTTGATTCAGTGATCTCTGCTGGCCTATAAACAGCTTTTCTTTTATGAATTGTTTTGTCTCTGTATATGCATGTATAGACAGGACATTTATTTATGCGTTTGACAGACACTTACCATGAAACTTTTGCATTTATTTGTTCAACTGGTATCAACACCAAGGTCATGGGTTTGATCAAATGGATAATTATATTATATCAGTATGTGCCTTCCCTTGGAATAAAACAAATGACCTTGGTGTTACTAGCACCATGGTCTACCAGTCGAATTATTAAATCAACAAATATGATTTTGAATACATTGGAAATACCATGGTAAATCATTAAGGTAATCATGCAGTGATATGGTGTCTGATACCATATATAGCCACTGTACATGTTTTGATTTTTAGTATACATATACTATCTTTCAAAACCTTTGGTAAGATTTTTTTTTTTATGTTTTTGAAAGTATCTTATACTCACCAAGGCTGCATTTACTTGATCAAAATACAGTCAAAAATAGTAGCCGAATATTGTGTAATATTATTACAATTTAAAATGAGTTTTCTATTTTAAAATGTAATTTGTTCCTGTGATGCAAAGCATCATTACTCCAGTCCTCAGAGTCACATGATCCTTCATAAATAATGCTGATTTGCTGCTCAATAAACATGTCTTGGTAACACTTTAAAATAAGGTTCATTAGTTAATATTAGTTAATGTAAGAACTAACAATGAGCAAACCATTTGTTACAGTTTTTATTAATCTTTGTTAATGTTAATAAAAATCCATCTGTTCATTGTTTGTTCATGTTACTTCACAGTGCATTAACTAATGTTAACAAATACAACTTTTGATTATCATAATATATTAGTTAATGTTGAAATTAATATTGACTAAGATCAATAAATGCTGTATAAGTATTGTTCATTCTTAGTTCATGTTAACTAAGGTAGTTAACTAATAAACCTTATTGTAAAGTGTTACCCATTTCTTATCAATGTTGAAAACAGTTGTGCTGATATATATTTTTGTGGATTCAATTTTCAGAGTTCAAGATTTCAAGATTCTGCATTCTTTGAAATGAATTTGAAGTAAAAAAAACATTTATATGAAATTAAAATCTTTTGTAACATTATAAATGTCTTTACTCTCACTTTTGATCAATTTAATGCATCCTTGCTGAATAAAACGTACCTTTTTTCAAAAAGAAGAAAAAAACGTACTGGCCTCAAACTTTTAAATGACAATTTATTTTCTCATTTTCTTACTTCGTTACTGTTAATTGGTTCGATCTTATTTGTGCGTTGTTTTTTTTATAGGTTTATGTTTAGAGGTGGGGTTAGGAGAGGACCTGCTTCATGCTTAAAGTGTTTTCAAAAAATCTTACATTTTCATATGATTTTATATGATACCAATTTATGCGAAATTGCCACCTCGTAAAATGTAAATTTTCCTGTGAGTTGGGATACACCATTAGGAAACAGTTGTTGTGGCATTCAGCCAACACTCAGGGCTTGTAGTGGGATGGCTGCTGGTCACGGCCCATCAGCACTGCGCTCTTGAGCAAGACACTTAACCCCAGGTTGCTCCATGGGGATTGTGTCTATATAGTACTGATCTGCTTGGAAGAAAAGCTTCTGCTAAGTGGCTACTTTCTTTAAACATTTTCTGTACCTTTTGAGGTGTACAGTACAAAGACAACTTTTTTTTTTTTTTTGTCATTTTGTGTATTTTCACTACCAAGCACATGCTAATGGCTGGATTTCACGTTAAAGTGCTGTATATCCCCATGCAAAATGTAAGCTTAAATCAATATAATCCATTAGACATTTGAAAAGCACACAACAACTTGTGATATTGACAGGAACGGCCCCCTTACCACTGACCTTGCGAGGACCTCAGAGACAGAGCTGCTTAATGGACTGTGTGTGAGTGTGTAGAAAACAGGCTGACAGAAGATTGCAGAGATCAACTTTTCTTTTCGCATGTCAAATTTTATGATTACTGGTAGAACGGCAAAAACTAGACATGCATATTTTGTTCTGTATCAGATGTTAACCTCTGGCACATGAAGTTGTATGGCGCAGTGTTTACAATTAACTGTGATATGTTCTAGAAGATGTTTAAAGACAAGCATTGTTTAGCTGGGGGTTTGTGAGACGTTTGCAGTGAGAGATCACCCCAGCCTGAGGCTCTCTAAAACACAGATCGTCCCAAACAACGCCATGCTCTGCCCTTGTGAAGGAGCTCTGCTGGGGTAAAACACAGGACACAGAGATTGAGAGTCTAATATGATCCAGACATTAAGACACAAAACTGATGCATTTGCGCTTACTGAGAGGAATGTTGACTGAAATATTTTGGTCTGGAAAAGACAAATGTATTTAGACAGATGAGTCTTTTTTCTGTAGTGTCATTTGGAAAATAAGTAAAGACTTAGCATGAGTTTTTATTGCCACACACACATGCACACACACATTGTTTACATGTCTTATGGGGACATTCCATAGACCTAATGATGTTTATACTGTACATCTTTATATTCTGTCCCCTTACACTAACACTACCCCTAAACCTACCCATCACAGAAAACTTTCTGCATTTTTACATTTTAAAAAACATCACTTAGGATGATTTATTAGCTGGTTTCCTCATAGGGACCAAAAAAAAAAATGTCCCCACGAGGACAAGAATTTCGGATATTGCCAACTTTGTTGGGACATTTTGTTCCCATAATGTAGGGTTTACTAGGCCATTACTATTATTATGCAGGAGCAAGTTCAGCTAGGGTGAGACCTACAGTGTCATTGTGCAGTCTTTGTTACCCATATCTTGAAACACACACACACACACACACACACACACACATAAAAAAGAGATTACTATCATTATGCAGGTGCAGCTTCATGGCTAGTGCAGCTAAAGGGTGCAAAACAGTGTAAATCACAGAGGCCGTTCACATATACTGCAAATATATCCAAAATGTCTAATAAAAATATACTATAACACACATTTTATTTTATTAGTATTAAGATCTATGGCCCATTGCCATTTGCGAAGCGGTAACATAGCCTACTTGTTGTTACTTTATTATACCTCAAGGTGGCGATGTTGACTTTGTACTGTTAACTAAAATAGTTCTAGAAAACGGCTTTCGTGTGTGTTGACAGCGTTAGACATTAGTGTGTTAAATTATACATATTATAATTTCTTTGCCTGTAGGCTACTCTGTTTTAACTTTAAGTACAATACAGTGTGTTACTGAATGGAATACGTCGCTTCACTCGCTTGGTCTCAGACTATATGTGACGAAATGAACGGACGGAGCGATCTCCTCTTCGGTCACGTGACTGCAGGGTGGCAGTCAGGAGGTGTGAATCTCCCGTGTCGAGAGTGCTGGAGCTGTCCGTTAGCAGAGGTGCTGAAATCACTCACAGGTCGCTAAGACATATAGACCCCAACACACCAACTCTTACCTTAACATAGTTTGCAATTAGTTTAAACCAACTGGTCTCAATTGACTTCGTTTTAGATCCGTCAAGTCAGTCAATAAATTAGCAGCAAATCGGCATATTAGAATGATTTCTGAAGGATCATGTTACACTGAAGGCTGGAGTAATGATGCTGAAAATTCAGCTTTGCATCACAGAAAAAAAAAGTTTAAAAGAAACACATTTATTTTAAATGCCCGTTTTACTGTATTTTAGGTTTTAAGTTTTAAGTCTGCCACTAGATGTATTTATTTATTTTGCTTGCTTAATACATTTATAGCTATACAGAGCTCCAAATCCTTAGCCACTGCAGAGCGTTTCTTATTTGTGTCATGCGCCCTCCGGTGGACGCAAGTATTTTACATGCAAAGAGGCTTTCAGAGCGCTTGTATCTTCATATCTCTCAGGCTTACCACCTGTTGAGAGGAGCGCTACTGGTTGCCGTGATCACCTGAGAGCGATAATGCCGAAGCACTGGCCCCGGGGCCAAGGTTCACCGCGGGGGCAATAAACTCCCTGTCCCCCTGCCATCATGTAAAGACATTACTGTGCCCCGCGGCCCTCACAACAAACGCTTCATTTCCAAAGGCTCTCTGGCTCTTACTGGGCCACTTTATTTACCCTGTGTCATGCAAAATTCTTAATTTCCTTTGAATCCCAGTGCTACTGTATTGCCTTGAGTTACTTACATTCATTACCACCGTTTAATTAGTGCCATCAAACACTTCGTGGTTTACAGTGGCTCAATGTGACATTAGTCGAGACTGTTAAACTCATTAGCAAACTCTGATAAGGGGTAAAGGTGAGATAGTTGCCATTTCCAACTGCGAGAAATCGATAGGCCTATACAACCAAGCCAGTACGTAGTCATTTTTAAATAGCCTATATATTTTAAAGCAAATGTTTTTCATTTTAACTTGAAATGATGACGTAAATAATACTATTATTAATAATAATAATTATAACGCTTATTATTATTATTTTTATGAATGTGTCGGTACTTTGAAAACAGTGTTATCCTCATAATTTAGTGACAAAGGCCTCAGTGATCGGCTAAATGAGTGGATAAATAACTCATCAAAAATCTCATCTCAAAATCGTTGGCAATTTTTGTTAGTGTTGAACCCTGCCAGAGCTAAAGCATTTAACATGAGAAGGAAACCGCTAACAACTCATCCCTTTATAGTTATTCTAATGAGCAGGGTAAATAAAGTCATCACAACAGCAAGAGTCCATTGTGAAGAGAAGTATTATTGAGTAGTTTGTCACTTTACTGTAAGAGCGATGTGTTTCCCACAGCAGCTCTAGCGGTAAATATTTACTTAAGCATTCGCCAGTGGGAGTTACATTATACGTTCGAGCTGTTTCCATAAGCTGTGTTTGTTATTTCATATATATATATATAAATAAATGAAATTATATATGTCACACAAAAAAAAAAATTAGATTTGTTCTGAAGCCTGTAATCTGAAATGTAATGGAAAGGTTTGAGCTGTTACAGTATACAAACAATACACAGCTCCGTGTCCTGTGTGATATTAATATTCATATCTCCCCTCATCTGGCGGTGAGGTACTACACCAAGCCTATGGATTTTGAAGACGCAATGTGTAGTTGAAGAATTCAATAAACATGATTTTAAATAGCTATGAAAAATATAAAGTCTAGGTGGACTATTAGATGCACTATTTTGATCACTTTTTAAGTTCGTTTTTATTTTATTTTATTTTTTAAGCATTTAATAGTCTTGTGGGTGACAAATAAAATAAAACAAATAAAAATGTCCATTTAGCCAGCCTTCCAATTTTTGAGGTCATACAAACTGCACGTATAAACATTATGGTTACACTTTACAATAAGGTTCATTAGTTAACATTAGTTAACTACTTTAGGTAACATGAACTAAGAATGAACAATACTTCTACAGCATTAATTAATCTTAGTTCATATTAATTTCAACATTTACTAATACATTATCAAAATAAAAGTTTGTATTTGTTAACATTAGTTAATGCATCGTGAACTAACATGAACAAATTTTGAACAGCTGGATTTTTATTAACTAACATTAACAAAGATTAATAAATAAGTGTATTGCTCATTGTTCATGTTAGTTAATACATTAACTAATGTTAACTAATCCACCTTATTGTAAAGTGTTACCATAATTATATAGCATTTAAAAAAGTTTTAGTTTAGCATGCTGTAGTATACCTGTGGATTTTATGTATCCCTGTGGCTGTATCATGTACAAATGTTTAATCGTTATGCGATTACACCTCTGTTCTTTCTTCCATTATAGCCTGTAGCCTATTTATAATATTGTTTTTAATTACTTGATTTTAAAAAGAGGACATGAAAAACGTGCAATGAACTTACTGTAGGCTAACTTTAATTTGCACCACTTTTGTTTTACATTTAAAACGTCAATAATTAAACTATACGGAAACCTGTAACCCCTCTTAAGATCGGAGCGAGGGGCCCTATTACATCTGAAGTCTGAAAACGAGAAAGAGAGTTATAAATTATGAAAATTATAAATTATGAACAGAAATGACCTACTGCTGAGCGTGTACATCAAACCATCAAATTCGCTTCTGTTTCAGTCCATCACTTCCTTTTGCAGTCTCTCCTCAGAGCTGAAACATTGTTCTTGAGTTTAATCATAATGGCATTTTTTTTTTTCTCCATAGTTCTATGAAACACATCCCGGGGTTATTTGGTTTTAGAGTCTAAACTAAACCAGGGGCGCTTACATTTCTCCAGTGTGGCGTTTGCCTCTTTATTTATGATGTCTTTTCTTCCACCGATGTAGAAAATTTCTGACTTGGATTTTTCACTCCAAAATTGATTTGACACGGATATCCAGTATCCCTTTAAAGATAATCAAACTGAGTCTCTCCTCATTCCGCATATATCCCCACTCACTTTATGACCATATCGAGTTACCGCGAGCCTGTTGTGTGCAATAGACATTCTTCAATCTGAAAACATTATTATAGTGTTTATTGCACTGTAAGCGGGGAAAATAGTTCATGTTTGTCCTAAACATGTGTTCATAGCAGGCTTTTCTGAGATGTGCAATGCAAAGAATTAATTAAAATAAAGTTGAATTACTTTATTCAACCCCCCCCCCCCCCCCCCCCCCCCCCCACACACACACACACACACACACATACACATACACATACACACACACACACACACAAGCACGCAGCCTGAAATGCACGAGCAACCACAGGCCAAAGTACAAAGAAACAATTAGTAAACAGTCAGTTGAGCCAAAAGTAGCCTACCGAAATGCAAAACTTAAGGAAATGCATAAAGGTAAACAGGATGATTTTCTTAAATCTGAAAAACAGCCATATTTTACTAACATTTTACAGCACACATGATAACATCGCATTCATACTACGCAAAGCATGCAAAATAATAATGAAATTACTGTCAACGTGTTTTGTCAGGAAACCGAAAATGTGCTTTATGTGGTTACTCTTAAATGAACTGCTTTATGTCATGAAAGCAAGTCATGAATATTATTTATTTAACTTTTAACAGACCTGACTACAACAACGAGTTATTGGGTATTTTGTTGTATTTTCTTCTGATAGTGGGCTACCTACATTTTCACTTTTACATTGTATTTAATGCAGGCCTATCCTATGTTAAATAACTTACTGCGACATTTTCGCTAGTTGACTTTCCCTGAGACAAATTCCAGACTACTAGTTAGTAGACTCAACTTTAACACAACATCACTTTTCCTTTATTATTATGTGACTTAAATGAGCTCACCTTACAACTTAGTTTTAAAAATGAGAGAAGTGTTAATAGTGCGTAAATGAACGCCCTTTTCTCCATCTGTTGTCGAAGTTTAAAGTATTATTTTATCTATTATTATTAATGATTCATTATTACTATTATTATTATTATTATTATTGCTCAGGCTACTTTTTTGAAAAATTAAGAAAAACAACGATGTTAGTTTAAAACATGTTTTTTTTTTTTTTGGTTGTTTAGGCCACAAAGTCTAAATCAACGCCAACAATAAACAACCTTTTTCTTCTTCCTCCACACTTCTTGTTGTTAAAAATGATTTAATAAAATATAATACAAATACTATTAAATATGCAATTACTAATATTAATATGGGATTTTATGGGGTGATAGATAGATAGATAGATAGATAGATAGATAGATAGATAGATAGATAGATAGATAGATAGATGAGAAATGTCCGATATTAATTGCAATGATTTCACTTCACTTTTGATGTTTTGTCCCTCAGGCCAATCCGGCAGAAACGGTCAGATGTCAATTAAAGTCAGTTGTGCGTCTGTGGGCTTCTCTTGTTCTGAGGGCAGCCTGGCCTGTGGCGCACCGCTCGGGCTCCGGGCTCCACTCTCCACGCCGCTGCGCTAATCCGTTTATGAAGCACCTGGGACCGCAATAACATGCGCTTATCCGCCGCCGCCGCGAAACATGCGATAATGCCTACATCCCAGAGGACCAGAGGGGCACTTTATACCCTCTGATTGAACTGTCGAAGTCTCTGAGATGACAGCCAGCGTATTTGTCACATTAGTCTGATGGAAATCGGATTCAAGACTTTATATCCCCTCTCTCAGTATTGTTTAGCAACAGAACTAAGTTTTTTTTTTTTTTTTACTCGGAGTGGGTTCTTCTGTTTGAACAGTTGAAAGTGTGATAGTTTTTCTGTTTGATTGATAAGGGGTCACTCTGAATGAACGGGCCCGTTTGACTGACGTGAGGTTCTCAATGAGCTCCTGCAAAGAAAAGGAACTTCAGTGACTGCGGGGAACAGAGGGGGAGCATCTGAATGTGAGATTGAGAGAGTGAGAGAGTGTGTGTGTGTGTGTGTGTGTGTGTGTGTGTGTGTGTGTGTGTGTGTGTGTGAGAGAGAGAAGTGCAGAGTAATGCAAGAGAATGAGTGGGATGGATGGCTATATTGAATGTCTCTACGTTATAAATAACGCTTCTTCACAATTGTACTCGTCTCCACAGACACATTTTACGGCACTCTCGGCGTCATACCCTGCTGAGACCCCCGCAAGCTGCTCCTTTCATTCTGCAGAGACTCTACTGTCCACAAGCATACAATAAATACCTCTGTGCTGTGCAGCTTTGGGGTTTTTTACTTAAAAGTTGGGGTTTGAAAAGGATTCATGTTCATTAGATAAACACGGTTGTGGCAGAAGAACGCAAAATGCATGGAGCAACTCTGAAGTGCTTCCCAACTTTGTTCCTGAAAGCTTCCCAACTCGTCCCACTAGATTTTGTATATCCTCCTTAGCTGACCCTTCCATTGCAGGTCTTGTGGCCTCTATTAACGATACGTTTGATAAGTAAGGCATCAAAATTGTCTAAATTTGGAGGGCTTTTGGGAACGGTCGAGAACCACTGATCCAAACCAATGCATTAAAGAAACTGAAATGTTATTGAAATGAAATCATTTTAAGAAAACGTCAGTGTTATCTTCCAGATTGCTCTCAGCATCACAGTTTATGTCTGAGGGTGTTATCAGTGACACATCCCCTTGAACTCCCGAGGTCATGGCACAAGAAAGTTTCGGGATTTGGACCAATCAGAAGGCTTTCCCAGATCTTTGGACCCTCCCTCCTTGACCAATCACCGTCCTCGATGGGTAGAAGGAGCCAACAACTCAACAACTGATAAAATGTTTCGCCACTGATCACCATTTCAATTCACAACAACAAGTGTGTCAACAACAACGGAACTGAAGCTCTGAGAATTTTATCTTCCAAACCGCTTTGAGAAAACCTGGATATCCGTGATTAACTTCAGAGGATTGGCAGCGACGTTTTGACTTTTGAAGTTGACTTTTCGTTTTTAACTGAAGACTAGCTGTACTTCCAACAGTCCACTGACACTTGACGATAAGTGCTTCTCCTTTGGATAAATCCCCTTCTTCTATCAAGTGCTCGTGATCCCGTTTATTTCCGCGCAGAGGAGATATGACCGCATTAGCGGGGGGCATTTCCAGGATGATGCGCCCCACGCCACCCCAAAACTACCCGAGAGGAGGCTATTCCTTGGAGGGTAAGGTGTTAGCTATACTACACAGCCTGGGCTTAGATGCATTCACAGACTTGATTCTTCATAAAGCAGATTTGATCTGATGCACTTCAGTATTCTGATTGGAGAAAGAAAAGGGACATTATAGACCTTAATATTGGAAATTACAGTGTAAAAATTTCACATATTTAACATTGAAAACTTGGGTTTAATTCTTTTGTGGTGTCAAGGTTACAAAATTGTAGTTTTTCAACCACGTTCAAGCTGCAACAAAACAAAGAACAAACAACATAATAGGTAACATTTTGTACAGTGATATAAATTTAGTAGAGTAATGTAATGAAATTGATTTAATAGCCTACTTAGCTAACATGTTCTATAAAAACTTTGGGTTACACTTTATTTTAAGGGTGTCTTTGTTACACTGTAATAATACATTTAAGTACTGAGTAATATTAAGTAGCATGTACTTACTATAGGGTTAGGGTTTGGTTGAGGGTTAATTGCTTGTAAATATGCATCATTTATAGTTATTACTATAGTAATTACATGTTACATATGTAACAATGACACTGTAAAATTTGTGTTTCCAAACTTTGTTTTAGCCTATATAAAATATTTTATATATAAGATATATAGGCTATATATATATATATATATATATATATATATATATATATATATATATATATATATATATATATGTAGAGCTACTTTTTAAATAGTTTAAGTGTTCTGGCAACAAGTAACAATTGCAAATTATTGTTATTGATTGGCTTTTTTTGTCAAAACAATTATTATTATTATTGTTAATAGTAGTATTTATAAATAATTAGCATTTGTTATTAGTATTACGCAATCCGTTGTATTGTTGTTGTGTAGTTGTTTGTAGGCTCGCTGATCATAGGAAAGAACTTACTGCTGTCATGCTAATTATATTTGGACTTTTAGCACAAGGAAATGGTTGAATACAGTGTCAGTCACTGATTTTTCCTCCTCTTGCTGCAGTCTCCACGCCGTTAGGTCAGGGCCGCGTGAACCAGCTCGGTGGAGTCTTCATAAACGGACGGCCTCTGCCCAATCACATCCGCCACAAAATAGTAGAGATGGCCCATCACGGGATACGACCGTGCGTCATCTCCCGACAGCTGCGCGTCTCGCACGGATGTGTGTCCAAAATTTTATGCAGGTACCAGGAGACCGGATCCATTCGGCCCGGTGCTATTGGTGGCAGTAAACCCAAGGTATGGACATATGTATAGGGCTGCATTGTATTATTGACTTTATTATACAGTTTACATCAGTTTTACATTTAACTCTGCACGGAGTTTAGCAAATAAAGAGTTTTGATTGACTTCAGAACTACCAAATGTTTGGTATTTTTATGGTTGTGCCCATTGTTAATTTTTTTCAGTATACAGAATAAAGGTATAAAGATTTGTAATGGTTCTCATCTATAGGTTCAGCCAAAAATAAGTCATTTTGTATGGTTCAAATTAGCCAAAAATTGTCTTTATATCAGTTAATTTGTCTGTGAGTCTATTGAAGCACCAATAGATTTTTTCTTTAAAGAATTAGAGAATAAAAAGGTATCCCATGGCATGAGTCTGTCAAACTATTTTTTTAAGTGCAATGCGAATTTACTGTAAATTGCTTTACAAAACACAATATATTTTCCCCTCGTTTAATGACTGCCAAACAATAAAATAAAAATTATATTCTGTTATGAACTTCAAAAAACGAAATACAAACCGATTATTTTACCCATACATTCTTGTTCTAATTGTTGCTAGATATTTTAAAAGTGTTTTAGAAAACTATATAAGGATATAAAAATTAAATAAATGATCGTGTTACCTTTGCAATAAAAGCAGAGCACAACTCCCGATGTGGAAAAGAAAATCGAAGAATACAAGAGAGAGAATCCAGGGATGTTCAGCTGGGAGATTCGGGATAAACTTCTGAAAGATGGAATCTGCGACCGAAATAACGTGCCCTCAGGTACTGAACTTTATCTGGCAATCTCTGCAGTTTAGTTCATGTTTTTAAGATATTGTTTTACCACACCTGTTGCTTGAAGAAAAAAAACAAACAAAAAAAAACAGCCTGTGACTTTAAAACAGCCCTATAATCTTATATATTAAGATTTTAATGCCTCGTGTTAAGGATTTAAATGTTATACTAGCGCATTTTCAGGGGTTTAAACATTCAACAAGTGCATTTATGTGATGTCATTTCATGAAGCTTTCCATGTCTCTCCGCAGTGAGTTCCATCAGCCGCATGCTGCGCTGTAAATTTGGTGGAAACGGAGATGAAGATGAGGATGATGATGAAGTGGAAAAAAGGGAGATCGAGGAAAACGAAAGACGAGCCAAACACAGCATCGACGGGATTCTCGGCGACAGATGTAAGTTCTGACGAGTTTTATATTTTTTCCTTGCGGATTTGAGATATGCACAATGCGTTTAGTTTTATTACAGATATAAGATCTTCTACTTAATACCAAAAACAATAATAATAATAACAATACAATCATGCATATTATTATTATTATTATTATTATTAGATGCTAATATACATATTTTCTGTTAAGACAGTAGCCTATATAAAAAAATAAAAAATAAAAGCTGAGGGGTTTGGAAGTGCGTGAATGTCATAAGCACATTACGGCTGTTTTTATGGATTTATTTTTCCCCGAATGAATATCGCTTTTAATGTTTCAGTTTGAATCTTTTGGCACCAAAATGCAGTAGGCTAGGCCTATATTTTTAACGTTTTTTGTTGTTGTTGTTGTTGTCTTAACTTAAACTCATTGGAACTGAATTGAGGAGCATCGGAGATTAACCTCCTAAAACGAGACGTTCCTGGAGTGAAACTGGCCGAATCAGTAAATCAAACATTTGTCCAAGAATAGCGTTCACTAAAAGACGCTCCTGCGGTGCACAATCGGACACTTGAGGATGAACTTGGGAAACAAAAGCGAAAGAGTCCATGAGACTCACGCTTCAGTTTCCCCAGGACAAAGCTCGGCCTAGCAGTAGCTTGGTCCTGACAAAAGACTCCAAGCTTTTCAAAATTTGGAAAGAAAGGAAGAAAAAACGGTCCAACAAAAGGTGCAGAGAGGACATTATGGACGGGCAATGAGAGATGAATTATTCACGAATGACCGTAGTCCCGACTCAGAAGTGTTTTAGACTTCGAGGCCTGAATAATGTGTCCATTTCTAGCTAGATCTTGTCTTGGAATATTCTCTTTCACCCTAAAAACGACATCAATAACATTAAGAGGTTATGCTTAATTTTTAGGATGTTTTATCATTTACCTAGGCTAGGCTACATTTAAGCATAAAATTAACACTTGTTGATCAGCATGTAGGTAGGCTAAGAATTTTAAGATCGAGGCCATTAAGAATAACGTTACTTGGATTTAAATTGAATTCCTTGTTTGATTGTTTAAAGTAAAAGCGATTAATAGGCTTAATAAAAATATTATTTTTTACATAATATAGCCTACATTTTTTATAGCCTATGAAACAAGTAGGCTAAATAATAGGCTATTGAAAGTTTGATCATCTGGCCCCCATGATGAACCTTCCCAAGGATGTCAAAACAAATATAGGTTGATGTCTGAAATGGATTATTTTTGCATATGCTGTTTAACAATCGTTTCAGTAACCATAAAACCAAGATTACGAGTTCACATGAGAAGGTAGGCCTATTCATATCAGGTCGCCGCTCTTACGCTTTCCTGTATCGACAAATCAGAAGTGGCCTACTCTCAGATCATTTGTTAAAAATGCACACATCACATATATCATAAAAAAAATTATAATAAAAAAACATTTTTGTGCTTAAAATGTTGCTTGTTTAAAATGCTTTAATGATAGTTGATTGCTAACATTAGTTTCGGGAGACACGATAACGCCGCGAAAATCGCTGAAAAGTTCGAATAGATATAGTAATTCGTTAGATATGCCTAATTAGCTCATTTAAACTGCACTTTTTTCATCGAATCTTAATTAGTAACTCAAACATTATCATAAAAGCGTTTTTGTGCTTCAAATTTTGCTTGTTTAAAATCCTTAGGCCTAGTTGACAAGTACCACGGCTAACAAGTGTTGCGAGACACAATAACGAAAATCGCTGAAAAATTCGCACAGATAGTAATTCATTAAATAGGCTTAATTAGCCAATCAAACTGCACTTTTTTTTTTATGGATGTCAAAACATCGTGTCAAAATATCATCAAAATCTTTAACATTCACACAGGCGATAGCCTCGAGGCAAACCCCATTTCCCCAGTTGAAGAAGAAATTGTATGTATTAACTTGGAAATTGATACAGGCAGCGCGTTTTTCTAACCCCCACAGGCCTGAAATTCTTGCGCAGTGGAGTTTGTTCTAGATGTCAAGTGGAGAGAGAAACTGAGCTCTGTGCGCGCTATAGCCGGATTCACCCCGCGTCATGGGCCGCGCTACAATTGGCGCACATTATACTCAGTCATTGCAATGAAAACCTTTTCTAGTAGATTAAATCGAGCCCTTTATTCCTCCCCACTTTCATCTCAGGACAAAAACCCGCCCCCTTCCTCTCCGCCCGGGGCGCGCATTCATTCCTCACTGGCCTTTTCCTTCTCTCTTTTCCAGCACCGCCATCACGAATACAGATCAGTTGGTAATTAGTTTAACAAACGACTGTCGATATGTTGTTGTTGTTTGGAGATTGATGATTGATATGAACTTTTGAAACGCACAACTTTGCTAATGCACTGTAAAAACCTTGCTGCGTTAGTGAAGTAAACTCAAAGTTGTTTTAGTCATTAGTTCAGCTCGGTATTGTTATTGTATTGTATCTCGACTAACTTTAGATTGGGCATTGCCTCAGTTGATATAGGCATTTTATTTAGCTTTTTAAACGTTGAAATGTGTATATTAAACAACATGCACTGTTCATTTGACCTGCTTTATTGTTTCAATGACTTAATCCAGTTAAACAAACTTCTACAAAAAAAAAAAAAAAAAAAAAAAGTGTTATTAGGTATTTGGAGTGTTTTTTAATCAGATATGAGAAATGTTGCTGATTTGATAAGAGTTTGTTGTGAGCTCCCAACAGGCATTTTTAAGAATGTGATTGTTACAGTATGTTTTGCTGTTTGTATGTTTAATTACACTTGATCCAACTGCTCTGAATTTATTTGTGATTTACTTGCCAGAAATGATTGTGATAAGTCAAAACATAGAACTTTTTTATTTTTTTAACAATGTAGCAGAGCTATTTTTCATGAAACTTTTTAGGGCTAAAGCTTTAGAAGCTTTTTGTGTTGTATTTGCATGCATTTAAACCTGGACTTGCAACACAGTTAGTTAGATGTCTATATCTGCATTGGAAAAAAGAAAGAAAGAAAGAAAGAAAGAACAAAACAGTGAATGAAAGAAAGGAAGCGCAAGGGGAAAGGAGAAAGGAAAACAGCCTTTTCAAAGCCCCGTTAATGTTTTTGTTTTCCTAGAAGGATCAATCACCTCTGGCTTTTATTCACATGTAGATGTGTCTACATCATAAAACTCAATGAGTCCTGATCTCCATTGACACACTGTAAACTTCTCCTCTCTCCATTCACTCTCGTCCGTTTGTTTGCAGTGGGCTGATTCTGCGCTGGCTGTATTTCACTCTCTCCTCCCTGCTTGTGGGAGTTGTTGTTTTTTCCTATTCGGTACTCAGTTAAAATCTCAAAAGGGTGTTTTCAGAATCAAGAGGGTGTTCTCTAGCCAAATATTGATTAAGTACATGTTTGCTGAGTCTATAGTTGTCGGGTAAGAGGGGTGTGTTGGATCTGGGCCCCTGCTCCTTCAAAACCTATTGTTGGGCCCCTTAAAGGCTTGAGATCAAAGCAAAGACCCCTTCAGATTTATTTGTCTGGGAAAAGGCAGAGTAGAGGACCATTGCTTACTAGTACATGGATTGAGCATACGCTTTAAAATATGTTTCTCGAAAGTTGTTTGATCAGGAGGCTCAGAGCAAACATTTCGTTTTGTTTTTCCTGTAATAATTTGTGTTTTTTTAATTATGTAACATTTTTACACTTTTTTTTAATGTTGAAATAAGTCTCTTATGCTCAGCATGTCTGCTTTTATTTGATCAAAAAATCAGTAAAAACAGAAATATTAACTGTTTTCTATTTAATTATATTTTAAAATGTAATTTATTCCTGTGACGCAAAGCTGAATTTTCAGCATCTTTACTCCAGTCTTAAGTCACATGATCCTTTAGAAATGATTCTATTTATAAAAAAAACAAAACAACCTAAAACACCCCAAAGACAGTTTTTAAGAACGTCAAGGGACGGTTCTAGTGCCTGGCGTCATAAGTTAATCGATAAAACTTCTCCCACAATGCTGTGTTTGCCTGAGCACATCCCCTCCTTTTTCCTATACCATTAACTTTGGGAAAACTGACAATCCTCGAGCCTCATTTAGCTAATTAAAAGTAACTAAAGTCATCAAAGAGCCACGGCCCCTCTCTCACAGATTCTCATTCACGGCAGGCGAAAAAGAAAACTCAGAAATACAAACAGTCAAAGGGATCAAGTTTTTTTGAAAGGGAGTCCCGTGGAGGCCAATTGAATGAGCTTAGTGCTTTCAGACGTGCCATGGTGAACGCAGTCAACATGTAATAATTAGTTTCATTGAGCTGCATTCCAACAATCTGCTGCTTTTCTCCTGGGCTCATTGTCTCCCAGCAGGCCAATAGCCAGGAGGACAGAGAGAATCAAGCAATGACAACACATGAAAGATTCAGCTGCCTTTGTCCCAGAAAGCAAGGAGGACTTTGTTTGTGTAAATAAAATAGGGCTTTTGCCTGCTTTGCTGACTGGATACTTGCTCAATAGAAAAGGGGGGAGATCGAGGAGCGAGAGCAAAAGATGCACGGCAAAAACAGACAGCTGTGTCACGCAATAACAAACAGATATTTTTGGGACCATTGCTTTTTTTCGCAACCACAATTGTACTCGGAGCTGTAAAGCCAGATGTATTTGTCCGAAACTATAGCCAACTATAGCCATATCTAGCTCGTTGGGGTCTAATTTTATACATTCTTTTGAGATCTGCCTCCTCGATCAATAAACAAGGGTTCTTCTCTCTCTGCTGGAATGTTCCTCAGTCATGATTCCGGGGCCCTGCGGGAATGGAGATGAGCAATCATCTGCCTTTTATTCAGCAGTTCCTTGAAACCTAACAAGCTTCGCCCTTCTCTCTCCGAGTTCATCGAGGTTACGGATCGCAAAGTTATCCGAACATCAATCGAGGTTTTTATGCGGCGATAAAGATTAAACGTCTTTTGACCGAGAGACAATGTGTAGAGTCGTTGTTGTCCCGTTCGCACGTTTGCGTGGCGCTCTCAGAAACGACGTAGACCGTGCATCATTTCCACATGATGTCATTCCATTTGATTTCAGAGTGGCACGCAAAGGAAGAAAACACGCATGCACGCGGTCGCACCAAGCTTATCTCCAAGTGAATGCTGCCTGTATGCTTCATTAGGTCCGCTTTATACGCTGGCACCAGCATTGTGATCCTCAAATATTAATTCAAAGAACAATTAATGAATGCGAAGCATCTTTGAAGTGGGGGTGCGGGGTCAAACCCGGACCAGCCCCTAGCGACTGATGGACTCCTCTTCCACTCCTCTCTTCTCAAAGACGGTTTGAAGTGTCCAAAAGAAAAAGTGAGCAATAGAAGGTCAATGAGAATAGGGGCTCCTCGCCGAATAGAGCGCTCTGTTTTCTTGCAAGTGTTTGTGTGAGTGAAACTCTGGCAAAGGAGCGATGAAAAGGAGGAGAAAGGAGAGGTCGAGGGTTTCAGGGGCCTTGCCATAAAGACTCACAATGAGGCAGTTAATTGAGAAGAGCTAGACGCCGTTGTCAATCACTTAACTTGAGGAAATTCACTACTTAACTGCCAAATGATGCTGGTGAGAGAGGGAGAGACGCAGAGAGAGAGGGAATCTGCAAGAAATGACGGCAGAATCATGTTAAGATGACTAAAAGCTTGAATGAGCGGAGTTTTCTCGTTGTTCTGGAAGGTTCAGCGGCTGCATGAAGCTCCAGCCTTATGACTTCCAGCTTCTACAGTGGACCATTGTTAGCTCACTTTATTTACTCTATGTAACTTAGACGAGCAGAAATCATCGTTTCCAACTCAAATGTGCAATTTCTGATTTGTTTCAGACAGAATTCATTTGGTTTTGGAGAATTTACAGAAGACTTCAAACATGTTCCAACTGTTGTTTTAGCCTGTTTACATCATTTTAAAAAGTGAGTTTAATGAGTACAATTTTTCTGGGGAAACACTGTCATTTTACAAAACCATGTCTCAAATATGCTTTGTTTAGTGTTTCTTATGCATTACACGCTTTGTTGTGTAGGTTTTTGAACTTCATGTTTCATCATTGCATCATAGCCTTTGAACTTTAACAATTACGATTATTGTTGCAGTTACTTAACAACTTAAAATTTGTTGAGATAACTTAAATATCAACCTTACCTAAACCTAACTAAAGTTAACTAAACTTAATATTTTAAGCCAACTACAAACACATACTTTTTTTTTTTAAGTTGAAACAACACATTTGTTTTAAATTGTGATAAATAATCACAGCAATACATTTTTTTACAGTGAGTTTCTTCAAAGTGCCTTAGGTTCAACAAATACCCGTATTCATATAAAGAATTAGGTTAAGTTCACTCAGTGGTATTTTGTTGGTTTAAAAAACTTGATGTTGCATATATTAAATCGATTTGATATTTTAAATAGGTTCCTTTTGGCGTTAGACTGTAAACCCCTTTTTGATTCTTTTTTTAAAAATGTGGTGCATATTAGCTGTTGTTTAAAGAAACACAAGACGTTTTACCTACTTAGTGTGGTTACCAAGTTCCTGCTGAATCTAAATGTTTGTGTGTATTTGAATCAGGGCCGCAGGATTTGAATCCTATTGCATAGGACTTTCAGTCTCTTATTTGTACCCCAGAGAGGGTGAGATGTGGCTGGGCAGGGTCAAGGGGGAGTCCTGGGTCAGTGGCTGTGCAAACTCCCTCTCTGTTGGAAGTGCGGGTTAAGATAATGTGTTTGTTCAGTGTGACAGGTAACAGACACTCTATGATGGCCAATAAATGCTTTGAAACTAAAGAACACAAAGGAGAACTGATTTGCATTAAATGGTTGCATTATACTGTGTTTTGAATGTGCTATTTAGCATCTTTTTCCACAGAAAATTTGAATATATAATTCAGAAACAATGTAAAAAATCAAATTCTTAATCATAATATTTGTATTTTTTTATTTTATTTTTTAGCAAAAAACATCTAAATATCTCTAAAACAAGAGAAATGTTGCATAATATATCAGATTTTCCTTTTTTATATTAAAATATAAAAAAATATATTTAAAATATGATTCATATAATTATTTTTAAATATTATATTAAAGGTAAACAAAATATTTTTATTACATTTTTATTTAATTTTTAAGCATAAACGATTCAATTAATTCAAAATGTTTTAATGCTGTGTAATAAGTTTTAGTTCTTTTGTAGACGTAGAAGTGAATATCAAAGATAATGTGTTTTGTATGTTGAGAGGTGCGGTCTACATTTTGCTCAACATGTGGATTGTATCTGCAGTGATGTTTTGTGTCATTTTATCATATTAGCATTTGACCCACCTGTCCCAGTAATGGCTTACTCAATATGTGCATGTTTGGTACAAAAGCGTGCATAAATATAACGTGATGTCAATGTAATGAGCGCGTATATTTAGGAGCATGTGGTGTGTGTTCCTGCGGTGCAGTCGCTGCGTGGGTGCTGCGTTTTGGCTTTGTCCCGTTGTTGGGAGCGATTCCATGCTGCAACAGGCACCTCTGTCCTGTTCTGACATCATAATGAGCAAAGCATGCTGGGAACCCAAAATGCCTCAGCATCCCCCCTTTATGTTCCTTGTGTCGGTCTCTAAAATTGGACCTTAACGTATTTCTTTTTAATACACAGAACAGCGATTTAAAAACTCACTGGCTTTTTTTAAACCATAATTCACTTTGTGTGATTATATATTTTATGAATTTATTTATTACACTAGCATTGAAAAGTTTTGGGTCAGTAAGGTTTATTCAGCAAGGATGCATTAGATTGAAAAAAAAAAAAAAGTAATTTATAAATATTTCTATTTCAAATTAATGCTATTCTTTTGGCATTTCTATTCATCAAAGAATCCTGATAGAATAAAAAAAATTAGGGTTTTCACAAAGAACTTAAGATAGTGTCTTTACCAGAAAATCAGCATATTAGATTGCTTTCTGAAGGATCATGTGAGTAATGATGCTGAAAATACAGCTTTGCCATCACAGGAATAAATTACATTTTAAAATATAATACAATAGAAAACAGTTATTTTTCAATTGTAATAATATTTCAGTTTTTACTGAATTTTTTATTAAATAAATACAGCCATGGTGAGCATAAGAGACATATTTCAACATAAATTATTTATTTTTTTAACAGTATAGTGCATACTGATATATTGACTTATTATAATGATATAGGTAATAAATAAATATCATATGAGCAATTCCAGGCCATTTTAAATTTAGGTTTAATCACTTTTGGATCATGCATCTTTTGCACCCATATAGGCAACAGGCAAACTCGACCCCTGTTACCAAAGTATTTTTAACAGTAAGCACAGTTAGCAGTTAGTCATCCAGAAAGTAAGCCTATTTCAAGGATGATACTGTCCAAAAGTGTCCGGTCTTGTTTTAGTCCACCTGCAAGGTTAAAAATGATCTTTCAAACGCGCTCTTCTCCTCTTTGTCTCTCTTCCTCCGTCTTCCTCTCTTTCTCTCTCGCTCGGTTTCTCTCGGGGCAGCTGCTGGGGTCGTGGCTCTTTAGCGAGTTGAGTGACTCCCTGCTCCTCCCTCTTAACAAAATGCCAACCCCAGATGGAGTCGTGATCGTTCCGTTAACCATTCTTCTCCCTACATCTGCTGGGATTCTATATACTCTTTAATTCACTCACCAGTGGCTGGCTGGGGCGCGGGCTGAAAGGGCCAGCACTCCTCCACGCTGCAAATAAATGCTTCATTTGTCTCTTCTCTCTTTTGTTTTGTTTGGGGAACACATGTCAGGAGCTCAATTACCCAACCATTTAACAGCCCCTGAGGAGGAGAAGACTCTCCCCTACCAGGAGCTATAAACTGCCCAGATGGTCGTCTGTGGACTCTGGTGCGAGCGCTCCAACATCCCTGTGTTTACTTTCACTTCATCTCTCTTTGTTTTTGCGGCTTTGTTTGCGTGTCAAAGTGCGTGTTGCGTTAGAGTTGCCAACCTGACTTTCCTGTAGGAAAATCACAAAGGAGATCTTTTCCAAATCTCAATTTCTTCAGCAAATCGAGTCTGTTTCTTCCGAGGAAAAGTAATCTCACACGTTGCAGATAAGACCCCTAAAACGCCTCAGACTGCGCTCAGATATGATGTCAGGTTAAAAGAACTCAAATGTTTCTCCTCAGATTCTTCCAAGACTAAATACGGATTCATTTTATTGTGTGTCAATGATGAACACGTTTTTATGTGTTTTAAGAAACATTGGGAGAAGCATCTGAGACAAAGTTGATCATTAAAGGATAGTTCACCATCCCTCCTCCCCAAAAAAAGGTCATCATTTAATCACCCTCAAGTTGTTCCAAACCTGTATGAGTTTCTTTCTTCTGTCGAACACAAAAGACGATATTTTAAAGAATGTCGGTAACCAGAGAGTTGACGGTAGCCATTGACTTCCATAGTATTTCTTTTCCCCTACTATGGAAGTCAATGGGGTCCATCAAATGTTTGATTACCAACATTCTTCAAAATATCTTCTTTTGTGTTCGACAGAGGAAAGAAACTCATACAGGTTTGGAACAACTTGAGGGTAAGTGATGATAACATTTTCATTTTTGGGTAAACTATCGCTTTAAATAGAAATTGGCATCATTTGCTCATCCTCATTTTGTTTGAACTTTCTTTCTTCCGTGGAACATATTTTGAGAAGTAAGTTTGATGACATGCTGAGCTATGAAATTAGCAACCTTCGAGCAATAGTTTTCCTCTGGGTTTTCAAATCCATCATTTTAAAGTCAGCAAACTCTCTTCGAGTTTTGCATAAAGCTGCGCTTGCTTTGCGTCATTTTGGCTTCTGTTCTGCAGTCTTCTCTTGTTTCTCAGTGATTATGCCTGGAATTCACCACATCCACTTTAACGTCCATCCAAATGCTACGGAGTTCATTCAGAGCACTCATTTCTCTCTCTCTCTCTCTCTCTCTCTCTCTCTTTTCTCGAGTGCACTGATAAATGCTGTGTGTAGCTGGCAGGCTGCAGGTTTGTGGGGTTTGTCCTGTGTGTGAGAGGAATATAAATCTGATGTGTGAGCGAGAGGCACCATGTGCTGGTATCGTGAATTAACGCTCACTAAATAACAATAGACCTACTGATGACTCTTCCTGTGGTTAGAAGCTCCAAAACTTCCACACGTCCTCCAGCTAATGGGATATTTAAGCAATGACTACATAATTACCATTATATATAACTACTGTGACGTTAAGCAGTCATTTTACTACGTTTTATCATTTTAGACATATTAAAGTGCCTAGAGGTGCAATGCATTGTTTACAGAATTTTATTTTGAATGTAATTAGTAACCAAAATAATTTATTTGAATTAATACAATAAAACCCAATGTAATATGTGTTAATTTTCTATTTAAAAATATTATTTTAGTCCTGTTTACAGTGAAATTCCTCCATATCCAGATCATGTCAACTCGTAGGTGTAGATTGTCCTTCTAGTTACACTTTACATTTGAAATACCAAACGAAGCCAAACCAAATCATGACAAAAATTCCAAATTTTATGACACATTGCGTGATTTAGTATTTCAAAGCAAATGTTTACTCCCCTAGTGCTTATGTATGTTGTTTCATAATTTAATTTGGTTGAATAATGTCTTTACTTTACTTTTACTTTTAAGTGGTCCACAAGCTACCTGTCTTGCCTCCTCAGTCTTTTCTTGGTGCATCATATCACTCATTGTAGCGAGACATTCAGTTGTCTGCTTTAAAGGATTTTTTGCAGATGAAAGACAAAACCTCTGTCTAAAGTCAAAGAGATGCAGAGTAGATGAGCGTGAGAAGATAGATGGGCTGAGCTGTCGGTGGTGTATGGGACAGGTATGCTGTGGGAAGTGGACACAGTGTGAGTTTCCTGTCCTGCTGAAATTCTGAAGGACAGTGAATGAATCTGTGAGTCTGTCAGTGTTGCCATTTACCAGTACGAGAGGTTTTCAAGTCATAAGACCCTTGATTTATTAAGAATTAAAAAAATGTCAGTGGCATTTTCAGCGGCTTAACAAGTGTTTTCACACAATTACAGACTAAGGGTATGTTTACACAAGAAACAAGAGTTGCGTTTTTCGCGTAGAGACGACAACATTGTCAAAAGGATCCCCGTTCACACGGATCCGCGAAACCGACTACAAAGGCTGTATCATTCATGCCAGGCCAGTACGTGCCTATACACTGAACAAGTATAGACTGAACAGGCACGTGCATGAAGTCACTGTTTTCACAAATTCTCATTTTTGTAGTTTACATGGAGACGATAACGCTATCTTTTACAGTAACGCTTGGACTTTGAAACCCGTTTTCAAAAGTTTGTGTTTTTTCAGGCCACCAAAACACCGTTGTCGTGTAAATGAACTGCCAAAATGTATAAAAAGTTTCCCTTTTTTAGTTGAAAATGGTGTGTAAACAGCCCCTAAGATGATTTGTTGACATACACTGCTCTCCATATGGGAAGCTTTTGGTTATTCTGTGAAAATTCTATGCATTCTGTTTCTTTTTAAAGGGGAATTATGGGAGCAATTTCTGTCTGTATCGATCTGATTCTCAGAGTAAATCTGGGGTAACACTTTATTTTAGTGTCATACGTTACATGTATTTACTATAGTAATAACTATAAATTACATCCAACGAACCATAAACTAAATTAAAACCTAATCCTAACCCTATAGCAAGTACATGTAGTTAATTAATATTACTCCATATGTATACTTACAGTGTAACAAAGACACTTTCAAATAAAGTGTAACCAAATCTGGTTTATGATGTTAAATGAATCTCTAATCCGATCTATGTCTGTATGGCTGCTTTGTCGGTGAAGTTAAAAATCCATGTAAAATCATGGAAAGATACATTTTTTCCGAGAAGTGCCTGTTTAGCGTACGTCAGTGCTGTAAATGGACATGATGGACGAGACCGGGGCTGACAATCATCTTAAACTAGAATCGCTATTCCCACACACCCTCTCTAGTCACTAAACTAGTCCCCCAGGTGCCATTGAGCGATCAGCCCCCTCTTCTTCATCTTCTTTTTTTCTCCTTAACTCTCTCCGTATCGCTCTTTCCCCGTCACCCCCCCACCACCTCCACCTCCGTAACCCCCTGGCCGTGGAGGAGGAAGGGTTCGGGGGCGGCCCCCCGCTGTTCCCCTGCGGAGCCCCCATTGCCCTGCGTCCAGCCCTCATTGTGCCCACCTCCCCCCCCGCCCCCTGCCAGGCAGGTGACAGGGGCCTCAATGCTGCCCGGACCCAGCTCATGGAACCTACAGATGGAGCGTGGAAATCAGACTCCAAAGAGCTCAGTCACCATTCTCACTAAACAGGCCAACAAAAGACTGCCAAATAACTCCCCAAAAGAGATGGAGAGAGAGAGAGAGAGAGAGAGAGAGAGAGAGGGAGCGCGCAAGAGAGAAAGAGCCAAATGAAACAGTGTAATTTACAGATTACAGTCTGTAGCGTTTGACTTTTTTTTGCTGCAGTAATGATAGAAACTCAAGAGAATTATGTTTTATTTTATTTATTAACTTTTTATTTTGTGTTATTTTTTATTTTATATTACTTTATTTATTTGCAGCGTTTGACTTTTTGCAGTAGTAATATTAGAAACTCAAGGGAATTATGGGAAGACCGACTTGCTTATTCACCTATTATTTCATTTTATTTATTACTTTTTAATTTTATGTTTGCAGTGGCAATAATAAAAATTCAAGAGAATTAAGGGATGTCTAAGTTTAGTTTTAAATTTTTTGTTTTATTTTTTCAATTTGTTCATTTTTTTTTTTTTTTTTTGTACTTGACTTTTTTGCAGCTGTAATGATAGAAACTCCAAGTAGATTGGAAGACAAAGAAAAAGAAACCAAAAACTGAGATGTTTTGCTTCTAAAGAGATTTGAAAGCTCTCTTGCTCTTTTTTTTTTTTTTTTTTTTCATGCCCCTGTAAACTTGATTTGATTTCTGGATGTTAGTTTTGGGAAAATAACATGTTTTTATGTGCTTTTCTAATTTGCGAGTCAGTTCTCTGAGGGCTTTCTGTATGAAGGATATGATGGATACCATGTCCTCAAAAACTGTCCGTTCATTCATTCCAGTCTACTGAAAATAGTCCAAACTTTTGGGAAAAATGGCATGAAAAAAGAGACTTTTCACTAGTGTTAGAGGGTGGAAAAGTGGTAAAGGACAGCCATCCTTTCTTTCTCTCTTTCCATTCCAAATCCTGTGAGATGCTGGAGAGATGCAGTAGCATTTCCTGTGTGGCTCCAGGGTGGAGACCGAAGGGTTTGCTTTGCGTGACTCTTCGCTTTCAATTAAACCTTGAATTCTCTCTTCTCTTTCTTCTTCACTCCGAAGGAGAAATACACCTGTATATTTGTTGGGAAGTCCAGATGAGTTTTTGTTTGTGAAATAGAAGCATTACCTGGTTTATTTATGGCATCTGCATTACTTTTTCCAACTAAAAAAGTCAAAAAGATTTGACATCTCAACTGTAAAATCGTAGTAGATGAGTTCACATAGATTACTAAAGGAAAATTCATGCGATTGGCACATTGCGGATCCTACTTTTTGCATATCCTTTACTTTTTTGCTTATTATACTTGGTGAATGTGGACTCAAGCTTAATGAAAAGTAAGTTTAATGGACGTTTTTAATTGCAGTTTTAATTTTAGGGTCTGCGGATGCGGTGTGGCTTGGCGAAGTCTGGGCGTCTTTTTACGTTTTGTGTTTTCAACCATATGGGGGTGAAAATCGAAGAGAGAGCGAACAAGAGAAAGGAGATGGCTAGTGTCAGACGAAGCAGATGTGGCGTTGGCGAGTTCTGGACGGGGGCTTTCGAGGCGTATTACTGGACAATAGCTGGCTGTCACGCTAGTTTGAGGAGCCTAATCATTTGATAGGGCCCCCCTCCTCTGGGTACAGATTCCCCGAGCTTTAGTCCACTCACACTAACATTCTCTTCTGCTGAATTAGCTACGAAAGAACCTCTCACCCGGTCCAACTTCACCCCAAATAATACCTGCGTATGAGCGAGTGATGTGTGACGTGTGTATTTGGTGAGAGTAAATCTTACAGATACTGGCCTTCAATATTAAGCAGGTGGAAACAAAATAACTCACAACAATATTGCGGTCTATTTATCTAGCCCCATGTAAAGTTTTTAAATATACATTTTCAGATATTGGTTTGCAGGTGATTTATAGAATTGTCATGCTGTGAATTCTGTATGCTGTAACTTTTTTCCTTATGGTATCTTGTACATTTTTACATTAAATTTGTATGTTTGTGTATTCAGGATGTAGAATTTGTTTCATTTAAATATTAGTTATCCCTTGTGCATCAAGACATGAACTACAACACAATTTCTAGAGTATTGCTGCTCAAAAACTATTTCTAGCGGACTTTAAATAATATTTAATTTAATTACATTTTTATTTACTTACTTTTTTATTTTGTTTTGTTTTATTTTATATTTTATTTTATGTTATATATTATCTAATGTCTCCTTGAAAAAGTCAAGACTTTGGGGGGAAATGGCTTATTTTATTTTATTTTATTTTATTTTATTTTATTTTATTTTATTTTATTTTATTTTATTATTTTTTATTTTATTTTATTTTATTTATCCTGTGACTCTCTTTAGGCTGTGTAATACAAATATTTTGGTCACTCTTTTCTATATCATGAAACCCATTAGGGACTGGGGTATCATGACAAAGTATCATAAAAGAGTCTTTTGAACTATATTCCAGCTCTTTTGAAGCCATGCAATAGCTTTGTACAAGGAACAGATCCAAATTCTAGTCAATAACTTCTCATTTAAAAATGTGTGCACTGCTGAAATAAATGACAATCTCTCACAGCTGATAACAGAGTGCTGGTTTTATTCTTTATTTAATAATAATCTCATTTTAATGTTTACTTTGTAGCAAGCCACTCAGATGAGGGCTCAGACGTGGACTCAGAACCGGGTTTGCCACTAAAGAGGAAACAGCGGCGCAGTCGGACCACGTTTACGGCCGAGCAACTGGAGGAGCTGGAGAGAGCTTTCGAACGCACACATTACCCTGATATATACACCAGAGAAGAGCTCGCTCAGAGAGCCAAGCTCACAGAGGCACGAGTACAGGTACATTCATGCACAGACTTTTAATATCCAATTCCTTTTTTTCCTGTAGAAGTTTTGTTAATGATGTGACCATAACATATTTGGTTACTCTTTTTTGTGTGTGCCTGTGATCACTCTACACACACTTTCTCGTAAGTTGCATTGCCGCTAAAAAAAACGTTAATGTGGTTTACACTGGGAGACTAAATTTACCAGCATTTAGCCCTGCACCCCTGCCCCGAAGTCACATGACACACTCGCATAAACACAGGCTTCTTTGTGCCACGTCTGACCTCTTGTTTTTACCCTAGTATTCTGTCGCAGAAAACCCCCAAAACAGAATCTTTTAATAAACTCTATTATTAAGTCCTTCTAACCCAATTAAACTAGAACCCGTGACGTGATGTCATCGCTTTTTAATGAGCACAGATGTTTCGATCGAAATCAGACCAAACAAGCTTCGAGCTACTGAACACACAAAGAGTGCCTGTGTAAACTCAGATACATGACACTCACAAACACATTCTTATAGGAATAACATGGTTGAATATCTTATTCCTTAATAAAGGAGGGTGTTATAGGAAGTCCATGCTGAAATGTGTCATGTTTTAAATTTAGTACCAGTTTGAGTATAAAAACAATCTTTCGGGTGTCTGAATGTACAATATAATTTTTTTCCTTTTTTTTCTTTTTCTGTCCTGCAGGTTTGGTTCAGTAATCGAAGAGCTCGCTGGAGGAAGCAGGCAGGAGCCAATCAGCTGATGGCGTTTAATCACCTGATACCTGGTGGTTTCCCACCCTCTGCGATGTCGAGTCTTCAGCCCTATCAGCTGGCGGACAGCCCTTACCCTCCCTCATCTATCTCACAAGGTGAGAACTGTAAAGCATAGTAAAACACTACTGGTCAAAAGTTTGGGCCCAGTAAGAAAGAAAAAAAATGGTAACACTGTATTTGAGTGTTCTTTTTACATATGTTACATGTACTTACCATAGTATTTACAGTAAATTATGCATAATTACATGCAACTAACCCTCAACCAAATCCTAATCATACCCTAACCCAATAGTAAGTACATGTAGTTGCTTAATCTTACTCAGTACTTAAATATATAAGTACACTGTAACAATGACACCTTAAAATAAAGTGTAATCAAAAAAATTTATAATAATACTTTTATTCAGCAAGGATGCATGAACTTGAACAAAAGTGACAGTAAAGACATTTACAATGTTACAAAATATTTCTATTTCAAATAAACGATGAAAAAAGAATCTTGACAAAAAAATGCATCATGGTTTACACAAAAATATTGAAAATATTAAGAAATGTTTCCTGATCACCAAATCAGCATATTATAATGATTTCTGAAAGATCATGTGACACTGAAGACTAGAGAAATGATGCTGAAAATTCAGTTTTGCCATCACAGGAATAAATTACATTTTAAAATATATTCAAATAGAATACAAATATTACAACAATATTACTGTTTTATCGTATTTTTGATCAAATAAATGCAGCCTTGTTCAGCAGAAGAGACTTACAGAAATCTTACAGACCCCAAACTTTTTTTGAACGGAAGTATACTTCATTTTTTAAACAATCATGTAAAATGGTTAAATAGTAGCCCTATGGCACTTTCGAAACAGTTTCTGAAACTATTTTTGGTTCATTTAGTCCTTGGACGCTCAAAGAAATGAATTTGGATGGTATTTACATCAGCACAGCACCTTGATGTTTCTTGAAGAAGCTGTGTCTGATTCTTTACAACAATTATCATTCAAAAAGGCCTCGTTTTTACAAAGATCAACTTTTAATAATAAAACGGTATATAACTTTAACAAAGAGATTCCTCTTGATTTTTCATCAATATCTTCTTGCCTCTGTCTTCCCTTTTTCTCTTTCTCTCTCTCTTTTTCTTTCCCTTCCTCTCTCTCCCACCAGTGTCAGATCAGCCCAGCACTGTGCACAGGCCTCAGCCTCTTCCCCCCACCTCAGTGCATCAGTCTGGGCTTGGCAGCGGACCGGGGGCCCAGGAGGGGAGTTCGGCCTACTGCCTCTCCTCTGGACGTCATGGATTCTCTGGTTACTCGGATGGCTATGGGGCTGCGCCAGGCCATGCAAACCCAGTGAACCCCAACAGCCTCCCATCACAGGTCAGTATCATCTGATGCGACATATACGGTTCTGGATATATAGTATATGGCTGTATATATTGACCAGTTGCCAGAGGTTTCCACCACACAATCTGTGTTATGGTAGGATGTTGTTGTTACTCAATTCTTTAGGCAATCATACAGGGTCATACGGAACTCTTAAAGGTACAGTCACAAAATACAGCTGTTTAATTTAACGAGTCTTACTAGAAAGTGTTGACCGCTGGACTGTAGTCATTATCAAGATTAGTACAGATACAGTTTGGGGTCAACATTTTTAAAAATGTCTTTGTAAGAAGCATCTTATACTCACTAAGGGTGCATTTATTTAAATTAAAAACACAGTCATATTGTGAAATATTCTTACAATTTAAAATAACTGTTTTAAAATGTAATTTATTCCTGTGATGTCAAAGCTGAATTTTCAGCATCATTACTCCTTAACCTCAACATTGGTGTTTAAGAAGCATTAATTATTATTATTATTATTATTATTTTCAATGTTGAAACCAGTTGTACTGCTTAATATTTCTTTGGAAACCGTGCTACATTTTCTCCAGGATTCTTTGATGAATAGAAAGTAACTTATATTTGAAATCTTCATTATAAACGTCTTTATGGTCACTTCACTTTTATCAATTTAATGCATCCTTGCTGAATAAAAAGAAAAAGAAAAATCTTACTGACCCCAAACTTTTGAATAGTCTATACAAGCTTTATTTATTGTGATGTTGCTTTCTGAAGGTCTCTGTTTTTACACCGAGCGGATTGGCTATGTGAGTGAATGTGAGAATGAAGGTGTGAGGAGGGGTAGGACATGACCGATAGGATGATGATGGAAACGAGAAGTGAAAGACAATTATTTGTGATTACACACTCATCAGCTGTTATCTGTCGGCTCGCCTGCTGCGCACAACGTGCTAACAACCAGAAAATGAGCTCCTAACTGCCTCAAAGCATCCGGTATTAGACAGGAGCGCCATTCTGGGTACTGTCCTCAAGCTCAAACCCCTCTGAGTGCTGCGTGATACAGATAAATAGAATGAGAGATATGGACAGAGAGAGAAAGAAATGGACACGGAAGAAAAATTAGAGTGATTTAGATAGAGAGCGGCCCTGAGGCTATGAAACAGAAGATGGTGTTGAGAATGAGGTTCTTTCTCAAAACACACACACATAAAAGAGGCAAAAGCCTGAAAACGGCAGGAAGATTTATGGAAAACAAGCAACACTGCTGTCTAAACACATATCGCCATTGATGAGATATGATATGTCACAATAACGTTTTTGTTAAAGGGGTAGTTCACCCAAAAATAAAAATCCGGTCTTTATTTACTCACCCTCATGTTGTTTCAGACTTGAATGGCATTCTTTCTTCCAGAGAACATTTTGAGGAATTAAACAACAGCTCACTGTTTCCATGTCTCCAAAAAATTATCATGAGTCCATTCAACTTAAATTTGGGTGTGTTCCTCATAAGTCTATAATATTCATGGCTCCAGAAGACTTTTTTTCACTTTTGAGACTTGACAGTCCTTTTTCACAATGAACTGTTATTGCATGGAAAAATCTGCATGACAATGTGACTTTTTCCGTTTCATGGAAAAAAATGGAATGACATGATGAGTAAATAATGACAGAATGTCAACATTTCGTTTGAAAAGTTTGGTAACGCTTTACAATAAGGTTCCATTTGTTACCATGACCTAACAATGAAAAATACTTCTAAAGCTTATATTTTTGTTAGTTCATGTTCTTTTCTAAATTGTATCTGTATCTCTTAATATTATTGGTTACACTTTATTTTAAGGTGTCATTTTACAGTGTAATTAATATTAATTAACAACATGTACTTACTATAGGGTTAGGGTAGGATTAAGGTTTGGTTGAGTGTTAGTTGCATGTAATTATGCATACTTTACTGTTATTACAATGGTAAGTACACGTAACATGTAACAAGGACACTGTAAAATAAAGTGTTACAATATTATTTAATGAACCTGAGCTAACATGAACTAACAATGAACAGTTATATTTTTAATGAATAAATACTGTAACAAATGCATTGCTCATTGTTAGTTAATGTTTGATATCTAATGTGAACTAATGGGACCTTATTGTAAAGAGTTATAAAAATGTCTTTATTTTTCTAAATATGCAAAAGTTCACTTCATGATTTTAAAAACCTTATGAAAAAACGACTCCTCTCCGTGGATTGTGACTATCGCCTCGTGTACAGTAATTGAACTGCACAAAGTTATTTAACATGACGTATTAATTGAAGTGTGTCTAATTGCAGCGCCCCCAGCAGCAGGGTTTGTAATCAGAACCAATTCCTAGTCATTAAGCCAGCATTCCTCCGTCAGGAATGACTTAGAGGTCAGGTAACTCTCACACTCACACTCAGTCTGTTATTGCCATTAGTGTGTGTGAGTGTGTGTTTGTAACCTGGCACAGGGTCGGCCAGTGCCGTTGTGTTGTTGAAGGGCAGGGATTCTCGTCGTCATGACGATGTTAGAACTCTCAGCGTCTGGGATTCTAATTATGAGATCCTCCAGACTCTTAATTGATTGGAATGGGAGAATTTACCCTCCATAATGCGCTGTGTAATTTATGCAAATGAGCCACTTTGTTGGCTAATTGTTTGAATTATGTATTTATCTGTGGTTTAATGTATGCTGAAATAAGCTTGGGATTCGGGGTGTGTTGAGGAGGGTTGTCCCTGCAGATTGGTTTGTAATTTATTAGCAAACGAAACTGTGATTATTTAGAATTATATATTATTATATTTATTATCTATTAATTTAACAAAAAATATGATAGTACAGATATGTTTTAGATGGAGATACTTTGATAAATACCACGGTACTGAATGATTGCCATGGTGCGTTAAAAACACAACATGAACAGATACTATATATATACACAGTATCTATGTATATATATACATATATATCTTTTCCTAAATAATTGTAACCAAAGTTAAAATACATTATAATATTTGCAGATTCCTTGTTACACCTGAAGTGAGTTGTTTGTGATGTTTTAATGTATTATACTTATATTATACAACGCATTTTAATGTCCATTAAAAGGCATAATTAATGCATTAAAAATACTTTTATAATGCATTATATATAAAGGCTTTGTTACCAAATTCGTAAAGTCAAAAATACGTAGTTTTTCTGCCTGTTCTCCTCTCAGTAAATAGTGCTAAAAAGGCACTTTTGTGAAAAGAAAATGTATATAGTGTTTTGCATGGTGCTATTGTTGAAACACAGAGTTTAAATCAAATTAAATATAAAAAATAATTTCAATTTATGCATCAGTTTGTAAAAACAACAACAAAAAAGAATTAGTAATTACAAAAATCGCTTAACTTGTATTTAATCTACGATATTCCATCAAAATGGCACTTTATATGGATTTGCTGTTTGAGCTCTAGCGGTGGTGGGATGCTTTATCCCACAGGTTCCTCCGGACAGCTGCGTACATGCATCACACTGGCTGGGAAAATGTTTTATGAGGAAGCTTTTTGTCAACAACTCCTGTCTGTGGTCTCGACATGGAAGGAAGATTTTCTCTTTCACCTCACATGTAGCCTGGGCCCGGGCCCCCCATGGGGAGGTGAACGAGAGAGTTTAACCTCCATGTGCTTTTCATTTGTTAAGCATCACACATCACCGTGTGACTCACACATGCGCTGCTGTACATGATATACGCTGTCAGCTCGTGTGACCGTTGAGTTATCTGCAAGGTGGGGAAAGCACCTGAAAATCTGTGAGCGCTTAGAGCCTTGAGCCTGTTCCTGTCCTGAACAGCTGTTGAAGATGAACCCCGAGAGGAATTTCATGACCCTTCACACAGCTTGTAAAAGTGTTAACCGCACAAACACACATGGTTTCCTAGCTGAGTACCATAGATGCCTATTGTTTTGAATGAATATACTGGGTTTAAAACAAGTTAAGCTCATTGCACTGCATTTGTGGCATAACTCTGATTACCACAAAAAAATCATTTCGATTGTCCATCATTATTTTATTTTTTAAAACAAAAACTTGGGTACAGTGTGGCATTAGAATGGAAGTGAATGAACTCTTCTATTAGAACTTTCATTTGTATTCATTTTTATAGTCATTTTAGGCATTGCATTGTCAGAAAAATGAATGGAAATTTACACAGAAAAGTTGAGCATTTTTTCATGCTCATCACATGCAGTTTTAGTATCATTGAGATGCTTTTATAGTTTTTATTAATATTTTTAATTAGTTTTATTTTTATATTGTCCGTTTTCATTTTCATTTTAGATAAAGGTTTAGTCATTTTTTTGGTCATTTTAAGTTTTTTTTTTTTATTTATAAATATTTTTATTTGAGTTATTTTAGTATGTCAAGATAAACTATACGAAAATAAAAAATATTGCCTATATAGCCGAAATATATATTTTTTTTTTCTTTGTTAATTAACGTTTATTTTATTTTAAAATATATTGTATAGTTTTAGTTTTAGTTAACTGTAATAACCTTGGTAAGTGAATCACTGTAACCGAGATTTTTGGTTTTAAATAAATAAAAACATGATTTATGAATAGTTTTTTCAATTGAGGACATTTCCAGATGTCCCCAAAGGGAGGTTTTTGTAAGATTTAGCTCACATCTGAGGACAAATCTGTCCCTAAAGTATATCTAAGCAAACCCACCCACGTATTTAATGTGCAATACTTTCACTGCGACTGTTATTCCTCTTCCCACAGCATGTGGCACAGGCATTCCCTCTGCTTTTCTTGTTCTATTGGATTTCTTGATAGAAAAAAGTAGAACGTTTTCTTCTTGTTTTCTCATCTGGTTATGCTCTTTACCCAAACACACAACGGGGAAGGAAACACAGCCCCTCTCGTCTGACTCCGCCCCCTCTTTGGTTGCACCGGGTAACTGTTTAAAAGGAACCATGTGTCCTGCAGGATGGGGAATAATTTGACTCTCATGGACTCTGGACGGAGTCAGTGGGCCGGTTGTTCAGGCGGCGTGCTGGAGATTTTTTCTGGGCCGGGCTGGTTTTGATTAATGATTAGCAGGAGGGAACTGATATGTACTTGGCCCATCAAGGAGCGGTCGAGAGCTCACAGACACTGATGGCACACTCACGTCCCGCTTCCATCTGTCTGTCACTGGTGTCAATTAGACACGGGCGGCCAGAGCTCACGCTGTGTGTGAGCTGGAGAGATCTTTACTCGCTGTCACCGAATCATTTCAGATGGTGTTTGATAGAAAGGAGGATTTTTTGAATTAAAAACTTTACCGTTGTCATTATGTTTAGTTTGGTATGCTGAATTCAAATTAAAAGCAAATGTTCATGGTTTTATTTGGTGAAAATGCAGCATTCTCAGAGATCTGGGAACTAGTTATTCCAGGTGTATAAAAAAAAAAAGAGCTAAATGTTATACTAAATACTATCTATTTACATACACAATTCAAAAATGATTACTTACATTTTCTGAAGTGGTCGCCAGGGTGTTGCTAGGTGCTTCATTGTAAGTCAGTGGGATTTTTCACCCATTTTATCATCTGCCAGGTGAAAATGTGAAGTCTGATCACTTGGGAAAATAATAGCTTACCTGCAGGATTTGAGGTACCGAACAGTTTGAGCACAAATGTGGGACAAATTATGTGCCATTTCATATTAAAGGGATTGTTCACCAAAAAACGACAATTCTGTCACTATTTACTCACCCTCAAGTTGTTGAGTTTTTCATCGGTAACCATTGACTTCCATAGTATTTTTTTTCCTTACTATGGAAGTCAGTGGCTACCGTCAAATATTTGGTTACCAACATTCTTCAAAATATCTTCCTTTGTGTTCAGCAGAAGAAAGAAACTCATACAGGTTTGGAACAACTTGAGGGTGAGTAAATGATGACAGAATTTTCGTTTTTGGGTGAACTGTCCCTTTACGTTTACTTAGTATGGTTAGCGGCTTGTTCAAAACTTAAACCGAAAGTATGAGCAATAGTAAAAGTGATGCTTGTACCAAAATGTGGTCATGTATTAGCCAATGAGAATAAACCAGCCTGAACAGCACAGAAATCTATACTGGTCCAGGCTGGGCTTTTCAGCAACTTGCTTGTTAAAAAAATGAACTCAACATAATGTTCTGTTCTTCTTCCTTTCTCTCAGGTGATGGGGCTGTTGAATCCAGGTGGAGTTCCCCACCAGCCGCAGAGTGATTTTGCGCTCTCTCCGTTGACGGGCGGTTTGGAGCCCAGCGCGGGCATGGCTGCCAGCTGCCACTCTTCTCAGAGACTGGAGGCTCTGCCAGGCCTGGCCAGCATGCCGACTCTGCCCAGCTCCCAGTCCTACTGCCCCTCCAGCTACAGCTCACCTGGGTACAGCGTGGACCATGTGGCATCTTACCAGTACAGCCAGTATGGGCAGAGTAAGGTGAATACCAGCACTGTTTGTACTGTAGTGAGAGTGACCCACATATTTATATTCTAAAACATTTAAAAACATTAAATGTTCTATTTTGGAATTGCTTTGTAGTATGTGAGAACCCAACTTAAATGTTTAAGAAAAAAAAAAATATTCATGAAGCAAATATTCTTTTTTTTTTTACATTTATTTATTATGCAAACAAATACTATATTAGAAAAAATAATATATATATTAGCGAATATTCCTAACATCATATGCATGTACCATTAAGGTTGGCATGAAACAGTAGTTGTGATTTTGTCAGAAGTTTTCTTTTCTTCCTTAATGTGACGTATATCCGAGTGAAACGGCTTCTTGAACAAGAAACAATGTAGGGTGGGATTTGATTTTGTCCATTGGAAATTGATTGGATGGTTGTGGTTTGCTATTGGTCGATCTCATGTGAGTTTGTCCCGTCCTCATGCCAGTATACATGTCATCAAAGAAGAGATGTCGCTGCAAGAGGGAGAAGTTACTTTGATTAAAGATTACGAGGGCACACAAATTTAAAAAGTAATGATGTGCACAGAAAAATAATTTATAATGCTGCAATATTCCATAAAAAATAGGATTTTACCATTTTGATTTCATGGTGACTTTAAGACCCTTCCTAATATTTACACATTCACATAACATTAACCAAAGAAACAAAATACTTTAGCCAACCGTTTTTTTCCTTCTGCTTAGCATATGACATTTTGGACATTTTTTTTTTCTTGGTTGGCTTGGTTTAGATTTAAATTATACAAAAATGGTAAAAATAAAATAAAAATGTAATTATATGCATGGACTAATCATTCACAATATGAAAATAGGGGGAATTTCCATTTCATGACGACTTTAAATCATCTCTTTACTGAAGAGTGATTCATTCTACGGATGAAGACTCTTTTCAAACTTTTTTAAACAAAAAACAACAACAAAAAAACATTGAATTATACATTTTTGATTTGTACACTTTGACACAAGTAAGCCTCATGATTTTGATAAATTGCATCCCCACAGCTCCACCTTTTAGAGTAAAAGACGTGCTAAGCTACAGTCCTTCCAGAGAACTAAAAAAAGGTCATTGATTCTATAGAGAAACACGATCATCTGAACGTCAACTGAGATTATTTCCAGTGGAGTATTTGTCTTCTAATCTGAGACGTAATCATCAGTTTACGTTAGTTAGTTGTAATCCGCTGGGCCGCCGCACAGGTTAGCGCTGTCATGGTTTATGATGCTTAACCCGTAACCTTTCACGACCCTGTGAGATGAGCTATATCTCATCAGCTCCAGGCATCCGTCAGCCAGCCATGTAATGAGCTCTGGGTAACAAAGATATCGTTCATGATCCACTCAAACAGTGAAATGAGAGGAGCAGCCATCTCAGAACTTGTTTGACAGAGTCGGAGGGGGGGGGGGGGGGAGGCCTTACACACCAGGACTGCATGTCGAGTGCCCAATCCAGGACTGCATCTTGATATCGTTAATTTGCTGGGGTCCGCACCCCGTAAGCACAGAGCTGGGGGTCCGTGGAGGAGTTAGCGGGGGTCTCGTGTTGGAGTAGAATGGCCCGTGGCAGGCAGATATTAGAACCATGTGTTTCAGACGGGTCAGATCTGTAGTTGCTGTTGATCATTGCCTCTGATCCATACAGAGCTGAATATAGGACAGCTCTCTTTTCACCCGCCAAAAATCTCTCGTTTTTGCTCTGTCTGTCTGTATTCTTAGAGGAATTGGCACGCACTGGCTCTCTCAATCATGTGCTTTATTTTGCTGGATCTTTTGCATATTTCAATTTGTCTGTCTATTGGCAAATGCTATGTTGAGATAATCATATATTGATGTCAGTGGCCCTGTTTACAGCTGGTATTAAGATGCGTTTTGGTCGATTGGATCACAAGTAGACAAGGGAGACACATTCCTGTTTACACCTGGTGTTTTAATCCGTCTCTTTTGCCCATTTTCGACCAGGAGGGCTATGGGTGGGTAAATGTATGTTTTTTTTTGTTTGTTCAGATCTTTCGATTTTCATGAACGCGACCAGAGACGACAGAAAAACATGGAGAGCAGCAGCTTTCGTTTCTGCTCTTATAGCCGCAAAACAATGACAAACACTGTGAATGTGTGTTAGAAATCAGGGATGGTGAGCGAACATTGCGCTTGGCACATTTTTCGTCTTTTTGGGTCTTCAGCCGACAAAGTTTAAATCCTGTCTGGCTAGTGTGCTTCCCGTAATGTTTACTCATTAAGTCAGTAGGCGGAGAGTAGGCAGTCTTTTGTGGCTGTTGGAACACATTTGACCACATGAGCGTTTACACTACAAAAGCAATACGGTCAATGTGTTTCTGACTACCTCTGGAAGTGGTTGAGAGTGGACAAGCTCAAAACGTTTTAGACCCCGCTTACACCTGCATTTAGCGTCATACACTTGTGATCCGATCGACCAAAACACATCTTAATACCAGGTGTAAACAGGGCCAGTGTTTCTCAGCCATTGTCCCAGGGCCCACTAGGAGGCATCAGTAAACTTCCCAATGTTTAATATAATTTAATTAATGTAAATATATAAAATTATATCATTTCAGGCCTATAAAACAATTTTAAAAATGCTAAAGGCTACTAAAAATATTAAATTCTGCAACATATAAACAAAACGGTCAAATTTTAAATAGTCCCCAAAACAATTAGCAAAGGTTAATTAGGAAAAATGATGTGATATGTATTGTATTGTATTTTGTTATTTTATTTAGTTTATTTACTCTCCAGAGATATTTACTGATGTTAAATTTGTCCACAGAAACAAAGTAATATAAAATATTGTAGAAGCAGGTTGAAATTTACATGAATTTATATGCAATTATATACATTTAAACATAGATGTTTAAATTTGTGTACTGTATATTCAATAAAAAAAAAAAAATCATTCATTTTAATTGAATTTAATCAGTATTATTTTAGTATCATTGATATTCTATCATTGTTTTTTAAGTTTCTTTTTTATGTTTTCATCTTCATTTTAGTTAAAGTTTTACTATTTTTGTTGTGTTTTTGTCATTGTCATTTTTTTTTTTATGTTTATATAGTTTTTATTAAGTTTTATTTTTATTTATTTTAGTATTTCAACCTAAACTATATGAAAATGAGAAATAAAATAAGTGAACTAGCTAAAATAAAATGTTTCATTTTTCATATTTTTAATTTATGTCTCTGTCTCTTTCAGGTGCCTTTCATTATCTGAAACCCAGCATTGACTGAATGAAGACAGACAGGAAGGAGATGAAGAGATCTATGGATGGCCTGACCATAAACTCTTGCACTTGAGCTCTCCTTGAATGTTTGACCAAAATGACCATCCATCCTCAAACTCCCGCTCCTCACTGGGTCTCTGAGCGAGGAGCGTTGTGGAGAAGCCAGGGGTGACGGCGGTCCTCCCCAACGCACGTGGGTCCAAAGTGCGACCGAGTTGTTTTTATGAGGGGGATATTGTGGGTAGGGTTGGGTTGGGTTTAGGACCAGGATCGAGGTGAGTGGTGGAAGGCTTAGTTTGACAGTTTAGTCCTGGAGGAAACAGCCTCTCCGTATATCCATCCCGTTTTGGAGCAGGCCACTGCATCACACGTTCTCACGACACTTACTGCCTCCTTCCTGAAGAGCGACATGGGACACACGGAGGACAAAGGGAAAGGACAAATAAACAACTCAAAGACTGAGACTGTGCTTATAAACAGCATGGAATGGCAGGGAAGATATACTCTGATATCAGCTGTCCACTGACGGACGCACTTTAGTGACGGTGACTCTTTGGTTGAAACATTTTTATTGATATATTTAGGAAATAAGGGCTCGGAAAAGTGTGCCAACTTTCCTTGTTTTTCATCCATAAATAGACAAGAATGATATGTTCGCAAGTCAACGCTCTCAGGTCCTCTTCAAAGAGAGAAAGAGGTTGACCTTGAAAGGAATGCACTCAAGTGTCCGATGGCATTTCAGTCGTGTCAGAGAGATAGACGGACTAAACGAAGAAGTGTGATCCCTTTACTACCAGTTCATCTGAGCACACACAAAATACCGTAGTATGAGACAGAAGTGATGTTCAGAATGGAATACTATCGTATCGCTTATTGCATACTGTATACTACAGTATATGCTAAAATAGTTTGAGAAACAGAACATATGCAATGATAAATATTGTCAATTGTAGTATGCAACCTGTTGCATTTTAATGTCATTTAGTGTAAAACATCTTTTGTATGAATCAAGAAAATCGGATTACTATCATACATCTATCATATATCCGTCGCAATGCAGCGCCAGGCGCGACGCAAGTGTGTTTTGCTAGTTTCAGCCCAACGCAGTTATCATTTTCACGTCCTGCGCCACGTTGTTTAAATAGCAAATGCATTTGCGCCCATCTGTTCGCCCATGGGCTGCTGGTCTGAAAACGAGGTGTGTTCGGGTGCATCGATGGTGTGTTGCTATGAGGCAATTGAAATAGACTGTGCCATTGACCAACTGAAACCTGGCCTAAAGTAACAACAACAAAAAAAAACGGTATTTTTGTTATTTAAAGAGTGCGTTATTAATATGCGCCTGTAGTTTCCTCACTAGAGAAGTGTTCAGTTTTTCTGCTTGCAAATTCCGCCATGTAAATAGCGAATCCGCCAAGGTGCGAGCACAACTGGCTTTTAAAGGGAATGGGAGATGAGACTCTGATTGGTTTATTGCACGTTACACCCAAAACACACCCATTACTCATTAAGTGAATAGAGACAACACTTTCAGACCATGCGCCGGGCGCACCGACCATTTTTCCCGTCGTTAAACTAGCAAAAGTGGATTCGGACACGCCCTAAGTGCACTTGCGCCGTGCGCTTTAGACCATGCGCTTAGATCGTTAAAATAGGGCCCAAAGAGTTCATTGGTCACAATGGAAGGTCAAGTTGAATCTATTGCATTGTGGTATTACGTATTTCACAGTGCAATGGCAAATGTAGAAGGTCATCTAGTTAGTTTTGCTTGCAGAAAATTCACATAATACACATAGTGCATACTGCAGAATTAGTATGAGTAGTATGGTAGTATGCTATTCTGAACATTCAGAGAGAGACACACGCCACAAAACGAACCCAATGAAAGTGCAATACACACTCAATACCTCATAAACACTCGTCTGTTCTCACTCGCTCAAGAAGATCATCTGTTCTTTAACTCTGTGTGTTCCGATTGTTTTTCGTGCAAGAAAAGATTCCAGATGATGCAGCGGTTCATAATGTTTCATAATATTTTTACACTAAAAACAGTTTGCATAACTGAGTACTTTGTTCTGTCTCTGTAACACAATGTTCATCTGCCTTCACATCTTAAGAATTGGAACAATTTTTTTTACCTTGTTTGTTTTTTATACTTTGTTTTTTTGGTTCTCGACTGCATATAATTGTTGATGGAGAATGTGTCAAATGCAGCACTATTTACTATTTATAAGAAAAAATAAATAAATTGCATTCAAGCTTATTGTTTTGAAATTATTGATTTTTTTAACCTTTCTTGTTCATCTTTATCGTTCCCATCTTTTTTGCTCTGCCTTTTTTTCCCCCTTTCATTTTTTTATAGTCCTTCTAAATTTTTTCTTTTTTTTGTGTGGAAATAAACAACAAATTGCATTATCTTTCTGGATCACGTCTAACATTTTTAAAATGATTCTGCACCTGTGTAAAACAATAAACCATGTATGAAATGCTGTTTTTGGAAAATTAGAATGAGGGTTCAGAATAACTATCAGGTTTATTCAGCCGTTAACTTCATTGAGCAATTTTATTCATTCAGAAATATATTGAGTCTCATAAACACTCTTTCATGACAAAGTCTTTCTCTCCAGGGAGCTCTCAAAGGGTTAATGACTGAAGCACAGCCTGCTGTAAACCATCAAACACTACAGGGATCTTTCTTTCACTCTTACTTTCTTTCTTTTGCTCGTTCACTCTTTCTTTCTTTTGTCACTTTTTCATTTGCTCTTTTTCTTTTTCACTCTTTTTTTCCTTTCACTCTTATAAGATTCAAGATTCAAATACCTTTATTTGCATGGTGAAAGAAATCTTTACATAATATCATCAATAACACTATACAATAAAAAAAAAATAATAATGAAGAAAATAAAAATCTCTATCAAAGTGTCTATAGTGAGTGTGGTGGTAGTTCATTCTTTCTTTTGCTCTTTCTTTGTCTCTTTCAGTTTTTCTTTCGCTCTATTTCTTTCGTTTTTTTCTTTAGCTATTTCACTCGTTCTTTCTTTTGCTCTTTCACTTTTTCTTTGGCTCTTTCTTTCACTTTCTGGGTTACGTTCTGACGTACAACCCAGAAGCGCTGCGCTGTTACACTACGTGAACTCACTCAGAGGCCCACACAGAAGAAAATGAATAGTTGAATAAAGTCGTTATTTTTGTTGTTTTGCCCATAAAAAGTATTCTCATTGCTTGATAAACTTAAGGTTGAGCCACTGTAGTCACTTGGACTATTTTAACGATGTCTTTACTAACTTTTCTGGGCTGGCATATCGATTACCTAGCAGCCTATGGAGGAGTGATCCAGCTCTCAGATTTCATAAAAAATATCTTAATTTGTGTTCCGAAGATGAACGAAGGTCTTACGGGGTTGGAACAGCATGAGGGTGAGTAATTACTGACATAATTTTGGGGTGAACTAACCCTTTAAAGGGGTGGTTGATTATGATTTCACTTTTCTAACTTTAGTTAGTGTGTGATGTTGCTGATAAACAACATCTGCAAAGTTACAACGCCCCAAAGTTCAAAGCAAAGGAAGATATTTGCTTTTAAAGAAATAGTTTTTCAGGACTACAACAAAAGGCTGGTAGGGACTACAGGACATTCCTCCCAGGTTAGTGACATCACTAACCCTAAAAGGTACATAAACCCCGCCCCCGAGAACACGCAGTCTATGTTGAGAAGTCTGTGTACATTTGTGAGTCTGCTCAAGCTGTCGCATGCAATACAGTACATAACACAAATGCAATAGCATGTCACTCTGTAGGCATCTTACAACAGTTCCCACACAAGCGATTTTATAGATTATAGATTTATAGATGACAGAATATGCTAATTAAAAAATAGTTAACTTCGCATCAGGAACATAAATTTATCAACTAACCATTCAGAAACGTCCTGTTGCATTCTACATGTTGTCACTTCTTCTTGAGTCTCTCCATCATTGTCCGACTCCAGTTTAAACATAAAAGGCAGAACAGTTTCTGACATTTTAGGTAATAGGAGCTGCTAACACACATGAGCTCTTGAAGCTCCGTCCTCTGTGCCGGGAGGTGCAGCTCATTTGCATTTAAAGGGACACACAAAATGATGCGTTTTTACTGACACTCAAAAAGGGACAATTTTAACATGCTGTAAAAATTATCTGTGGGGTATTTTGAGCTGAAACTTCACATACTCTGGGGACAACAGAGACTTATTTTACATATTGTAAAAAACCCATTATACCACCCCTTTAAAGTCCCCCTGTGGTGAAAATCAAGCTTTAAGATAAACCGTGTTTAAATTCATAAGTCAACATCATTGCTGAGTATTTTCTCTTTAAAACTGCAGTGAATCAAAAACAGTCGCAGTTTGAAATCGCTGGTGTTTCTGACGTCACAAACTACCTTGTAACCAATCACATCAAGGAATGGATGTCTGAGCTGGTGTGAGTGAGTGGAGACTTGGGCTAATTTGCATATTCATAGAACCGCGTATACTAAACGAAGCAAGTTTTTTTTTAAGGAAAACCATTTAAATGTGTCATTTTGTGTTTCCCAACCTGTTTTTCCTCTTGTGCCAGTCTCAAGTGTGAAACCAGATCAGAAATGTGTTCCCATCCACATTAATTCACAAAATGCACACCCATTTATGGTAACACTTTAGTTTAGGGTCCAATTCTCACTTGCTTAGCATGCATATCACTAGGATATTGGCTGTTTATTAGTACTTATAAAGCACATATTAATGCTTCATCCTGCATGACCATATTCTACATCCCTTAATTCTATCCAATACCTAAACTTAACCTTACTAACTATTAATTAGGAGTTTATTGAGGCAAAAGTCAAATCAAATCATGAGATCATTAACTAAATGTATCAAATGAATTGTAAATTTTGCCCTCATATTTGTATTTTAATTCCATCAGTTTTGTTTTATAGGCTTTGTCAGAGCAGTTCAAATCTTTCCATCTTTCTGGAGTCTGTTTAAGGATCCCCTGGGGTTGGGAATCGCTGCTTTAAACCATCCTTTGGACATTAAATTTAATGTAGCACATCTTTTTACATTTGTTTTTCACATCCACAAAATCTGGATGGCTATGGAAGTGTCCCTCTCTTTTGCTCGCTTTTCCAGCATGGAGCCTGGTGTCAGACACAATAACATATACTGGAGACAACTTAACCTTTGACCCCTCGCACTCTTTGAAATCAGTAGACAATCACAGCATAGCTGACAGGGCAAGAGTTTCTCCCCACTCCCCCACGTCATTCTGAGACAGACGGCTGAAAGAGGAGAGAAACGGTGAAAAAAAACAACAGGGAAAAAAAACATGAAAGACACGAGACTGTTTCTCGCAGTAACAAATGACGTGGAATTTGGTCAGTTGAACCTTTCGGCTCATGCACAAACATGCAGGACAGAATGTGAGAGTAAATAATTCAGGAGTTCAACAACTTTTTGAATGTTTTTCAATGTCCTGACCAGCTACATCAGTCCTACAGAATGAATCATTACTGAAATATTTACAGCAGTCATTCTGAACTGGACCAGAACGGCTTGCATGTCTGTTCTGATTGGTCACGGACAGCTTGGAAAAAGATAATGCTTCTAAATGCTAAGTGATAAAATGCAACTAACTATATAATTGTGTATAGCTACAATGGCAAATAAATAGGCTCAGTAACTAACTCAGTAAGTCAAACGCTAATGTGTTTATCTGTCGCTTGGAAGAGATACGGCCGAATTAGACAGATGCCAGTGAGTTGCGTCACATGTTCTCATGCTCAAAAACCTTCAAATACTATTGTTTTTGAAATGATTGTTCATGGTAATATTACAGTTTTTTTTAATTGCTTACACACAATTTCTCAAACTATGGCTCCTTTTCTTACTCTACACACAAAGCCATAAAACACACACACAAGATGCAAAATGTCACGCATCTCTTGCAAAAGCAAACACTTTATTCAAAACTATTTTAACTCTTCTAAAAATAGTGTTTTTGTATAGTAACTCTATACACAAACCATTAAATGATTAGCCACATACACGTCAAACTACACACAGACGTGAAAAGTGTTTTGCTTGTTCACTGCAGTGTACAGGAGTTTGTCACATGTATATACACTGTATATACAGTATGTATGCACACTGTACAGTTGATGAACTTTACAGTTATTGAACTGAACTGACTTGAGCTGTATGATGACACTTTTGGCTTGTTAGAGCTGCTTTACAACATAATTTGAATATGTAGCTATTGTGAAGTCGCTTTGAAACTATTTGTATTGAATGAAGCGAATGTATATTCAGAATATATTGACAAAATAAACAGGAATGCTAGGGTGAGACTTTTATTTGTTTCTCAAAACATTGAGGTATATTTATACACTTAAACAATGCAAGGGGGTAAAATAATTTCTTTCTTAAAAGAGAAATTTGAAGTTTTGATTTCTAAGTGTAGTATAAGTGTTTTCACACACGATCATTGGGTATTGGTAATCGGAAAATGATTGTGGTATTGGCAGTGTTTTCTAAATGAAACACAATAGTTTTGAAAGATGTGTCTACATGTAGAGAACTGTTTAGCATTTTGCTGAGTGTAAAGCAGATAATGTGCTTGCAGTTTTGCAGACTTGGTCTGAAGATTAGGTACATGAGCGATGGGTTCACTGAGTGGGCATCAAATACCACTTTTATTGTGTAGCAATTTTAAAACCTTTTTTTTTATTAATCTTTAAAAAACGTGTTTGCATGTGTGGTAAACTATGAGATCTTTATTACTGTATTGCAAATTACTTACATAAAATGCATATACAGTAAATATCAGTTGTCATTCTATTTCTCCTAAAAATATGTCTTAGTAAAATTATATTTAAACGTTAATTTTAGCTCTGTGGTTTATATTGAGGGTGGCAAAACAAAATACAAAGATTTTAAAGGGTTAGTTCACCCAATTTTTTTAAATTCTTTCAGTAATTACTCACCTTTATGTTGATCCTAGTGTGCGTTTCCCAAAAGCATCTTTGGCCAACTATGATCGCAATTTCCATTGAACTCTATTGGTAACGATGGAGTTTGTGACCATAGTTGGCTTTGGGAAATGCACCCCAGTAAAACTTTGGTTCAACTTCGGAACACAAATGAAGATTTTTGATAAAAAATTTAGAGCTTTCTATCCCTCCATTGACAGCCTATAAGCAACTGCCACTTTCAAGGCCCAGAAAGGTTGTAAAGACATCATTAAAGTCAGAGCCGGACAGTAACGGAGTACATTTACTTGAGTACAGTACTTAAGTACAATTTTGAGGGATCTGTACTTTACTCGAGTATCATTTTTGGGGAGTACTCATGACTTTACTCCAGTACATTTGAGAGGCAAATATTGTACTCTTTACTCCACTACATTTATATGCATAACCGTGAGTACCCGTTACTTCAAAAAAAAAAAAAAAAAAAAAAGGAAAAAAGAAACATCTTGGAAACCCTCAATTTGTTGTTTCCCTCTCAAACGTGATTGGATTGTGCAGGCGCCACTGATTGGGACAGCCTATCAGCAATCACCTTCAGCTTTCCAACAAAGTCAACTCCATGGTCAGATTTAGATAAAGAGACGAAACCATGGACGAAACAATGGATAAAAGACTATTTCAATTTTCTGAACAAGTTAATGATAGTTTTCGCTTCAAGTGTTTGCTGTGTTTACCAATGTAAGCACTGTGGCAGTAGTAATGCAATATTTAGAAAATGTACTCTTGTACTCTTGATACTCAAGTACTTTTAAAAACAAGTACTTCAGTACTTTTACTTAAGTAGACATCTGACTGTAGTACTTTTACTTGTACTTGAGTAAAATTTAGCAAGGGGTATCTGTACTTTTACTCAAGTAATGAAGCTGTGTACTCTGTCCGCCTCTGATTAAAGTTATCCATGTGACTCCAGTGGTTTAACCTCAATATTATAAAGCGAAAAAGCATTATTTACCACTTCATTTACAAAATATTATTCTCCAACATGTGTTCACGAGAGCACCATGACGCATGCATGTTGTTTTGACACGAGAACGGACGTTGTTACGTATTAGAGATTCATATTTTGTAATAAAGTGGCAATTTTATTTTATTTTTTCGCAAACAAAGCACTCGTGGCGCTTCATAAAACTGAGGTTAAACCACTGGAGTCACATGGGTTACTTTAATGATGTCTTTAATACCTTTCTGGGCCTTGAAAGTGGCAGTTGCTTAGGCTGTCAATGGAGGGATAGACGAAAGTCTTAAGGGTTTGGAAAGACATGAGGGTGAGTAAATAATCACAGAATTTCATTCTGGGTGAGGTATCCCTTTAACATGATTTTTCTATGAAATGATGTATGGATAATCAAGCAAACCTATTTTGCTTCAGTCCAGTAAGTTTTCATCTTGAAATATTACTAACAATATAAAAAGTTATTGTAATGCTTACTTTATAAAAGATCAGTAAAGTTTTCACAGCAAAAAAACACATACACCACAACCTGAAGGTGGACATTTTTATATCAAAAAGTATAAACTATCAATCAGACGACAGAAGGCATGTTGTAGACTGTGTGTGTTCAACAGGTTTATCAGCAAAGTTGATTATACATATTTGGTAATTATAATAGGATTGATTTAGAATTGCATTGCTGCTCAGTGTGTAGGCCTACAAGACTTTCAGCTGTATTTGTCAGATAATAAATTAAATAAATAGTGACGTTCTGTTGTCAGCTTTAGAAGAGCATGTGGACCATGTAGCCTACTGTATGTTCAGTAGTAGTGGTGGTGCAGGGCCTTTATCACAGCATGAATGATAAAGAGGGTTTATCGTGGCAGTGAGAGAACAGACAGCATTCCTTTCCAAAAGTGTCCCGCTATCGTTTCTCTCTCTCTCTCTCTTTCTTTGGTCATGGCTATGGTGTTCATGCAATAGACCGAAACCCTCACAATCATCAGAGCAGCTCCAGTGGATGAACTTCAGCAGAATCCTATTAAAGTCTCTCTGACATGACGTTTAAGGAGCAAAACAAGCTGCTTTCGATAATTGAGTGACTCCAGCATGTCCAGGACTGAAGCTGAGTGACAAAAGAAATCAGAAGCCTTTTTAAAATGTCTTACTGAAGAAAAAGAACTTCAATCGCACATTGACATTCTGGAGTAAACGCCTCCATCAGAGCGGCACGGATAATCTATCCCATACTTCTCCAGCAGCTCCATATCTACTCTTTACATCAGTATCAGCAAGTCTTAGTGAAAATATCAGCGATGTTCATGGACAAACAGTGTATGTTCTGAAATATTGTTTTTATCACAGCTCAAGGTGAAGGAGTCTTTTTGACCTTCTGGAGAACTACAAACAGATGATTTCTTGAAATTCAGTGAACTTAAAGCATCTGTTTCCATTCGAGAGATTGAAACCTTGAATCTCACCACATCATTAGTATCAGTATGCCTCTAGGTGGCGCTACAACGAACCAAACTTTGCTCCTCGCTCTGCTGGACAGGTGCAGACAAGCCATTCTGAAGGAAATCGAGACGAATCTTCAGGTTTCCCAAGAGAATGCGAACACAACAGCCCCGACATCCACGGCTCCCGTCACAACAAGCAGACGTTCCTATGACAACGCCTACTTCTACATCCTGTTTGTGATGTTCTTCTACTCTTTCCTGGCTCTGACTCTGTTTAAAGGTTTTGTTCAATATGATAAAGGCAAGAAGGATTCCTACGAAGAGTTTATGACCCCCACTGACTCCTCAAAGAAGAAACACAACGCAGGCCCAGTCGCTGACAAAATCGATTTTGAGGAGGAGAACAGCATCTGAGTAGGCTATCTATATTTCTCATGCATCGGCTGAGATTCTAACAAGAACGCTACCGTTCAAAGTTTGGGGGCAGTGAGATTTTTTTTTTTTTATATATATTTTTTTTATAAATTTCATTCAGCATGTATTAAATTGATCAAAAGTTACAGTAAAGTATTTTAAATTGTTAAATATCTTAGCTATATCTATAAACAAGCTTTGCATATAAAACAACAACATTACCTTTTACTGGCTTTAAAATTAAAAGAATACGCATGAAATAACAAGATGCTTTACTTCATCCAAATATGAACATACTGAACCATAAATGTGTCTATGCAAAAAATAGGTTGTTTTAAAAGAACTGTAAACATTGAATATGGACAGTTTATCACCTTCAAGACCTGACCTGCATTAAAGTTTAAATGACACTTGTCTGAATGTATGCCAGTTTGTGTTCACTTGTTTACCCAATAGGTGATATGGTAATATTTACATAAAAAAAAATACAACCCCTATGGCAATTTCCATCTTTTTTTTTTTTTGTGGTTATTTGGCAAAACACATTATTTGACAGTGTAAAAAAGTTTATGATTTAAAAAAAGTGAACTTAATTTTGAAGTGACCATTTTTAATAGCAAGACCAGCCGTTTCTCTCTCAATGACCCCTGTGCGCAAACTTACCAGCAATTGCAAGGTGAATTTACAAATTAACAAACGCAGCCCTGTAATTACATTTGTTTTGACAAAATCAGTATTAGGAAGTAAGGTTATACGACGTGTGCTCGAAGGTTTTCTGATGTGGAGAGGTTAGATTTAATCAAGCAGAAGGCAGGAGGCAGGGATGCGGAGCAGGGGACGGTCATGTACGGGATCTGATCCGTGCAGAAAGCGGCGCAGAGAGCGCTCGTCTAATTTCAACCTCCCGCTGACCCCGTGTGATCTTCCAGTGAGCGGCGAGGACGCATGGAACCTTAGACTTTATCGGTTCTGTGAATTAACGTCAATTGCGTCTTGCAAGGACGGCGGGGATGCCTTTAATGAGAACATACGCTTTTCATTTTGACGACATTCTCTCGGCCAGATCATGAAAGCCAGATTGAGAGAGAGAGAGAGAGCGAGCAAGAGCGAGCAAGCGGTGTAATCTTCAGTAACGCACCAACAACTTGCTATACGCAGTTTCTAATTTCCTCGAGTTTCCAAGGGCGCATCATATGATGGTGGTCGGAGCTGGAGATGTCGGAGGGACCTGAGCGTCACACTGAAGCTGGAAATGGGTAGGTTATAGCCTAGCATTAGCGAGGACAGGTTAGTTGTGGGGTTAGATGTTTTGTAAAAAAAAAAAAAAAAGAGAGAGAGAGAGAGAGAGAGAGAGAGAGAGAGAGAGAGAAATGAGTACATCACAAATATGAGAAGGTCGCGATTGTGAGATGAAAAGCAAGAAATAAAGTTAAACATAACAGATGGAACAAACACATGCAAAGAGAGAATGTACCAAGACAGATTAGGGGGTTTTCAGTCTTTTAGATGTCACGGACCCCCAAATATGACCATCCTCGTGTGAGGGACCCCCAATGTCCCCATCCTAAAACTTAAAAGGCTTCTATCTTTGATATACCTACACACAATTAATGCACAGACAAATTAACATTACAAATCTAAAATTCTATTCTATTACGTTACAGTAATTATATATATATTCTACTTATGTGTAGGCCTATATATATATATATATATATATATATATATATATATATATATATATTCTTACTGTTAATTAATGTATTATTTATTTATTTGCGTATTTATTTAATTTTAATCCCATTTTTATTTATTTATATTAACCAAACTTATTTATTTATTTATTTATTCTATTCTAATCTAATTTAATGTTTAATCATAACTACAGTTATAACTAATCATTTATTTATTTTAATCTAATTTGTTTATTTATTTATTTTTATATTATTAATTAATTTACATTTTATTTTATTATTATAATGTTTGTTTGTTTTTTAACAGTTTTTATCAAGATTTTTCCACGAACCCCCTGTGACTCCCTTGCGGACCCCTGGACCCAGTTTTAAAACCCTGTACTAGAAGGTGTTAAGGAGGAATATTTATTTTTATGTATTTTACATAGTGGCTGATGACACATGCACATAGGCCTACTAGTTTTTATAGATATTACTATAACTGGTAGTAAGGTACTAACCCTGAACCTACCCCTAAACCTAACCTTAACTTGCATTAACCAGTATTTTCTTAGCTAAGTACACTGAAAGTTAATGTAAGTGCATGTACTGTAAAATAAAGTGCAACCCATTCAAGTGCTGTTTTTTTGTGATCAAATGTTTATTGAACAAAAATAAAAGGCCAACAACGAACAACAATACAAGGAATTTTAAGTACAACAAATCAATACACATATATTACAAAACAAAACAGAAACTAGGAGGAATCACTCAAGTTCAGGAGCTCAAATTAAACAGAATTGAATCAAATGAATTTAAATCAGATAGAGTGATCAGCCAATCTTTCAGTGACGACAAAGTGTTTTCTCATTTGCAGCATTATCTCGAGCAGTAGATAGCCCTAGAAGAATCACATCCGGAATGATAAGAATCCAATGTTTAACAGAAAGTGAATGATCAGGGTTTAATACAATAATATTTTTAGCAGCTGTGAGACCCGGTAGTACAATGTGCCTATGCAAATTACTAATATTCAAGCTTGTCAGCTTGTTCAATAACAAGGCGGGCAAAGTTACAGGCACCGCTACAGAAAGCAAATTAGACAGTCTGGAGGCTACCTGAGTCCAAAACTGAGCAACAGGTGGACACTCCAACATCATGTGTAGAACGCTACCTGCACCCTCAGAGCACAGGCTGGACCGGTCACTCTTTTCATCGAATAAAGCTTGCGAGGGGTTAAATACGTTCTATGTACAAAATTCAAATGTATTTGTTGGTGGTAAGGATTACGAGAGGCCTCCTTTATATTTACTCAAACTCCAAAGTAAAGTCTGGGTGCAAACTCGGGTAATCACATCTCCACAGCCTGTCTAATGGCAGTTTATCATAGGAGGCCTCCAGAATAAAAGAATATAATATGGACCAAGCCTCTATTATTCCTTTGCGCAGTAATCAATTTATACAACGGGTGCACCGGCAAAGGTTGTTGCCAAGGGGACCGTATGCTTGGAGGGTCGATCTGAGCTGTAAATAAGAGCTGGTAAACTGAAGGAAGTGCTGTTTGTCTGTCTATATCAGTTGCACATCTGCAGTGGCTTGTTTCCAGCTGTTGGGTCACAGTGGGCCTCTCAGTTTGGCCTCAAGGCAAAGGCTCATTTGGCCTGGTTCATAATCCATCATAATCCATTCAGCATCTTAATATTAATACTGTATGTGTTTGTCCACTGTACCAAATCTACCCCACTAAAACTGAAATGTTAAGATGCCGCCTTAAGTTTAATTTAATGATGATTTTTCTTTTACACTGCTCTCTTTCTCTGCCAGCAAAGGCTTTTGCACAGTAACCGCAGGAATTCATTCTCTGACGTGTTTGAATGTTGTTAAATCACAGCATGTCTGATTTGCTTAGAAAATAAATTTGAGCTGAGTTTAGATTGCAAAATGTATATAATGAATAAATGAATTATTGAGTGGGTTCATCTCGTCACTGATTAGAATTACACACTATGTCTGCAAAAAGTTATCAAATGAAAATGAAAAAAATGATAATTTATTTAACAAAATCTTGCAGAAAAAAGTTTAATCCAATTCAAGATGGTTTGTCAGTTTGCTGGTTTTAGATGGGTTTGGCATTTTTCAGATGCTTTTTTCCTGCATAGATGATGGTAAAATCACTGCAAGGAGTGACTTTGAGTGGCTTATTGTAAAATACCTGCAACAACAATCTAATTGAAGACATGCTAAGTTTTATTTTTTTAATACATTATCAAAATATTGTTTCAAAGCAAATTTAAAAAAAAATAAAATAATTGTGCTTAACAAATCACAAATCCCCAGTGAACAGTGAACATAATATATGTGTGTATATATATATATGTGTCATATACATACACACCCCCCTGGAATATCAGCGACTGGATATTTGACTAGAGCCCAGAAACTGTTTCTCTGAGGGCAGCTGATATCCTGGGTCAAGAGAGGAGCATCCTGACCCGAGGAAAGGCCCGACCTGTCTTAATTTGATCTATCCGCCCGCTGTTCTTTGAAGACATGTTGAAGCCTGGGGGCAGAGCTGAGCTGACCATCTCACTTCTGTGACCTGATCATACCTCCACAACTTCAGAGAAGAGCCAAGACAAGCTATCAAAACAAGACATGTTTTCAGTCGCAAAAAACTGCTTGACTCAACAGATTATTTTACAGAGAGTGACCATTTTTATTTGCCTTCAAGATTGATGACCACTTTACATTGTGTTTGCATAAGTAATAATTCATGGTAACACTTTACAATAAGGTTTCATTTAGTAACATTAAACATTAGTTGACATGAACAACAAAAAAAAAAACATTACTTCTACAGCATTTATTAATCTTATTAAGTTCATTTCTACATTTACTAAAACATTTTTAAGAATTAAAACGTTGTATCTGTTAATATTAGTTAATGCAATGACCTAACATGAAATTTCAGAAATATCAAACTATTGTTTTGAAAAAAAAAGAAAACGAAAGACTACAATAAATACATTTTATCACTTTTTTGGGACATGTGGCCATGTTTTTTTTTCTTGATGAAAGGGACTTTTAAAGTTTTAAATGTACATTTCACATTTTCTGGTGAAGAAGAATAAATAATGATTGCATAATGTTGAAGTAACGCATTTGATTTTGCACAGAAACATGCATTATCCATAACTCTACAAAACAAAACAAAACAATCAGTCTATTGTATAGTGTGACAATATCGTCTTATTTTATTTACATTTTTAACAAATTTATTTTTGCTTTTAGGTAATGATAATAAGATAAGATTAGCTGCAAAGATAAATAGAAAATATATTTCATATATATATATATATATATATATATAACTCAAACTTAAAACTTAGTCAATGAGTTACTTAGTTTATTATTATTATTATTATTATTATTATTAAATGCTTGTAAAAAGAAAAATGTAGCAAATGATGTTCTAAGGTTTCGTTCTCTAGTGCCATCTAGTGCCATGATTTACACACCGCGCGCGGAGTATTAACCAAACAAACCAAACACGTGGAGGAAGAGCAGATGCAGAAGGTCAGGTAATAATAAACCACTAAAACATTACAGAGGTATTGCTATTATAATGTAGTAACAATTATGTGAGGTTATGGTCAGTGTTATTTCCTACTAATGTTTCGCGCTCGTGCTGCATTCACATTGCTGTTTTGTTTCGTCATCAAACCCTCGTGGTGGAGAGTGAACTAAAGCCAGAACGGAAGTAGGTTTATAGATATTCCTGACAGTATTATTATATAATTTGTGCTGTAGCATGTGTTATGAACGTATTAATGTTAATCAGCACTCCAAATAAGTTCTCCCTCAAATACCAATGATTAAAAAACAATTACTAGCCTACACTTTATTGTAATTTTCCAAATAATTAATTATTTGCTACCACTGTCAAAAATATAGCGTCTTAAATGTGTAAAAACAAAACAAAAATGAAACCAACTATAAAATGGATTATAAATATTTGCATCAGATGTCAATCAAATTTAGGCCTATTTATTACATGTTTAGTTACAAATGTTATTTTTAGTCATGTAGCCTAATGAGTATCAAATATTAATAATCTGTTCCAGCTTAGTTTTCTGAAGACATTTACCCAGCACTGGCAACTAATTACCCAGATTTATGCATTGCCCCGTCAATGACTCTGGAGCGAACACACATGTAGATGACTGTGATCATGCTCACATTTTCAGAAAATTATGGAAAATAATTGTATTAGGCATTTATGCAGATTTAAAATTGTTTGAATTCTGATTCATACTTACATACGAAATGTAACAGTATGCTATACCTATAACATTTGAAACAGCATTTGTTATATATTATCTAGTAACACTTTAAAATAAGGTTTCATTTGCTAACATTAGTTAACATGAAATAACAATGAATAACACTTCTAGCATTTGCTAATCTTAGTTAATGTTAATTCAAACACTATCTGTTAACATTAGTTAATGCACTGTGAACTAACATTTTTATGAACTAACATTAACAAATGTTAATAAATGCTGTAAAAAATAAATTGCTCATTCATTCATGTTAACCTTATTGTAAAGTGATACCAATTATCTTATATACATAATTGGGCCACATTCATATATATATATAATATAATATATCTAATAATAATATATTAAATTGATTGATATTTGTTGCAAAGATATATAGAAACTGTAAACTGAATTGAATTGAATCAAAGAGTTATTTGTGATTAGGAAATCCATGATCTCTAGTGCCATCTAGTGCCATCATTTACACACCGCGGATAATTAAACAAACGCCTGGAAGAAGACCAGATGCTGAAGGCCAGTTAATGATTAACTACTAAAAAACAGTGCATTATCACACAAGTTTTGCTGCTCTAATATAGTAAATATGATTTGATGTTATGATCAGTGATATTTCTTGCTGATGTTTAGCACTCGTGTGCTGCAGTCTTCACATCGCTGTCTCCTCATCAAACTGAGGTGGAGAATGAACTAGTAAAGCCAGAAGGGGAAAAAAATAGATATCACTGACAGTGTTATCTAATATGAGTGTGCTGTATTAATATGAATCATCTCTCAAAATAAGAATCACTTACAGCCTGCACAGATTTCCGCATTGCCTCCTCATTGGCTGTGGAGCGAACGCGTATGTGGAAGACTGTGATTGCTCTGATATTTTCTGAAAATTATGGAACATTACACAATATATTTATTCCAAAGAATTTATGCGTCATTTTGTATATTCTATTCTATTCTGTTCTATTCTATTCTATTCTATCCTATCCTATTCTATTCTATTCTATTCTATTCTATTCTATTCTATTCTATTCTATTCTATTCTATTCTATTTTATTCTACTGAAATTAGAGTTGAGTATCAAAATGTAAGAAATATCTATGAAATACAAGATATATATATTATCATATGCACAGCAAAACAACACGGTTTTGGCCACACAATGAATCTAAAATCTAATATAATTATAAATATAATTATATATATATAAATATATAAATATAATTTGCATTTGAGCGTTTTCAGTTGAACAATAGCATAATGTACCTTTTTGCTGGGGTGTTGAAGAGAATGCAGAGGTTGAAGGTGGTGAGGTTGATGATGAGGATGATGTTGATAATTGGTTGGTTGTAGGTGAGGTTGATGATGAAGAAGATAAAGGTGGTGAGGTTGGTGATGAGGATGATGATGTTGGTGATTGGTTGGTTGTAGGTAAGGTTGATGATGAAGAAGATGATGAAGGTGGTGAGGTTGGTGAAGAGGATAATGATGTTGGTGATTGGTTGGTCGTAGGTGAGGTGGTTAATGAAGAAGATGAAGGTGGTGAGGTTGGTGATGAGAATAACGATGTTGATAATTGGTTGGTTGTAGGTGAGGTTGATGATGAAGAAGATAAAGGTGGTGAGGTTGGTGATGAGGATAATGAAGGTGGTGATTGGTTGGTTGTAGGTGAGGTTGATGATGAAGATGAAGGTGGTGAGGTTGGTGATGAGGATACTGATGTTGGTGATTGGTTGGTTGTAGGTGAGGTTGATGAAGGTGGTGATTGGTTGGTTGTAGGTGAGTTTGATGATGAAGATGAAGGTGGTGAGGTTGGTGATGAGGATACTGATGTTGGTGATTGGTTGGTTGTAGGTGAAGTTGATGATGAAGATGAAGGTGGTGAGGTTGGTGATGATGATACTGATGTTGGTGATTGGTTGGTTGTAAGTGAGGTTGATGATGATGAAGAAGATGATGAAGGTGATGAGGTTGGTGATAAGGATAATGATGTTGGTGATTGGTTGGTTGTAGGTGAGGTTGATGATGAAGAAGATGAAGGTGATGAGGTTGGTGAAGAGGATAATGATGTTGGTGATTGGTTGGTCGTAGGTGAGGTGGTTAATGAAGAAGATGAAGGTGGTGAGGTTGGTGATGAGGATAACAATGTTGATAATTGGTTGGTTGTAGGTGAGGTTGATGATGAAGGTGGTGAGGTTTGTGATGAGGATGATGGTGAGGTTGGTGATGAGGATAATGATGTTGGTGATTGGTTGGTTGTAGGTAAGGTTGATAATGAAGAAGATGAAGGTGGTGAGGTTGGTGAAGAGGATAATGATGTTGGTGATTGGTTGGTTGTAGGTGAGGTTGATGAAGAAGATGAATGTGGTGAGGTTGGTGTTGATGATACTGATGTTGGTGATTGGTTGGTTGTAAGTGAAGTTGATGATGAAGATGATGAAGGTGATGAGGTTGGTGATAAGGATAATGATGTTGGTGATTGGTTGGTTGTAGGTGAAGTTGATGATGAAGATGAAGGTGGTGAGGTTGGTGATGATGATACTGATGTTGGTGATTGGTTGGTTGTAAGTGAGGTTGATGATGATGAAGAAGATGATGAAGGTGATGAGGTTGGTGATAAGGATAATGATGTTGGTGATTGGTTGGTTGTAGGTGAGGTTGATGATGAAGAAGATGAAGGTGATGAGGTTGGTGAAGAGGATAATGATGTTGGTGATTGGTTGGTCGTAGGTGAGGTGGTTAATGAAGAAGATGAAGGTGGTGAGGTTGGTGATGAGGATAACAATGTTGATAATTGGTTGGTTGTAGGTGAGGTTGATGATGAAGGTGGTGAGGTTTGTGATGAGGATGATGGTGAGGTTGGTGATGAGGATAATGATGTTGGTGATTGGTTGGTTGTAGGTAAGGTTGATAATGAAGAAGATGAAGGTGGTGAGGTTGGTGAAGAGGATAATGATGTTGGTGATTGGTTGGTTGTAGGTGAGGTTGATGAAGAAGATGAATGTGGTGAGGTTGGTGTTGATGATACTGATGTTGGTGATTGGTTGGTTGTAAGTGAAGTTGATGATGAAGATGATGAAGGTGATGAGGTTGGTGATAAGGATAATGATGTTGGTGATTGGTTGGTTGTAGGTGAGGTTGATGATGAAGAAGATGAAGGTGGTGAGGTTGGTGATGAGGATACTGATGTTGGTGATTGGTTGGTTTTAGGTGAAGTTGATGATGAAGATGAAGGTGGTGAGGTTGGTGATGATGATACTGATGTTGGTGATTGGTTGGTTGTAAGTGAGGTTGATGATGAAGAAGATGATGAAGGTGATGAGGTTGGTGATAAGGATAATGATGTTGGTGATTGGTTGGTTGTAGGTGAGGTTGATGATGAAGAAGATAAAGGTGGTGAGGTTGGTGATAAGGATAATGAAGGTGGTGATTGGTTGGTTGTAGGTGAGGTTGATGATGATGAAGTTGGTGATGAGGATACTGATGTTGGTGATTGGTTGGTTGTAAGTGAGGTTGATGATGAAGAAGATGATGAAGGTGATGAGGTTGGTGATAAGGATAATGATGTTGGTGATTGGTTGGTTGTAAGTGAGGTTGATGATGAAGAAGATGATGAAGGTGATGAGGTTGGTGATAAGGATAATGAAGGTGGTGATTGGTTGGTTGTAGGTGAGGTTGATGATGAAGATGAAGTTGGTGATGAGGATACTGATGTTGGTGATTGGTTGGTTGTAAGTGAGGTTGATGAAGATGATGAAGGTGATGAGGATGATGTTGATAATTGGTTGGTTGTAGGTGAGGTTGATGATGAAGAAGATGAAGGTGGTGAGGTTGGTGATGAGGATGATAGTGAGGTTGGTGATGAGGATAATGATGTTGGTGATTGGTTGGTTGTAGGTGAGGTTGATGATGAAGAAGATGAAGGTGGTGAGGTTGGTGAGGAGGATAATGATGTTGGTGATTGGTTGGTCGTAGGTGAGGTGGTTAATGAAGAAGATGAAGGTGGTGAGGTTGGTGATGAGGATAACGATGTTGATAATTGGTTGGTTGTAGGTGAGGTTGATGATGAAGAAGATAAAGGTGGTGAGGTTGGTGATGAGGATAATGAAGGTGGTGATTCGTTGGCTGTAGGTGAGGTTGATGATGAAGATGAAGGTGGTGAGGTTGGTGATGAGGATACTGATGTTGGTGATTGGTTGGTTGAAGGTGAGGTTGATGAAGAAGATGAAGGTGGTGATTGGTTGGTTGTAGGTGAGGTTGATGATGAAGATGAAGGTGGTGAGGTTGGTGATGAGGATACTGATGTTGGTGATTGGTTGGTTGTAGGTGAAGTTGATGATGAAGATGAAGGTGGTAAGGTTGGTGATGATGATACTGATGTTGGTGATTGGTTGGTTGTAAGTGAGGTTGATGAAGAAGATGATGAAGGTGATGAGGTTGGTGAAGAGGATAATGATGTTGGTGATTGGTTGGTCGTAGGTGAGGTGGTTAATGAAGAAGATGAAGGTGGTGAGGTTGGTGATGAGGATAACAATGTTGATAATTGGTTGGTTGTAGGTGAGGTTGATGATGAAGATGAAGGTGGTGAGGTTGGTGATGAGGATACTGATGTTGGTGATTGGTTGGTTGTAGGTGAAGTTGATGATGAAGATGAAGGTGGTGAGGTTGGTGATGAGGATACTGATGTTGGTGATTGGTTGGTTGAAGGTGAGGTTGATGAAGAAGATGAAGGTGGTGATTGGTTGGTTGTAGGTGAGGTTGATGATGAAGATGAAGGTGGTGAGGTTGATGAAGAAGATGAAGGTGGTGATTGGTTGGTTGTAGGTGAGGTTGATGATGAAGATGAAGGTGGTGAGGTTGGTGATGAGGATACTGATGTTGGTGATTGGTTGGTTGTAGGTGAAGTTGATGATGAAGATGAAGGTGGTAAGGTTGGTGATGATGATACTGATGTTGGTGATTGGTTGGTTGTAAGTGAGGTTGATGAAGAAGATGATGAAGGTGATGAGGTTGGTGAAGAGGATAATGATGTTGGTGATTGGTTGGTCGTAGGTGAGGTGGTTAATGAAGAAGATGAAGGTGGTGAGGTTGGTGATGAGGATAACAATGTTGATAATTGGTTGGTTGTAGGTGAGGTTGATGATGAAGAAGATGAAGGTGGTGAGGTTGGTGATGAGGAGGATGGTGAGGTTGGTAATGAGGATAATGATGTTGGTGATTGGTTGGTTGTAGGTAAAGTTGATGATGAAGAAGATGAAGGTGGTGAGGTTGGTGAAGAGGATAATGATGTTGGTGATTGGTTGGTTGTAGGTGAGGTTGATGAAGAAGATGAATGTGGTGATTGGTTGGTTGTAGGTGAGGTTGATGAAGAAGATGAAGGTGGTGAGGTTGGTGAAGAGGATAATGATGTTGATAATTGGTTGGTTGTAGGTGAGGTTGATGATAAAGAAGATGAAGGTGGTGAGGTTGGTGATAAGAATAACGATGTTGGTGATTGGTTGGTTGTAGGTGAGGTTGATGATGAAGAAGATGAAGGTGGTGAGGTTGGTGATGAGAATAACGATGTTGATAATTGGTTGGTTGTAGGTGAGGTTGATGAGGATGATGGTGAGGTTGGTGATAAGGATACTAATGTTGGTGATTGGTTGGTTGTAGGTGAGGTGGTTAATGAAGAAGATGAAGGTGGTGAGGTTGGTGAAGAGGATAATGATGTTGGTGATTGGTTGGTCGTAGGTGAGGTGGTTAATGAAGAAGATGAAGGTGGTGAGGTTGGTGATGAGGATAACAATGTTGATAATTGGTTGGTTGTAGGTGAGGTTGATGATGAAGAAGATAAAGGTGGTGAGGTTGGTGATGAGGATAATGAAGGTGGTAATTGGTTGGTTGTAGGTGAGGTTGATGATGAAGATGAAGTTGGTGATGAGGATACTGATGTTGGTGATTGGTTGGTTGTAAGTGAGGTTGATGATGAAGAAGATGAAGGTGATGAGGTTGGTGATGAGGATAATGATGTTGGTGATTGGTTGGTTGTAGGTGAGGTGGTTAATGAAGAAGATGAAGTTGGTGATGTGAATAACGATGTTGATAATTGGTTGGTTGTAGGTGAGGTTGATGATGAAGAAGATAAAGGTGGTGAGGCTGGTGATGGGGATAATGATGTTGGTGATTGGTTGGTTGTAGGTGAGGTTGATGATGAAGACGATGAAGGTGGTGAGGTTGGTGATGAGGATAATGATGTTGATAATTTGTTCGTTGTAGGTGAGGTTGATGAAGAAGATGGTGGTGGTGAGGTTGGTGATGAAGATACTGATGTTGGTGATTGGTTGGTTGAAGGTGAGGTTGATGATGAAGATGAAGGTGGTGAGGTTAGTGATGAAGATAATGATGTTGGTGATTGGTTGGTTGTAGGTGAGGTTGATGAAGAAGATGAAGTTGGTGCGGTTGGTGATGAGGATAATGATGTTGGTGATTGGTTGGTTGAGGTTGATGATGAAGAAGATGAAGGTGGTGAGGTTGGTGCTGAGGATACTGATGTTGGTGATTGGTTGGTTGTAGGTGAGGTTGGCGAAGATGAAGAGGGGCTGATTGATTTAGATGGTGAGGATGTTGAAGATAGTGCCATGGATGGTGAGGATGACTGTGGTGTCTGTGATGATGGTGAAGCTGGTGTTGAAGATTGTTGGGATGTTGGAAATAGTGGCAAGGCTGTTGATCCTGTTGGTAAAGAGAATGATTGTATAGACGTTGAGATTGATGGTGAATCGGGACAGATGTGAATAATAATACATTATGTATTAATCTGATGCAGTCTGATTCATCATTAAAAAAAGAAGAAGAGTAAACTATATCAAGCAGGTTTTAGTTTGGATTCACAAAAAACTAAACACCACTGCCTTTGTACATTTTGCTACCTCTTATCGTGAACTGCTCGCTAGTGGTTAAACAGCAGTGCTTCTGTTGGGGAGCTTCTGGTTGTGACACCAGGTTATTTTTAAACAAGCATTGTAAGAAAACCAAAAAGCAAGTTTTAATTGTTTACCTAGAGTACCTTATCTCAAATCAAAACTACACAGCAACAGGGTTGCATACAAAACCTACTGTATTTTTTTGACTATCTTGATTTTCTTGATCAGTGTGTTGTGTTGAGTGTATTTAGTCGTACGCTGAATGCATGTCTGATAGTAGTCAGTACAGCAGTCTCCACTTGTGACACAGAACTCATCACAGTAACAATCCTGTGTACAACTGTCATTCCTCCCAGCACAGCAGAGCACTGTGGGTGCTGAACACAGGGCTGAAAGATACAAGACCCGAGACAGGGCAGAGTTGAGTGCAGCTCTTACAATTATCAAGACATGACAACATCATCAACATATACTTGGGGATCCAAATATAATGGATATATCAAAAGAAAACATCTTTTCACAGTTTTCAAATCAACAATTTTGGCAAGTTTTTTACCCCCAATTCCTTCCCCTTGTGGTGCACATTGCAGCTTTGGGGCTATCTGAAATTATACCAAAATATCTTCTCATGCAGCGAAGAAAGAATTCAAATTAGTGGCTCTCTTTTAAAGTTTCTGGTGCTTAAAAATACTATTTATATTTAAATTATATATGTATTAATTATATATATATATATATATATATATATATATATATATATATAAAAAATACTTACTTACCCCAAACTTTTGAACAGTATAGTGTTTAATGTTACAAAAGCTTTCTATTTCAGATAAATGCTGTTCTTTTGAACTTTCTATTCATCAAACATAAAAATGTTAATAACTGTTTTCAACATTGATAATAATGAGAAATGTTTCTTGAGCATCAAATCATCATATTAGAATGATTTCTGAAGAACCATGCGACACTGAATACTAGAGTAATGATGCTGAAAATTCAGCTTTGATCCCAGGAATAAATTACACTTTACTATATATTCACATAGAAAACAGCTGTTTTAAATTTAAATTGTAAATTGTGTTTTTATTTTTTATTTTTAATCAAATAAAATATGTAAAATATTTGTTGACATATTCCAGTTAAAGTTTTTACAGAGTGGAGTTTTGGATTCTCTTTTATCACTCCATAAATCAAAGTAAAATGTTATATAAATCAGGTGAATGATATACGAAACTTTCAGAAGCATAGATAGGAATAAAACTGGTAAGTCTGGTGTATGTATGTAAGTGCTTCTGAAGTGGAGAGAAAATGCCTTTTAAAGATGTGCAACTGAAATCTACAGACGCAATAGATAAAGTGTTATAAAAGAAACCGTTAAATGTAGGCTACCTTTGGATGTTTTCTTTCCACTTTTTTTAAGAAAGCAAAATAGGCCAAAATCTCAAAATTGACCAATACGTGAAAGTTTCTTTTTACCTATAGTTTCTCACAGAACATGTGTACACACATGGCAGGTTACCTGTACAGTGTCGTCTGACTTACCTGATGCCAGGTTCATGTTTCTTTGGTACAGGAGTAGAAAGAGAAGCCAGAAGTGGACAACTAAAACCTTCATCCTCTTCAGGTACGTGTGTCCAATTCAACTGACTTTCTTGCCATTTAACTGTGTTTTCTACGTGACCTGTTTTCTTGAGGCTACATACAGATTGCATCTTGCTCAGCAGGTTTTGTTGTATATCGCTGTAATTTGTCATCACGCATAATAGTCTGAAACTATGACAGGAATGCTGGAAAACAATTATTTTGTGATTTTGTTAGTTAAAAAAAGTTAAATAAGCAACAGGACCATCACAGGTTTTATTGAATGAAATTTAAATGTTTATTAAATGCAAGTCATAAACACGTTTGTCTCACATATTATGTGCAAACACACAAACACACAAAAACTTTTGACAAAAATAAGTTTGCTAGTTTTCAAATGATAATAGATACATTTTTGAAAATTAAAATAAGCATTTATAAGCATGGACATTTTGTGGATGTTCAAACATTAGTGGAACATGTTCATAGTTAATGTAATGGAGGAACTAGGAGACCTTGTGAACTTGAGAAGAAAATTCACTGTGACATTAGGGGTTAACACCTTATCTATAAAAAGCTGATGAGCATTTTGTTGTACATCATCATAATCATATAATGAAATGACTATGTTAGAGACTGTTATATATAACCGATACTTCCTTGGTAAACAACACCAACACACCCAGCTTCCTAAAGATCTTGCTAAAACTAGTGTGAGTGATTGATGAGTTATGATGAGGAGGAGGTCCATATCGACAGGTGCTGTCAGCTGATTGTTTGCCACGTATAAAGTAAGTATGTTTCAGCTCAAGCCTGAGTATGTTTTTTTAACAGCAAGGACCGCCTGCATTTCAAAGATGAAAGAAGAGCAATCATACAGGTGTCAATTATGTTTGTAGAAACTAAAAAACAATAACATTGGCCAACATCACTGGTTCCTAAACAGTCTAAAATTGCAAATCAGTAAAGGCTATTTTAACCTAAAACCTCTCTTAACCAATTCAAATGTGATGTAAAACAATGATGAAAAAAAATAAAAAAAACGCATACTAATATTTGTATTATAGGTGACTCACAATATTATAATCAAAAAGCATTTTTAGTTTGATTTCTAAAAACAGTTTGCATAATTTCACCTCATAAATGTATAACTGATTAACATGATCACATTTTAGTTTTCTGTCATATACAATAAGATAGTATATTATGTTTTCTTTGCCTGTTTAAAGGCATCTGGAATGGAAGCTTGTTTCCACAAAAAAAAAAAGAAAAAAAAAGGTATGCAATTGTGAAAATTTCCTGAGAAAAGTTTTTTCTCAGAATTGCAAGTTGCAATTGTGTGTTATAAAGTCAGATTTGCAAGGGGAAAAAGTCAGAATGGCAGAATATCTCTCTATTTTTGAATATTGAGATATTCTACAATTCTGACTTTTTTCCCTTTGCAATTATTACTATATACAAGTCTCAACTATCTTTTAAATTGTTTTTTTTTTTTTTTTCGTGGCGGAAACAAGCTTCCATAATCTGGTGTTCAGATTTTGATGTTGATAAAAAGTATTTAAGAATTACTCTGACAACTTATGATTAACTTATTTGCCGTTAATCAATTAATAATTACTAAATGAATCACTCTCACACATAAGATTGCGACGTAAAAATGTTGTGCATTTTCACATTTTATGTTGCAGCCTTATGCTAAAATGCTTTTTAATAATTTTTTTTCACATCAAACTACACTCCATACCCCATAATGAAAAGCAAAAACCAGATTTGGTAAGGCTGATGTGAAAGAAAAAAAAGATTAAGAAAAGCTCTCTACCTTCTTCTTGCTGTGCTCTTGTCATCTGTTGCTTTCCAGTTGTCTCCAAACTCTTTCTTATTTTTTACTTCCTCCCCGTTTGACATTATCATGTTATTTTTGAGTGTACCGTCAGCATTTCCATACGTGTCAGAGAGAGTGATCTCTGCAGAGTCAGAAAGAGATTTCACTGCGATGCTTAAGTACTGAAGTTGCATAATCCGGCTAAATCTATTTATTACTCTTAACACATTAGGTCACAGAGTAGGAACATACCACTACAGGCTCCTCTGTGCAGTGAGACATCATCAATGGCAACATCTGACCGGGCTGAGCTTCCTCTTCGCCCCTCAAAGATCACCTGATTGAACAATAACATAGATTAGTTATTATAGTGTTGTATGTTTACTTTACCATGTAAAACGTTTGAAGAACACTGACCTGGAACTTAACATCTGGTCTCAGGTCCACCTGTGCAAGATGCCACATGTTTCCTTGGTCTTCTCTCTTCCTCCACACCTCTTTGGCCACATTGCCATATTGCAGCAGATAGACGCTCAGTCCCATGGTCCAGCTGGAACCATGCATGTGGTACCAGAACTGAAGGCACTGAGGTCGAGGGTCAGCACATTGTGCACTGAGGAGACGGGCCGTGTCGCCATGGACAGCACTGTCACCCTCAATGTACATATAAAAACCACCTGGAAAAGAAGTTGTGCAGCACAGCTTTTGATTTGATGTAAAATAATGTCTATAACTTTAATGTTGAATATGGTAGATTGACCTCAAGATCTAGAAAACAAGACCTACTTCCTGTTGTGTGGTCAGAGGAAGGACCAGTCATTGATGTAGAGGTGGAGCCTCTGTGTCTTGTCCAATCAAAAACATCAGTTGCCAACAGAGTCCAAGCGCAAATGTCCCTTTCAAAATCACAGTTGATGCCACAAGCTGTAGAAAAGGAGCACATTTTATTAATGATTTCATTAGTCTCTGTCTGAAAACAATGGAAGATGCAGAGAATTAATCATGGATGTGTTATTTTCTGGCATCATCAGTCACAACAGAATGTGAACACACTGCAGTGGTGGATAGTGAACTTACACGCTGAGGTCTTTGGTATTTCTGCAGTTTGGATGGGTGCAGGTTGTGGCATTGTTGCAGCTGGTGGTAATGGGACTGAAGGTGGAGACACCTGATTTGGTAAATCTGAAAGATGTGTACAACTCTTAACAAATTAATTTGTAAAACATAGTAGTCGTTCTACTGAATAGGCTGACTTTCGATATTTTTTTAAATCTGAATGTTTTTTACAACGGTCCGCCAGAGAGTAGGAACATACCACTACAGGCTCCTCTGTGCAGTGAGACGTCATCAATGGCAACATCTGACCGGGCTGAGCTTCCTCTACGCCCCTCAAAGATCACCTGATTGAACAATAACAAAGATTACTGTAGATCTTTTTTTTTTTAGAGTGTAGTATGGTCACTTTAACGTGGATTATTCAAAGAAGAATAAGTAGTTCGTTTTTTACTTTTACTGACCTGGAACTTAACATCTGGTCTCAGGTCCACCTGTGCAAGATGCCACATGTTTCCTTGGTCTTCTCTCTTCCTCCACACCTCTTTGGCCACATTGCCATATTGCAGAAGGTAGACGCTCAGTCCCATGGTCCAGCTGGAACCATGCATGTGGTACCAGAACTGAAGACACTGAGGTCGAGGGTCAGCACATTGTGCACTGAGGAGACGGGCCGTGTCGCCATGGACAGCACTGTCACCCTCAATGTACATATAAAAACCACCTGGAAATGTGGATCAGGAGACTCTTGAGCAGAGAAATTGTCATAGATTATGTGCAACACAAATATTTATTTATTGATGTGAAATAATTATTTTATTGGTGGAATGACCTCAGGACCTAGAAAACCAAACCTACTTCCTGTTGTGTGGTCAGAGGAGGGACCAGTCATTGATGTAGGGGTGGAGCCTCTGTGTCTTGTCCAATCAAAAACATCAGTTGCCAACTGAGTCCAAGCACAAATGTCCCTTTCAAAATCACAGTTGATGCCACAAGCTGGAAGAAAGAAGCTAATTTAATTTACTATTTCATTACTTTCTTTCTGAAAACAATGGAAGATGCAGAAAATTAATCATGGGAGTGTTATTTTCTGGCACCATCAATCATAACAGAATGTGATCACACTGCAGTGGTGGATAGTGAACTTACACGCTGAGGGGTTTGGTATTTCTCTACGTTGGATGGGTGCCAATTGTGGCAATGGGACTGAAGGTGGAGCCACCTGGTTTGGTAAATCTGAAAGATATTTACAGTTCTTAAAACATTAAGTTAAGTACCCTTTTGAAAAATGGTAAAAACATAATAATTCTAATGAATAAGTTGACATGTTTTAAAGCTGAATTTTTTTTACAAAGGTCTGCCAGAGAGTAGAACATACCACTACAGGCTCCTCTGTGCAGTGAGACGTCATCAATGGCAACATCTGACCGGGCTGAGCTTCCTCTTCGGCCCTCAAAGATCACCTGATTGAACAATAACATAGATTAGATTAGTTATTATAGTGTTGTATGTTTACTTTACCATGTAAAACATTTGAAGAACATTAGGTAGTTCTCAAATATTTACTTACCTGGAACTTAACATCTGGTCTCAGGTCCACCTGTGCAAGATGCCACATGTTTCCTTGGTCTTCTCTCTTCCTCCACACCTCTTTGGCCACATTGCCATATTGCAGCAGATAGATGCTCAGTCCCATGGTCCAGCTGGAACCATGCATGTGGTACCAGAACTGAAGACACTGAGGTTGAGGGTCAGCACATTCTGCACTGAGGAGACGGGCCGTGTCGCCATGGACAGCACTGTCACCCTCAATGTACATATAAAAACCACCTGGAAAAGAAGTTGTGCAGCACAGCTTTTGATTTGCTGTAAAATAATGTCTATAACTTTAATGTTGAATATGGTGGATTGCCCTCAAGATCTAGAAAACAAGACCTACTTCCTGTTGTGTGGTCAGAGGAAGGACCAGTCATTGATGTAGGGGTGGAGCCTCTGTGTCTTGTCCAATCAAAAACATCAGTCGCCAACTGAGTCCAAGCGCAAATGTCCCTTTCAAAATCACAGTTGATGCCACAAGCTGGAGGAAATAAGCAAATTTCATTTATTATTTCATTAGTATTTTCCTTAAAACAATGGAAGATGCAGAGAATTAATCATGGGAGTGTTATTTTCTGGCATCATCAGTCACAACAGAATGTGAACACACTGCAGTGGTGGATAGTGAACTTACACGCTGAGGTCTTTGGTATTTCTGCAGTTTGGATGGGTGCAGGTTGTGGCATTGTTGAAGCTAGTGGCAATGGGACTGAAAGTGGAGCCACCTGGTTTGTTAATTCTGAAAGATGTGTACAACTCTTAACAAATTAATTACAAACCTTTTTGCAAAACGTATTAGTCGTTCTACTGAATAGGCTGACTTGTTATTTTTAAATCTGAATGTTTTTACTAAGGTCCGCCACAGAGTAGGAACATACCACTACAGGCTCCTCTGTGCAGTGAGACATCATCAATGGCAACATCTGAACGGGCTGAGCTTCCTCTACGCCCGTCAAAGATCACCTGATTGAACAATAACATATGTCAATAGATTAGCTCTAATAATTTAGTTTATTTTGAAGAAGATTATGTAGTTCTCAAACTTTTCCTGACCTTGAACTTAACATCTGATATCAGGTCCACATGTGCAAGATGCCACATGTCTCCATGGTCTTCATTCATCTTCCAGACCTCCCTAGCCACATTGCCCTCCAGTATGTGGACGCTCAGTCCCATGGTCCAGCTGGAACCATGCATGTGGTACCAGAACTGAAGACACTGAGGTTGAGGGTCAGCACATTCTGCACTGAGGAGACGGGCTGTGTCGCCATAAGTTGCGCTGTCGCCCTCGATGTACATATAAAAACCACCTGGACCAGGAAAAGGAGACATCTGAGTAAGGAAATGGTCAAAAATGGTACATTTTACAAGATGTAAAATTGTGAATGTTGACCTACTTCCTGTTGTGTGGTCAGAGGAAGGACCAGTCATTGATGTAGGGGTGGAGCCTGTGTGTCTTGTCCAATCAAAAACGTCAGTCACCATCTGAGTCCAACTGCAGATATCCTTTTCAAAATCACAGTTCATTCTACAATCTGTCAAAACAAAGCAACCATATAATTATCATGCAAAGCAGTTAACCACAGTCTGATCCACCAATATTATGCAGCATATGAACGCCTTTTTAAACATTAAAACTTAGTTCACCTATAAAGTGATGTCTGATTTCTCACAAATCCCTCTTACTTTTCAACCTCTCCCTTTTTGGTTGTGTAACGCCCACTTTTATCAGTTAATTCATTTCACATTAATATTCACAAGACACTTTTATGTTTTTATTGCATTGAAGATATACTGCACATTTTATCTGAAATAATACTCTGGATGTTCTCTGCAGTTTAAACTACAAAAACGTGTTCTAGAAAACTTACTTATGAATAATATTTAGTCCTGCCAAACAATTGTTCTCATTGAATATCCCATTTTACTTGGAAAAAACAACAACAACAACAGCGTTACAAAAGTAAACAGGGTTGTGCATCCCAGTGTTTTGCATGACTTTTACATAAACATTATAATAGAAAGTCTTACTTGGTTGGGGATTGATTGAGTTTGGAGTAGTCAGATGGGGTGCCAGAGTGGTCGAGTCTGAATCTTCTGTGGATGAATCTGCCAATGAGATCAAATCAAATTAACTGAAGCTTGCTTTGATCATGTAATATAAAAAATTAAAAGGATTATGTAAATAAATTAATATCCAGTTAACAACAGCATTTCTGAAGTAGAGTAAGCTAAAAAAAAAAAAAGACTAAGTGGTCACGGATCATGCCACACAACAATAATCAGATTCAAAATATGTTTATAGATCAGTCTGTAATAGATTTATATCTACAGCACTTACAATCACATGCACCATACTTTATTGCCACATCATCTATAGCCACATCTGAGCGTTGATTTGAGCCCCTGATGCCTTCTATGATGACCTGAAACAGTCCATATTAGAGTATTAACAAACAGTCTTTCATCCATCATGTTTGCTTATGCAATTCATTTTGTCCTCTGAATTCATTAACAAGTAGAATGCGTTGATGTCATATCAACACACAGTAACTTACCTGGAATGGCCGTTGTGGTTGGATTTCAACCTGGCCTTGGTACCAGCTGTTGCCCTGGTTGTTGTCTCTGGACCATATTTTGATGGCGCGTTTGTTCTCATATATGTAGAGGTTGAGAGACATAGCATTTGCCCGGCCGTACATGTGGAACCAGAAACTCAAACACTGCCTGCCGGAAGTGTTGCAGACAGGACTCATCATTCGGGCTGAGTCGCCATGGACCACACTATCCCCCTCAATATACATGTAAAAGCCACCTATATAGAACAGTCAGAGAAGTGAATGAGACAGTAAACCCAGTTTTCAGTTGTTTTACCCAGGTATTGACTGGGACACGGATCCAATGTCTTCATGAAATCTGCTCCACAGAATTCCAACAGAATCCCATAGTCTACTTCATATTTTATGAACCAATTTTCTCAGCAAACTTACTTCCTGTGGTGTGGTCACTGGGTGGTCCAGTGAAGTTTGATGGCGTTGTCCCTGACCATCTGGTCCAATCAAAACTGTCTTGGATAAGTTGTTCCCACCCACATTCATCCTGATCAAAGTTACAGCTCCACAGGCAACCTGTATGATGAGAAAGGAATTAAAAATTGAATATACACTGCTTGGCCAAAAAAAAAAAAAAAAAAAATCACTGTTTGGATTTAAATAGGCAGGAGCTTAAATTCATTGAAAGTCTTTATGATGTGCTGGAGTAGTACAAGATCTTGAGCAAAAATTGATGCAACTCTCAACATTTATTTCCATCAAGAGGTGCATACATTTTTGGTCAAGATCTTGTATTGTCAATGCAAGTGTCCATCACTCTGTAAAGTCTTCTCCAGCACATCCCAAAGACTTTCAATGAATTTACGGTCTGGACTCAGAGGTGCCAATTCATGAGTGAAAATGATTCTTCATTCTCCCTCAGTCCCATAGCCTGACTACGTCAGACTTCGTACTTCCGCTCAATTTCAGTTCGCTTCTGTACTCAGTCTGAGATATCGACCTGTCTTTCAGTTTTCCTCCGGCCTCAAAACAGCCGGCCAATCAACGAACAGAGGGCGGGCTGAGAGCCGCGACGTAGACGCTGATTGTACCGTGGATGCGTAGTTTTACTTCACATAATCTGCAAAAGTCGTTCACAGCCATGTTCAGTCCGGTATTTCGCTCGATGGTTTTGTTTTCGCATCATACATGTGTATAGGCTGAGTCGGTAAAAAAGATAATAAATCTTTTTTATTTACATAATAAAGAAAGAGAGAAAAACTGCTTACTTGCAGATAGTGGGGTTGATGTGGGGTTGTCTGTTGGTGGTGGTGAAGGATTGGCAACTGTATGGAAGCAAAAAAAGTTCAGAGATTTAAGGTTTCATTTGAGTTGTTACCTGACCGTTTTTTCATCTACTATACTGAAAGAAAGAAATCATTTAGCAAATTACTCCTATGTTAAATCAAGGCAGGGTTATTTATGTAGTACATTTCATACAATGATAATTGTTTTACATAAGCAATAAAGAAAAAAATATAAAAAGCATTGAAGACTAAAATTTCATCTTTTAATATTATTTTACTATTTTATATTATGTATTTTTACTATTATTCTTTATTAATATTCATAATCAGTTGTATTATCATATGGAGTTTTATGTGCATGAGTTTGAGTGTATGAGAGACTATAGATAGCATGGATGCATGTAAAGATCATATGTCAGAGACAGAGGGAGACAGAAGGGTGTGTACTGTAACATGTTTCCAACTGATGCAGATGTAAGCAACAAAGATATGTTCTTAATATGGAAGTGAATTGTGCCATGTGTTCGTATGACATATACGTTCCATTTTTAAAGCTTAAGCAACATACTTTGTTACCTTAAAAGGAAGCTGCTCTGTAATGTATATAAGCTCTATCTTACTGTACAACCTCAGAGAAACTAAGAGATGTGAGGGAAGAGAAACACGAGAACGCATAGACCTGGCATGAATGTAACATCTTCTGAAAGTTTCTCTCCTGACATATAAGAATAAAGATTTTTCTTGGCAAGATAACTGGTGTCCGGCCCTGTTAATCTAATAATAAGGGGAAAGACTAAATTCCAAGTCTACAAGCATGTAAATGTTAAGTTGAAAATTATTTTATAATATATTAAAGTGAAAAAAAGAAGCAAAAAAAAAAGAAGTGCAGCACAATGAACAGCTAAAATAAATAAATAAATATATTTTTATTCCAGATTTGAATAGGACAAATGTTTAATAAGACAAATATGATTTTACAATATGATTGAACAATACATAGAATAAAAAACTATGCACTTACAACAGAAGGTGTGATTTCTCCAGTCTGGCAGAAACACCTCTTCTATCTCACAAGCAGACACATAGTCCTCAAAAGAGGTGCAGAGCAGAGCCATGTCCCCCTGGGAAATACAGTAATCAGAAACGCAGCTGCTGACGTAGATCTGTGGTGGAACGAACCAGTGGCACTCTTTGAAAGCATCTTCAAAAAGTTCACTGCACTTTGTATATGCATCATCCTCCAGGTCTGGGTGACACGCAGGGGGGTCTGGAGAGCCATCACTGCAACTGTGAAAAAGGTAGGGGGGAAAACCAGTACATTATGTATTTAATATTACAAAGCTTTTTATAATAATGAATGGATACATAAATCGTTAATTAATTTAAATAGTGTGGCAGACGTTTTTATGCCCCTTTGTAATTGGCATTTGATGAATCAATCACCATCACATCCCCAGTTTAAAGGGATAGTTCACCCAAAAATGAAAAATAGCCCATGATTTACTCACCCTCAAGTCATCCTAGGTGTATATGACATTCTTCTTTCAGACGAATACAATCGGAGTTATATTAAAAAAATGTCCAGGCTCTTCCAAGCTTTATAATGGCAGTGAATGGATGTATATTTTTTGAAGTCCATCAAAGTGCATCCATCCATGATAAAAGAACTCCACCCGGCTTTAAAACTTTATCGACTAAAATAACTAGCTCCTGGCAGACGCTGTACGCATCGATTTACGGTGGAAGACTAACTCTTGACCTTGACGCACCACGTAATGACGAACGTGGAAGCGCAGAGGATAGAGCAGGACAAAACACCAGTCACGAATTAGAAGTCTAAAACGAAAATTTTAAGAGAAATGTCGGAGGAGCTTGAGTTTGTTGCCCAGCCCTGTTTGTTCGAACAATGAGAGGCGTCAAAGCTCACGCTACTCCTATGTCATACATCGTCAAGTGTTACTCTTTTGGCATAAGTCGACTTGCATACGTCTGCCGGAAGCTAGTTATTTTAGTCGATAAAGTTTTAAATATGGAAATTTTTCTTACAGGAACGCATCGCTTCACTTCAGAAAGCCTTTATTAACCCTGCAGAGCCGTGTGGATTACTTTTATCATGGATGGATGCACTTTATGGACTTCAAAAAATATACATCCATTCCCTGCCATTATAAAGCTATAGGAAGAGCCATGGCATTGTTTTTATATATAACTCTGATTGTGTTCGTCTGAAAGAAGAATGTCATATACACCTAGGATGACTTGAGGGTGAGTAAATCATGGGCTCATTTTAATTTTGGGGTGAATTATCCCTTTAAAGTAGCTTGGTAAATGAATCGTGAACGATTCATGACTGAATCATTCAAAGCGGTTTTGTGAACAGGATCAGCCAATTCATTACGATTACTTCACGAATCGGTCATTGCTACATCGCCAAGAAAAGCTCGAGTGAATGTAATTTGCAGAGAATAATAACTTAAATTTCGGTCCGTTTATCTCACTATCATATGGCTTTATACGAATTAGCCTATGTTGTTTTTTTGCAATTTGGAGCCTGAACGCCCCAGTAGGCTACTCATGATGAATGAACTATCCCTTTAAATCGTCAGGCGCAAAAATATTTGGAGTTTTTCCTTTTTTGTTTGCTTGAGGGGAACAGTTTGTCCTTTTTTTACGGATTCAACTGAATATTTTAGGACGTATTATGAATTATGTGAGGATTCAGTGTGAGCTCTTACGGCCAGTCACTGTCGTTGGTGTTCCAGCTGCTGGCGAACTTGTACGAATCCGCTACTGTGTTGCCGTCGGGTGTCAGAAAATCGTCAAACTGAGTTCCGGAGTAGGTGCCGCACAGGCCGCACAACACTCCTCTGTAGCGTTCATCCACCTGGACGAACAGCCTGGCGTTTCCAAACAGCAGCCTCAGACCGAAGTTTGTATCAACTTGGACGTAAGGTCCTGACTGAGACACAAACACAGAAGAACCAAACTCCACGGGGATGCTGACCTGACTACCGTTTACCTGGAGGGGGGAAGAAAACAAGGTGAGGAATTTTTCAGTGCATCTCTTGAAGCCTGTGAAGAACATGTCAGAAGTAAAAGAGAGCTGTATTTAGGACCATTAAGATGTACGATCACATATATTTTTTTATTAATTAGCATTATATACTTTGGTTACTGTAACTACAGTTACTGTTAGGCCATTTCCACATTAAGGTGGAATATGAAAATATATATATTTTTTGCATTACAGTATTGAGGCAACATAGGCTACTTAACCCACGGTTTCACAGACAAGGCTTAGGCCAAGTCCCAGACAAAAATGGATGTTTGAGGTACCTTAACTGAAAGCAGCTTGCCCTGACATATCTAGTCATATTTAAATGTTTTGTTTCAAGATGCATGAAATTATTTTTCTGTGTGTTTAAGTAAAAACAAGACTTCATCCCCCCGGTTTCATAGATGAGGTTTAAGCCTATCCCAGACCAAAATGCATGTTTGAGCTGTTTTAACTGAAAGCAACTTGTTTTGTCTCAAGATGCACACCAGTAATGTTGTTTTCTAAGGCACATTTATAAAAGCTACTTAAATGTCCTAATTGAACTAAGGCCTAATCCTGACTTAATGTAAGCTTTGTTTGTGAAACCAGGCCTTCATGTCTTAAATTGTCGTCACCATGGGGAAAAATGCAATGGTCCTAAGTAAGCTTAATTTTCTATATGGAAAATATAATTTCTTTTTGTTTTTCCTTGTGATTTTGGATTAAAATGACAAGTGCATATTTTTGAAAGGATATTTGTGATTTTCAGCTTTTAAGACTGGGGCAGTACAAAATTGAAAATGATAACAGATTCTGCCAAAATACTGTTTATCTATTCTACTATAAAATCATGATACATTTAATGTAGGATCTCCTTCAAACTGTCTAAGATGCTTGCAGAATCTTCTGTCATTTTTTTTAAATATTTTGTTACTGGCAGCTGATGCCAAGTTGGCACAGTTGTATTGTAGTAAACATAACTGGAGTAACTTTGGTAATCTGCTGGGAACTATGTTAGAATGGTAAATGTTTGATAATGGATATTTTATAATAGTCCCAATACATTGTCAATCATAAAAATGTGCTTAGATTTGTTAAAACTGGGTCATGCGTTTACTGGCACATTGTTTTATCTTTAATTTAAGGGCCAGAGAGTGTCGTGTTCCTGATAAGATCAGTTAAAGTGTCTGAGTCACAAAAGTGTTTGTGATTGAATACTTTTTTTTTTTTTTAAGTGACCGGTTTTAACCTGCATATCAGAAATCTGATCATGTCAAGCAGAAGTCACTATCAGGACACTCCTCAAATGTTATCATTTGAATTATGGCACATTATGTCATAAGCAAACATATTTCTTATCACTTACCTTTAAAATATGAACATTTTACTTACAGTAAACACTATTTATGAGTCATACATTCTAGATGGCAGCTCCTGACGACATTTTTTTCCACGAACTGCCCATGTATATCATGAAAGATTAGGGAAGTGCTACGTGGAGAACTATGTGGAGGTCTCATAAACTTCCCCTCACTGTACTCTAATACAATAGCTAGTTTGCTTGTCTGGATCTCTGATCATATCTTTCTTCCTCTAGTTTCCGATCACTTATCTAATCACCAGATGTAAATGTAAATGTTTTTTCTTGTTTAGATATTTGTACTGGAAAGCAAGACAAAATGACTGAGTAAGAAATTAAATTACTGTTGGAAGTTTCATTAAATCTTTTTGGAATGGGTAGTTTTGAGTTTGAAAGTTATTTTTAAGTTTCATAGTAAGCTGGAGCAACAATATCTCATTCCTCATGAAATGATTCCTTTGGTGTGCATATGTGCATACTCTTTCAAAAGTGTGTTAAACAGTTTAGAAGCAGATCTTCTAGAAGTGGTAAATGCTTCACTTCTCTCTGGGAGTTTTCCAAACTCCCTGAAAACTGCAGTTGTCAAGCCCCTCCTGAAAAAGAGCAATCTGGATAAGACCATATTAAGCAACTATAGACCGATCTCAAATCTTCCTTTCATAGGTAAGATCATTGAAAAAGTTGTCTTCAATCAGCTGAACAAATTCTTATGCTCGAATGGATACTTTGACAATTTTCAATCTGGTTTCCGTCCGCACCACAGCACAGAGACAGCGCTCATAAAGATAATAAACGATATTCGCTTAAATACTGACTCAGGCAAATTATCAGTGCTGGTACTACTCGACCTCAGTGCTGCATTTGACACTGTCGATCATAACATACTTCTGGACAGACTGGAAAACTGGGTGGGGCTTTCTGGGATAGTCCTAAAATGGTTCAGGTCATACTTAGATGGGAGAGGTTATTATGTGAGTATAGGAGACCATAAGTCTGAGTGGACATCCATGACATGCGGAGTCCCTCAAGGCTCAATTCTTGCACCACTCCTGTTCAACCTGTATATGCTCCCAATGAGCCAAATAATGAGAAAGAACCAAATTGCTTACCACAGCTATGCAGACGACACACAGCTCTACTTAGCCCTATCGCCTAACGATTACAGCCCCATTGACTCCCTGTGCCAATGCATTGATGAAGTTAACAGTTGGATGTGTCAAAACTTTCTTCAGTTAAACAAAGACAAAACTGAAGTCATTGCGTTTGGAAACAAAGATGAAGTTCTCAAGGTGAACGCATACCTTCACTCTAGGGGTCAAACAACTAAACATCAAGTCAGGAATCTTGGTGTGACACTAGAGTCAGACCTTAGTTTCAGTAGTCATGTCAAAGCAATAACTAAATCAGCATACTATCATCTGAAAAATATAGCAAGAATAAGATGCTTTGTTTCCAGACAAGACTTAGAGAAACTTGTTCATGCTTTCATCACCAGCAGGATGGATTATTGTAATGGACTCCTCACTGGCCTTCCCAAAAAGACCATAAGACAGTTGCAGCTCATACAGAACGCTGCCGCCAGGATTCTGAGCAGAACCAGAAAATATGAACATATCACACCAGTCCTCAGGTCTTTACACTGGCTCCCAGTTAAATTTAGGATTGATTTTAAAGTATTATTACTGGTATATAAATCATTCAATGGCCTTGGACCTCAATACATTGCAGATATGCTCACTGAATATAAACCCAACAGATCACTCAGATCATTAGGATCATATCAGCTAGAAATACCAAGGGTTCACTCTAAGCATGGCGAGTCCGCTTTTAGCTATTATGCCAGCCGCAGCTGGAACCAGCTTCCAGAGGAGATCAGATGTGCTCCTACTGTAGTCACATTCAAATCCAGACTCAAAACACATCTGTTTAACTATGCATTTACTGAATGAGCACTGTGCCAATGTTCGTCCGACTGTTTGTACTGTATTTTATTTTGTATTCTTCTAAACTGTTTTAACCATTCTTATTTCTTTTTATTATTTTAATTTCTTCTATGTAAAGCACTTTGAATTGCCATTGTGTATGAAATGTGCTATATAAATAAACTTGCCTTGCCTTGCCTTGCCTATGTGCTATGGACATTTGTTAATAATGAGACTTAAAATGGTTAAATGCGCATGGTCTATTTGTGGTGTAACTGAATAAATAGTTTTAATATAAACAGTGATAATATGGCCAATTCCTAATGAATGACAAAAACAAGACACTCACATAAACCAGCTTGTTCTTCCCGATGACAATGTGTAGGCCTTCCATGTCAAGAGCTACAGAGTTAAGAGAGGAAGTTGCAGAGTTGTTCCGTCCCTCATTTCGTGCGGTTATTGTGAACTGGGTGTCAGTGGACCCACAGGTCTTTGCTATTGTGTAGTTGCAGGTGCCCCAGAAGGAGTAGGCCTTGCCATCGAAAGTGATGTAATGGGGGTCACCGTAGACACTGCAGGTCACCGGACTGGACCGGAAACAACCTTTGACACCGTCTTTAACCATGCACACTTCATCAGCCGTGCAGGAAGCAGATGAACAGTGAATGTTCCCACGGCCCAAACACTGGCACTGTTGCTCACATTCACCCTCCATAAATGTCTCACTGATCTGGATAGGACAGGATTAGAAAGATTTATGGACACATATACAAATTAATGATTTATGGACAAATAAATATACATGGCTAAGCTTATTTACCGAATAATGCTGTCCATTAGCCCAACATCCACAGTCTTTAGCTAGCACACATGCTCCTCCGCTGAGTATGAAGCCATCGTCACACTCGCAACGCTCCTCACATATCCCACAAGGCCCTGCGGTGTCCAGGCTGGAGCAGGTCTTGGGACAGCCACTGGCACAGGCGTTATGGTGGCTGTGTAGGCCACATGACACAGCTACAGCAGAAACCAGAAGAATCAAACATAATTCATCAAAAATAAACGTACAGTACGTTTCCCAGGGCCTTGTTAGATTTACAGTACGTTTCCCAGTGCCTGTTGGATTTACAGTACGTTTCCCAGGGCCTTTGTGGTTTGTAATGGAAAGTTACGGGTCAGCTGGTGAAGGTGTGGGAGAATATTAATTAATAACCAGTGAGTAAGTCGAGTACTTCTGTGTGGATTATTAGGTGGAGACTAGACTGCTGATAGGTCTGAGATAGGCCTTTTGCTCAACAGTGGCTTAAATCAGGTAGTCTGATCTGACACGTCAAGCCTTAATTTATATTTATGATTTGCTTAACAATACTGGCAGTTCTTGAATTGCTTGTCTGTATTCTTGCCCATTGTTTCATAGACTTGGGTGGAGATGAGATAATAAGGCTTTAAAGCAATATTCAAGGTTAAATGCATTTTGATAGAGCTCAAGACCCGTTTCACACGTGCTGTGCATCAGTTTTCTGCCTATTTTAAGATGTGAAGGTTAATTTGTTAAAAAGTTTGTAATATATAAGTTAAATGCATCAATCTGAGGCAGTTTAATAGCAAAATTAAGAGCTCCATCTCCTTTTTTTGTGACCAAATTTAACAGATAAAAAATTTACTCAAACCTTTTTTAAGTTGTGATTATCAGTCCTCATTACATTCACACTGGTGTTTTTAATCAAGCAGTTTGAATATATTATTATTATCTCTAATAAATGATTAATGAATATTTCTAAATAAGTATTAATTATTTTTTATAGCAACCAACGATTGATTTTGCTGCATTCACAGTGAACTAAGATGTTGAAAACACTGGATACTTGTGTGAACACAGTGCTGTGCTTCACTCTGAAACAAGGAGCATGACAGACTAGGTGCTTTTTTAATTAAATTGCAGCCTTTTGTGATTTGAATATCACACTAAGCCATTTCAAAATGTTAATTTTAGGTCATTTGACACATGCTTTGCCAAAGAAATGGCGCAAAACAGGTAATTTTTTATCTTATGAGAAGTGGAGTTATCCTGGAGTTTTTCAAAGCATTCCCTTCTCTGTTATTATGAGCAAAAATTTAGCAAAAATCTTCTGTGTTGTACATCATAATGTTGATTTGAGCATAATGCCTAAATTCACTTGCAGTATAAACAAAGTAGTATAGATATATTTATAATATATTATATATATATAATATATTTATTGGTTAACACCCATTAAAACAATTATTGGCTTATTGGACATAATATTGGTTCTTGCTAGTGCACTTTTTACATGGACCATTTAAAAAGACAACTTTAGAGATCAAATAATAATAATAATAAACCGATTTAACTGATTTACTGATTTTAGTCAAGTTTGAGTTTTATTTATCCTAAAATGTTTTTTTGTTGATAGTTTTAGCAATTGTTGGCCACTTACGACAGAATGTTGAGTTCCTCCAGTCCGCAGCAGAGATCCCAACTTTGTCGCAGGTGGCACTGAAGGCCTCAATGGCATTGCAGAGTGCAGCAGGATCTCCGTGAGTTGTACACATATCGAACATGCAGTTTTGGAAGAAACTGTCTGCATTGAGAACAGATGAGCATGCTGAGAATGGTCCCTGTCTGGATGCCAGCAGACCGCAGTACAGCTCGCTGGCGTACTGCTGCTCCTCTTCACCTGTGCAGACCCTAGGCAGGGTGGGCTCATCACACACGCTCTGCCCTAAAACATGAGCATCCTGCACAAGTGACCCGTCTACGACCTTCAAGTCGTCTTCGGTCTCCTGGTTGAAGTTGCCGCACATGCCACAGATTCTGTTCGAGTAATGGCTGGGGATGATCACTTGAACAGCACCGGAATGCATGTAGAAGACAGACATTTTGAAATCTGTCTGAAGGACCAACGCGTCTCCCTGGGCATTAACCGTAACTCTATTTCCCTTCATGAGTAGAGGGAGATCCTTCCAGATCCCATTAACCTGATTAGAACAACAATAGAAGGTGGTTAAGACAAAAATGATAATCATAAATTGTGGTTAGCGGTTGACCGATATATTGCTAAGGCCGATATATCGGCTGATATTTGGTATTTTTCATATGCCGGCATCGACTATTTCTCTGGACACGCACAATCGACAAACCTTCAATCCTTGATTTCAAAGTATACTGCGCTAATTATCCAGTTGGCCACTATGTCGTATTCATGTCATATTCAATATAAAATTATCGTTACCAGGTCTTTACTTGAGAAAATATGATGCCCAGTGCACACAGACTTACCAGATTACTGAGTGCACTGGTTAGGTACATTGTTTACTTCCATTTTATCTATTTACATGTGAAAAATGCTATAGGATTACAGAATCAAGATGTTTCAATCTAAAGATTACATGTTTATTTTTCAGATTTTTTTATGTTCAAAATACTGTATATATTTTTTTAAATAAATCATTTTCAATTTCTTTCTTTCTAATTCAGTAAATATGTCAAATAAAATATAGATTTAATTCCAGAAATTGTTATGCATGTATTTTTATTATCTTTAAATTGACCAAACCCAATTTCCCCACCATTGACAGAATTTTCCGCCATTTATGAGACAACGCTTCCCCGCCATTGATGGAATTTTCCGGCTTTCCGTGTTTTCGCTATTATGCCTCTTCTGAAAGAGTAGATAATCTTAGCTCAAAACACAGGCAAAAGGAGCAGAAACAAGCAATAAAAGCATAGCTTATGCTTGTTTTAGTCTTTGAAAAAAAAAAAAAAAAATTCAGGTTTTTATTCAAAATATTGCTTTTTTTTTAATGAAATTTAACATTCAAGTATTGGTAAAAAACAATGCACAAAACTAGAATGATTTTTTTTTTTTTTTGAAAAGTAGAGGCTCTGTTCTTTCTTTTGATGTAATGCATGTTCAGATATTCATGCATCAAAATATTCTGGGGGCCATTATATTTTAGTGAAAATGATCAAAAACGCTGGCGGTGACTGGCAACTTAAAAAAAAAAAATGCTGACGGGGAAAGAGTTAAATGTGATATGTATCAGCTTTATATCTCTAAATATCTCTCTAAGATATCGGCATCGCTATTGGCATTGGTCATTAAAAAAAAAAAAAAATCAATATCGTTCAACGACTAATAGTGGTTGATCGCTCACCATGACTCTGCTCCTCTCTGTCCTCAGCATGGCCACTCTCAGACCACTTATGTTGACATTCACCTGCTGAATGGAGGAGACATGCGAGTCCCCTTTTCTCTCATTCTGCACCTCTACTGCAAACTCCGAAAGCAACCCTGAAGCATCGCAGACCTTTGACAAAACGTAGGTACAAGGACTTTCAAACTGGAAGCTGACCCCATCAAAAGTAGTGTAATGTGGGTCAGAGGCCACATGGCAGATGCCAAAGGTGTCGTTGGACCAGGGGATGTGAGAACAGATGAGTTGCTCATCAGTGCAGGTGCAACGAGTGCTTTCATCAGTCCAAAATGTAGCTCTTCGCTGACATTGTGGCCCTGTGGATGAGAGTGGCGTACTGCACTTTACTATTTCACAAAGGATAATAAATGTGGTGATGAAATATCTCAGCGTTAGCCTGAAGATGTCTTTATGTTGCTAAATGACATAATTCTAGGTCAAAATAATAATGACCCTACCGCATTGTCCCCTCCGGATTCCTATTCTGTCAAAGGCAGTTTCCTCATCCTCATGCCGTCCTTGTGATAGCTCAAAAATAACCTGCCAGAAGCACAATTACAGTTGCAGTGAGTAACACTGATTCTTCAGTGCTCGCAAAGACCAAAATGTACCTATTACATTTGTGCACATTACTGTGCTCAAATGTAATAGGTATTTTATCACAGATGCTCATGCTTTCTTATCAAACAACTCACAGAAATTCTTGTAGTGCTTTAAGACAGCAGACAGCTTATCATAGAGCTCATACGCGCTAAAAGATAACTCTTGGAGGTTTTTCCAAAGGGATCCCACTTAATCAGTCTTCATTAGTGAATTGTGTTATTTTTATATCTTTATTGTATATTCCCCCCAAAAAAATTACAAGCAGAACCACTAATAATTTTGCACTCAAAACTATGGAGCCCCTAAAGGGACATGGTGATGGAAAAAAATTAGATGGGAGGAAAAATTAAAAGCCAATGTTTTTGCGTTCTCACAAATTATTTTTGCGTTCCCCCGAGAAGCTTTGCGCTTGCTCGCAAAACTTTTGCGAGGGAATGCAAAGGGTTTGCAAGCGAATGCAAACGTTTTGAATGTTTTTTTTTTTTTTTTTCACCACCATAGCCTTTTAGGCGTTCCGTACATTTGTGCACAGATGCTTTCTGATCAAACAACTTGCAGTTATTTTTGTAGTGCTTTAAGATGGCAGACAGCTTATCATACAATTCAGACTCCTAGAAAACTCTTGGTGGTTTTTCAAAGGGATCCTACTTTATCATTAATCATTGGTATTTGTATGTTATTTTGTATCTTTATTGTATTTTATCTCCAAAAAATGCTCACTGGACACCAGCCATTGATGAATGTTGGATTCATTTCTATTGTCCGGTTTCCACTGGCATTACTGTGCATTTTCACTGTTTAATTGATTAAGTTTGGTGGTTTTGCTTGCATACTTTTTGTATACACAGTAAAAATATGCAAATTTGCATTGTTCTCTAAAATGTTTCAAACAAACTCTAACCTTTTACCATTATCTGCTATCTTTCACCATAAAGATGCCCAACACCTAAATCTGAATCTTTAAATTGCTCTACCTGGATGTTGTCGGATTGCTTTGTCAGAGGGATGAGAACTTGTCTCCAGTCTCCACTGCTAGAAGTCTCCAAGGTCCAAATCAGTGTCTGCAGAATGTCATCCACTACCAAAACTTTGAGTTCAGAACTCTTCTGGTTGGGTTTATGGTACCAGAACTCCAGACAGGAGTCTTCTGAGATATTAAGAAATCCACTCTTGAGACGAAACGCACCAGATGAACTCACGGGATGGAGAGAGGTTTCCTCTGTAGCACATAGACAAAAAGAAAAAACATGCATAAATTTAAGTGATTTAAAAGAGAGCTGCTAGGTTTTTTTTTTTCAGCGAAGAGTTTTACCGCCTTTCAAAGTTTGTGATTTACCCCTTTGCCCTAAGTATACTAATACTTTAGTTTTACTGCTTGGTTTGACAGGTATCCTGATGCATTGAGCTGCTTATGTGGGCTGTGCAAGTTTGAATGCGGCTTGCGTTGTTACCTCCCTGTGCATATAGGTGGAACTCAACAAACGCCAAAGAAACTGCCGTTTCATTGTCAGTTTTTCATTAAACATTGAGTTGGTCATGCTTTCATTACATTGTGGCAAGCACAGGCTGTATTAGTTATGCATTTAGTTCATAGATTGGAAAAGCATGCTGTCATAAAAATTATCATCACCCGCTTCCATACTAAAAGCTTACATGTGCCACAGGTTAGACTCTGATCTGAACTTTGTGTTTTGTGAATTCTAGCAGTTTAGCAACAGCGTCACGATCAAGTGGTTGAATGCGGTGCCTTGCATACTTGAAAGTCAAGTTGAAGAACATAATTTGAGGAATAAAGAAGTTTAAAGAAGCTCTGCTACGTGCTGTTAGAAACCTATTAACGGCTGCTGTTGTTGCCACAGGTGAATGGATTGGCAGTAAACACCAGCGAATAACACAAACTACAGAAACTGTCTCTGCAGCAATTTCATCTCAGCAGTATAATTACCTGTTGCCGTCTGAACGCTGATGGGTCCCTCAGAGGTCCAATCACAGGATGCTGGCAAATCACTGCCAAAATCACACTTTGCGAAATAATCTACAGCACAAGAGGGAAAAGTGATTAAATGGCGATAAAAAAGAGGAGTGAGAATAAGAACCTAATCGAAAACAAGAAACAAACCAACAACATATTTCTGTTTGGCTTGTTATAACAAATGTTCATGTCCAAAGTCACTCTTGCGAGAAATTGGTCATACCAGTCGGTGTGAGTGCTTCTATTAGAAAGACCTAAAAAGTTCACAACTCATCAGAGTTTAATAGCATGGTTTCTAACAGGTTCTTTTCTCAGTACTCCAGAAGATTTTCAGTAACACTTTTATGTATAATGTATTATAAAGTTATTCATAATGTGTGTTGTAATGCATTTCATCTTTTTATCAAGTTAAAATGCATTATAATATTTGTAGATTTCTTGATATATCTGAAATTGGTTGGTAACTTGTCATGTTTTAATGCATTATACTTTCAAAAAGTGTAATAGTGAATACGCAAGTATTTTAGGTAACTGTGGTTACAGATTACAATTCATTACAAGGCATAATAAAATAAATACTTATATAGTGCATTTGTATTTAAAGGTTTCAAGGAAAGTGTTCCCGCCAGTGCCTTAAAATATAAACCGTATAAAAGTGATGCATACAATTTTTACCTGCATTTGACCTCCAGTCAGGAAGAGTGAGTGGGAAACTTCTGCAGATGATGAATGGAGAAATTGTGATGTAATAAAATGTTAAATGGAGAAACCGCTTTGTTAAACATAATATAAAAGTGATAGAAAGACAACCTACCCTGAATGAGCCTCAGTGTTCAGAACACATAAATAGGCTACCACATAGAGCAGCCTCTGGTACGTGTCCCCTGGCATGGTGTCTGTCCCAGTGACTTGCTAATATGTCCTCGGGTGTTAACCGCTGAGGTGAGTCTAGACTGTACCTCCTTTCTCGGGACAGTGAGAATGGTTTGAATGGTGCTGGCTGTTATAAGGGCGATGGAAATTGCACCATTGACCCTGAGAAGGTGTGGTTTTGTTGATGATGCCTTTACAAAAGGGCAGGGGTTTTGATGTATAGTTACAGTAACAACGAGAAATTGACGAGGTAAACTGTAGTTTCATTTGGTTAAGCTCCAGTCACCACCGTATCAAAGTCCAGTTATTGTGTTGCAGCAACTCTTTAATTACTACAATCTAATAGAACATTGCTAATGCAATATTAGATAACATAATATCAAAGCAAGCTCCTTTCTTGGAAAAATAAAATAAAAAAACAAGAAGATAAGATGGATGGGTGGTGAGGTGGTGTCTGCGTCTGACCAGCTAAGAAAAGACCAAGTAAAAAAAAAATCAAGTAACATTTGTCCGAGTATGCCAGATAGATTTTCTTAACTAGACACCATTGTGATCGTTAAACGGATACACTTTTTACCGGTGTGTTTATTATTCAAGCACGGTATTACAGTTCATGCACATAGATTTGCAGTGTCCTCAGGTTAATTGAACCATGCCAGTCCATTAAACACACATTTGAGACCTATTTTATTTACTGTGCTTCACTAAACATTACATTTGCAAAGATCAAATAGGAGCACTGTTTAGATTGATGCCAGACGTTGACACCTTGACCTTGTTATCTGTAGTCGTACCTCTGACCCGTTTAATGTGTAGTTTTCTTTTACTCCAACATTTTTTATGGGGTGACTATATCTGAGCTAGACCTAATTAACTTTATTCCTGTAATTATGTCTCAGTCTTTGGATTTATTTGCAATATAAGACATAAGTTTCCAAATGCTACCTTTTAATTTTTAATTTTTTTTTATTATTTTATTCCTCCTATTGTTCTCTTCAACTTGTCCGACAGATAAGATAACACCAGCAACTCTGCATTACGAGAGATTGATTGACTCAAATATCAGATAATAGCTTTCTTTAACGATGTCACCTCAGACATATGCAGGTGGTCTGATACTGATATTTCCAGGATGTGGATATCATACATCTGCTATCAACTAAACTCTTGGTTTGCAGCAAACAAAACTCCTCCTTTACAGTAAGCTGAGAAACAGACTGCAGTTGAAGAGACCGGTGAATGACTGCGATTTCAACTCAGATAAGATTACATTTTCTATTTACCCCAGTGGATCATTAAGTGTCATCCTCTGACAGATGTAATAGAAACAATATCACAAAATGAACATTGCTTCTCTCTCGGTGCTTGGATTTAATGAGAAAGTGGGCATGAATGATTTGAAACGAAAGCCCTTGGAGAGGTTAGAAATGGCTTCAATTTCTTTATGCCGAGTTGTTGCATAAATGAGTGCTATGTTTAAAGAAAAGTCTGTTCATTTGGCTGCCATATTTGCAATGCCTCTGGGCAGCTGTTCAAACCCACACAGCAACGTAGTGTCGGCCCAGATCCGGCCCACATCTGGTACACGTGGATTCCACACGACCCAGATGTGGGCCGGATCTGGGTCGACACTATGTTGCTGTCTGGGAATAATTTGAATGGGGGAATCCTGAAATCTCAAAAACTGTTTTCTCCCATTTATAAGTACTAGGAGTAAACCGTCTTTGTATATCTATAGTCTTTGGTTACAACCTACGCTTGTGTACACTATAACTACCACTTACTGCTAAAAACATACAAACTCAGAGCGAGGGTTTAAACCTTTATTTTGAAATCACAATGAACAATTAGCATATTTAGAAACATACTCCTATGTATTCTCCTGTGTTGGCGTAGGTTTATAAATGATTTACCTTACAAATCTGATGAAATGACGCATGTTGTTTTCCCAGACGAACGTGATAAGCAACCCAAACTCATAGCTTAAGCAGAGTTTGTTAACCAAGCTGCTGAGACGCGCTCCACGTAAATGATAACAGTGCAACACTTCCCTATACTCTCAGAAAAAAAGGTACAAAAGCTGTCACTGGGACAGTACCCTTCAAAAGGGTTCTAATATGTACCATTTAGGTACTAATATGGACACGTTTGGTACCAATATGTACCTTTGAGGGACTTATATGCACTCTTTAGGTACAAAGGTGTACCTTTTGAAAAGGTACCGCCACAGTGACAGCTTTTGTACCTTTTTTTCTGAGAGTGTATGAATCACAAAGTGATTGCAAGTGACGAACATGTAATCTGCACACATGTAATAATATCAGCGTCGAGCTTCACTCTGAAACCTGCAGGGTATTTATTGAATTGAAACGTAGCCTCGTCCGAGGAATGTGCCACGTATGTTGCCTGTTAATCGACTCGGGTAAATTGCAATCGAGAATTTTGCTCGAAGAAGAGAAGAGTGCTTGAATTTAATCGAGGCACTGTGACAGCCTTACATTAATATTGCGAAATATTATTACAGTAAAAAGTTTTCTATTTTAAAATGTAATTTATTTCTTTAATGGCAAAGCTAAAACAATTCTGCGCCATGGATTCTTTGATGAATAAAAAATTCTAAAGAACAGCATTTATTTTAAATAAAAATGTTATAATGTCTATAATGTTATGCTTACAATTATAAATGTCTTTACTGTCACTTTTTTTTTAATTGAATGTATCATGAACATAAGCTGAATAAAATGTTTTATTAATTTCTTTAAAAAAAACGACTGCCCCTAAACCTTTGAATGATAGTGTCTGTATCACATTTCATTGGAAATTCTATGTATTTTTCTGTTTAAGTCTCACAGGCAAAAGTAGTTCCAAAGCAAGCCAAATCATTCTGTAATTTGAGCGAGAAACAGTCTACAATCCCATGCGCTCGGAAAAACATTCAAATACTTCACAAATAACTTGCTTTTACTCTATTCTCTTGTTTTGAAGTATTAAAAAAAGTTTAATTAAAATGTTTACCTGTAATCTGATCCACTGTGTATTGGGTAGATCATACTTTTTTCAGATATTGAATAATATTTTCTAGTTGAATGACTGCAGAATACTCCCTGCTTTAAGAGATGAATGCATGCGAGTGTTTGAATATTGAGCCATTGTGTGAAACTTTTTTGATGCAGATACATTCCATATTGTAGCAGATTAATGGCCCTTATGGGAAGTGTACAGGTGCGTAATGTGTACACAGAGCCCAGATAAAGGCTGGTGTCAATGTGAGTGTTTGTGCAGAGTGTATTTGCCACCTGTCAGAGATAAGAGAAGCCTCTCAATGAGAGCTAAAGTCTGACAGCTCTGAATGGACATTCCCTCGGCCGTTCCCTGACACTTACTGTCATTTGTGTCAATACGCACTAAACTTGAAAAGAATATTAATTCTCCGTTCTGTTCTCTCTTTTATTTTGTCTCATAAAGTCTCTCTGAGATTTGCACACAGGGAGAGTTTGGCTCTCTCATGAGAGAAATGATCATCATTCTTTCATTTTACGTTTCAACTATTTCATTTGATTCAATTGTTTTTAACAAATAAGCGAAGTGATGTGACAAGATGCCACTTTAGATGAATCCAGTACACTTTGGTGTCCCACTGTTCCTAGACCCTTTTTTAATATCATTGTATGTATGTGTGTGTGTATATTTTATATACTATCAAAATAAAAATAACATTGCGCATACCTAGTTTTAAACGCATATAGCATATACGTTCCACGATTTTACCTTGGCATCTCAGTAGTTTGGGCTCTGTGTGGGGTGGATTTCTTCACTTTTTTTTTTTACCCAAAACATTTTTTTTCTTTTTTTTTTTACTTGGTCCTTAATTAGAGTTTTCGGAAACTTTCCTGCAGAGACCTTCAAAGTGTGAGCGGTTCAGAAACTTGTGAGAGACGTGTTTGTGATTTGTTGCTCAGCGAGGGATTTGCTCCGGAAGCCCTGGTGAGTTAAGCTGAGAGCTGCTCTGTGTTTGAAGTGTAACGTTGGAGAGGTGATATATTGTGTGCTTTTCCAAACCATTTCCCCTGGACACAGACTGTACTCTTACAAAGTTCCACAGTGTTTCATTTCAGACGTCATCTGACCCATTTCAAACTGAGGCAGAGTCCCAAACTGTCCCAAAATCGCTAGAACTAGTGAGAAGATGTTGTCATGTTGTTCATTCAGAGCATGTGTGTAATCATCCTCATAGTTAAGACTCATTCTAAGGTCATCATTCATTTACACATTTAATTTTGGTTCTATACTTTGATTGTCTGAAGGGTGGTAGAGTGCTTATAGTTAGTAAATTAAAACAATTATACAATACACACTTTCTTACACAGAGAATATTTGAGGACATGTAAGCTAAATCAGTTAAACACAAAACGTTATCCATGCAACATGCTTGCATACTGTCATGCATTAGCATGTCAATTCCAGCAGAGAGCGCCAAACCCCAGTGTTTCTTCTCATTCTGCTTTTTATTTAAATGTTGTGCAAGAAGCATGAGGAACAGGAGACACAATGTCAAATTCATGTCTTTATTGTAGAAAATAAAAAAAAGTAATCAGAGTATGATTGAAGGATGCATTGTTACAGCGGTTTCATGCAGTCTGAAATGTGTAAAGTTCATTCTTTCTTCTTTCTAAATATCAGTGCAGGCAGCAAATAATAGTGTTAAAGGTTTAGGTGAGTGTTTTTAGAGAGTTGTGGGATTTATTTCTGTGTAAATGACTTGCCATTTCAGAGTAGAGATGGGTCAGTCAGTCCAGCGGCTGTCTAGTTCTGGGGTTTTTAAACGGAGGTCTGGGGTCCGCAAGGGAAAAGCCCAGAGTAAAACTGTAAAAAATGTAAAAACAATAAATAAGATTAAACCTAGGAGATTGCTGCTTAAGTTCAGTTCATAGTTTCAGTTGATTTCACCAAAAAGAGTCCTTGATTCACAATACGTCTCAACACAAATTAAGTTTTTTTTTTTCAAACTCAGTTTTTCGTATTAAATTTCAACAACAAAAAATGAAGGGGAAAAAAAACAAAACAAGAAAAGGCAACAACAATCCAACAAGCAATTGGTGTGTGTGCGTGTGTAGTGAGCGTGTATGTGTGTGTGAAACACACTGAACATTCAGGCCTGGAAACGAGTTTGGAGACTTGGCGTGGGGTTAAAAGATGATGGACATCAGCGCTAGTGGCTGTGGCAGGAGAAACAGACTGGAGTTATGTTGCACCAGGCAGGCAAACCGTGCAGAGCTCAATTCCTCCGTCACATTGCGATCGCACCCGATTAGTGCACACAGAGGTTTCAGCAACAAATAGCAGCGACTGGCCTTCAAGTATAGTGTGTGCCACAAACTGTATGCAGTTATTACAGTGACATCATCACTATTGTTTCTACTTTAAATTGTGAAACTTTAAGTTACATTTTAAAGGGACATTTTACTTAGTTCTTACAATTTTCAGTACAAAATTATGTTGCTAGCAGAATTGTTATCAGTCTGCATTAGATGAACTTCAAATGTGCTTTGTGTAATTGCATGTTGATATAAAACAACTGAAGATGTTTTCTGAAGTCTTGTGTATATATTTGCATGCATTTGAATGTGATTTTCCAAATTTTGTGAAAGTGGAAGAAACTTAACATTTCAGAGCATCTGAATCTGTACATTTAAAACTTGTCACCCAAAATGGATGTTAATAGTTTAAATAAGCTCTTATAGTGCTTGTCTCTCAGAGATTGTTTGTGTTTGTGTGTGTGTGTGTGTGTGTGTTTGTGAGACTGTGTTTGAGTCCAGACCTTGACAGGGACACACAGTTCTGCTCTCAAAGTCATTTCCACGCCCTGCATGCCACCTCAGCATCACGCTAACCCATCAAAACTGAGAACAAATGCGAAGAAGTATTAAAAAAAAGACTAAAAAGAAAAAAAGGGATGAAGAACTAACTCCCCTTCGTGCCTCGCTCGGTCTCATCGATCCGACGAACTTCAGAGAGGAGACGATCTTATGCTTGTTTCTTTTTGGATGGCCAAAGCAGAGGGGGGCACTAAGATCAAAGAGCTGTTCCTGTCTTTCTAGCCCTCTATCTCTGGCTGCGAGTGGAGGAGAGGAGGGAGTGAGAAAGAGGAGAAGAGGAGGAAGATCAGGGCATGAAAGGAGGAAAGATCTTGGTGGATTTAGTGGATCTGAGGGGATGGCACCCCGCAGTGTTCACCTTGCATATATACGCAACACACACACACACACACACACACACACACACACACACACACACACACACACACACACACACACACACACACACACACACACACACACACACACACACACACACACACACACACACACACACACACACACACACACACACACACACACACACACACACACTTTCCATCACTGAGTTTGACCGCATTGAGGAGCAGGGCCGTCGCTATAGGGGAGAAAGGTGGTGATGATTCTCGGGCCCCCCGCGATTTTAACCGAGAGGGACCCAAAACCTCCACCCCGACCACAAGGGGGACACCCCCTCAAAAAACAAGACAAAAAACAACAACAACAACACGATTTCAACCGAGGAGGGCCCACAGCAAGAACCTGCACCTGGACCCCGGACACCCTAGCTATGTCCCTGTTGAAGAGTCATGTAGTATGAAGGCATTTGAGATGGTAGCATGGGTCACTTTACAAGATTTATAATGTACATTTATTATGTTACAAAAGATTTATATTTAAATATGTATCATGGTTTCCAGAAAAACATTAAGCAGCAACATTGATGATAATAAAAATCTTGTGCAACAAATCAGCATATTAGAATGATTTCTGAATCATGTGACAGAAGACTGAAGTAGTGATGCTGTTGCCATCACGGAAATAAAGTACATTTTAAAATACATTACAATGGAAAACTCGTATTTATAATTTCACAAGCTGGTTTTACTGTTTTGATCAAATAAATGCAGGCTTGGTGAGCATAAGAGACTTTTTTTAAACAAAAAAAAAAGATTTTTACCGATCTCAAACTTTTGAACGTTTGTGTGTTTGTTTATATTTTTGTGATTATTTAGTGATTTTTATATATATATATATATATATATATATATACAATTTATGTTTACACATGTATGTGTGTGTGTGTGTTTTTATATATATATATATATATATAAATATAAACATAAATTGTATATATATTTATATTTAATTGTATATGTTTTTATATATATATATATATATACAATTTGTTTATATATATATATATATATATATATATATATATGTGTTTGTGTGTGTGTGTTTTTATATATATATATATATATATCTATATGCAATTTATGTTTATATATATATATATATGTGTGTGTGTGTGTGTGTGTGTTTTTATATATATATATATATAATATATACAATTTATGTTTATATATATATATATGTGTTTATGTGTGTGTGTGTTTTTATATATATATATCTATATCTATATGCAATTTATGTTTATATATATATATATATATATATATATATATATATATATATATATATATATATATATATATATATATGTGTGTGTGTGTTTTTATATATATATATAATATATATTTATGTTTATATATATATATATATATATATATATATATATATATATATATATATATATATATATATATATATATATATATATATATATACAATTTATGTTTACATATGTATATGTGTGTGTGTGTTTATATATATACAGTACCAGTCAAAAGTTTGGAAATGTTACTATTTTTAATGTTTTTGAAAGAAGTCTCTTATGCTCATCAAGCCTGCAGTTAAAAAAAACAAACAAAAAACAAAAAACAGTAATATTATGAAATATTATTACAATTTAAAATAATGGTTCTCTTTTTTAATATACTTTAAAATGTAATTTATTTTTGTGATGCAAAGCTGAATTTTCATCAGCAAGTACTCCAGTCTTTGGTGTCTTATGATCCTTCAGAAATCATTCTAATATGCTGATTTATGATCAATGTTGGAAACAGATGTGCTGCTTAATATTTTTTTTATAACCTGAGATACTTTTTTCAGGATTATTTGATGGATAAAAAGTTAAAAAGAACTATTTATTTAGAATAGAAATCTTTTGTAACAATATACACTACCGTTCAAAAGTATTTTTTTTTAAGAAATTAGTACTTTAATTCAACAAGGATGCGTTAAATTGATAAAAGGTGATGGTAACGATTTATATTGTTAGAAATGTTTTTATTTTGAATAAATGCTGTTTTTATGAATAAATGCTGTTAACGTTTTACTCATCAATGAATCCTGAAAAAAGTATTCCAAAAAATATATATTAAACAGCACAACTGTTTCCATCATTGATAATAACTGAGTATCAAATCAGCATATTAGAATGATTTCTGAAGGATCATAAGACACCAAAGACTGGAGTACTTGCTGATGAAAATTCAGCTTTGCATCACAAAAATAAATTACATTTTAAAATATATTAAAAAAGAGAACCATTATTTTAAATTGTAATAATATTTCATAATATTACTGTTTTTTTTTTTTAAACTGCAGGCTTGATGAGCATAAGAGACTTCTTTCAAAAACATTAAAAATAGTAATGTTTCCAAACTTTTGATTGGTACTGTGTATATATATATATATATATATATATATAAACATAAATTGTATATATATTTATGTTATACATATATATATATATATATATATATACACTCACCTAAAGGATTATTAGGAACACCTGTTCAATTTCTCATTAATGCAATTATCTAATCAACCAATCACATGGCAGTTGCTTCAATGCATTTAGGGGTGTGGTCCTGGTCAAGACAATCTCCTGAACTCCAAACTGAATGTCAGAATGGGAAAGAAAGGTGATTTAAGCAATTTTGAGCGTGGCATGGTTGTTGGTGCCAGACGGGCTGGTCTGAGTATTTCACAATCTGCTCAGTTACTGGGATTTTCACGCACAACCATTTCTAGGGTTTACAAAGGATGGTGTGAAAAGGGAAAAACATCCAGTATGCGGCAGTCCTGTGGGCGAAAGTGCCTTGTTGATGCTAGAGGTCAGAGGAGAATGGGCCGACTGATTCAAGCTGATAGAAGAGCAACTTTAACTGAAATAACCACTCGTTACAACCGAGGTATGCAGCAAAGCATTTGTGAAGCCACAACACGCACAACCTTGAGGCGGATGGGCTACAACAGCAGAAGACCCCACCGGGTACCACTCATCTCCAATAAAATTGGAAAAAGAGGCTACAATTTGCACAAGCTCACCAAAATTGGACAGTTGAAGACTGGAAAAATGTTGCCTGGTCTGATGAGTCTCGATTTCTGTTGAGACATTCAGATGGTAGAGTCAGAATTTGGCGTAAACAGAATGAAAATATGGATCCATCATGCCTTGTTACCACTGTGCAGGCTGGTGGTGGTGGTGTAATGGTGTGGGGGATGTTTTCTTGGCACACTTTAGGCCCCTTAGTGCCAATTGGACATCGTTTAAATGCCACGGCCTACCTGAGCATTGTTTCTGACCATGTCCATCCCTTTATGACCACCATGTACCCATCCTCTTATGGCTACTTCCAGCAGGATAATGCACCATGTCACAAAGCTTGAATCATTTCAAATTGGTTTCTTGAACATGTCATTGAGTTCACTGTACTAAAATGGCCCTCACAGTCACCAGATCTCAACCCAATAGAGCATCTTTGGGATGTGGTGGAACGGGAGCTTCGTGCCCTGGATGTGCATCCCACAAATCTCCATCAACTGCAAGATGCTATCCTATCAATATGGGCCAACATTTCTAAAGAATGCTTTCAGCACCTTGTTGAATCAATGCCACGTAGAATTAAGGCAGTTCTGAAGGCTAAAGGGGGTCAAACACAGTATTAGTATGGTGTTCCTAATAATCCTTTAGGTGAGTGTATATATATATATATATATATATATATATATATATATATATATATATATATATATATATATGTATATATATACAATTAAAATAGCCCCACATCATCACATAGCCTTCACCATACCTAGAGATTGGCATGGGGTACTTTCCATAAGATCATCTCTCAATGCAAATCAAACTAGCTTTTAGGCTAACTGAAATAAAACCATGCCAATCTCTAGGTGTGGTGAAGGCTATGTGATGATGTGGGGCTATTTTAATTCCAAAGGCCAAGAGAACTTTATCAGGATGCATAGTATCCTAAACAAAAATAAAAAAAAAATACTTAAAAATAAAAATCTGCCTGCCTCTATGGGAATTTAACATAGGGGTGTACACACTTATGCACCATGTATTTTAAGGAAGAACATTTATTTATTTACGATACATTATTCATTCACAAAGAAAATTGGTGTCCTTAAAGGTTGGATTTTTCCTAATTTTTTTAATTAAGGCATTAAGTTCAATTTCCAAAATATGATTTTTTATTCCTCTTTTTAGTCAACTTTAGCATGGGTGTATTCACTTATGCATTGCACTGTATATATATATATATATGTATATATATGTTTATATGTGTTTGACAGCTTTATCCAGGTTTAAATATACATATATTTAATGGGTAAGCTAAGTTTAATTATTTCTCTGCATAAAATCACTTGCTAAATCTTGCTTTTCTAGTTAAATTTTTTATATGAATTCTTTGAATTTCAATTCACTCTAATTCTGCATCCTTGCATTCCAATTTGAATTGCGGTTCTGTATCCTTTATGCTGCTGTACCTCAATTCAAATTGCACACAGACCTGCTGGGAAAAAAACAGTCTACTAAACATAAATGGCCCCAAACAAAGACCATTTGAAACAAAACTCAACAAAAAGCGTCTCAAAAGAAGTCACTCCCTAAATAAACAGTCCCGCTTCTCAGAGCAGAAATGAGAGTGAATTATAGGATTAATTGAATACATTAGCTTTGTGCACCTGTGACCTGACTGCATGACGAACTGCGGGGAATGGAGGGGAATGTCAAATGAGAGCATGATGTAGAGAGATGAAAGAGGGAAGGCTTTCTGTAGCACTGTGCATTACAGAATTCCCAAACTACACACCCTCATTTTTGTTCCAGTTTTGTGCTTTTTTTTTTTTTTGCCGGGGAGTCATTTTCACCTAAACAACTTTCCCAGATGGGTCCAATCTTGTGCTGGTGAAATCAGAGAGCCGGTCCAGTCCACTAGGTTTCACCTTGCTCCTGCTTGCATGTTTTTCAACATCTTATCTGTGCGTCGTGGTTGCTTTTCATTCAAAGTTTGTCATTTACTTGTTTAAATTAATTTCAAAAGCTATAAATTCATTCCTGCCACTCTCCAAAGCACTTGTTGAAGTGTTCATTACAGTTTGCATTATAATTAGTTGTTCCTGTCATGTTTTGGACCAAACTAATGACTGATGAAGTTTGTTAATGAGACTGTTGCATAACTTTAAAAAATGCTGTAGTTTGATTTAGCATTGCTGTAAATGCTCTTTTCTAAGCAGAGCCAGAATCTCTTCTTCCTAACAGTGGATGCTACCTGTAAATATGCATGATACTTTTTTATTATGTACCTCTGAATATTACAGATTTGCACCTCACCCATTCAGACAAGATGGATGGAGGGGAAGAAAGCCAAACCTGTAGTCTCCAAAGTACTATTAGACAACTTAGACAACTCTCTGAAAGCAACCAGGACCTTTAGATGTTCTTTATAAATTCTGGTATTTAGGCTCTAAAGTAGTTTTTTCAACGTGTATTGAGTTTAACCATGCAATTTAAATGTTCCCAACCCCCGTCTTTCATGTCACAGCTCAGGTTAGTCACTAGTGAAGGGTTTGGGGCAGGTTTAGGAAGAGTTTGTTCTTGTGGATTCCATCCAATCTATACTGCCATGATGTCATTTTCTGCCAGTTTCAGTGTGATTAGTCTTTTTTTTTTTCTGTTTTGGTGATTGGCTTAGAAAGTTCTGAATGGTAAAACTTTCACAGGGTGAGGCTGCAGTTGAGCGTTTGCCTTTAAGATGAATGCTAACAGCTTTATTCAGGTGTCTTCTTGTGAAATCCCTGTATTTGTCCTCTGATATCCAGTCGCCTATAGGATGGGTTGCTGGTTTTAGATCAGCTTGGGCCTTTAGAACAGCTCAGGCCATGACTGAGCACTGTAAAAAAAAAAAAAAAAAAAAAAAATGATATATATATATGTATATATATCAAAGGGTGCCACAAGTTCAGTGGTGTGCAGACTTTAGAGTTATTCCAAGTTTCTTTCACTTTTTTCAGTTTGGTTTTCAGTGACCTTGCATAGGTTGTAATTTGTATACGCCCAAATATGATTTATCTTAAATTTTCCACATTACAAAAAACAGCTGTTTTAACAGAAGTGGGTAGACTTTTTATATCCACTGTACTCCAGGTTGGAGGACTAGCTAGACCAGATTAAACCAGCTAAAACCTTCAAGCCATCTTACGTCTACTACTTTCTTTGTTGCTTCTTTTGTTATCTATGAAATACCTCCCCACACGCGCACACACAAACTGTTTCTTTCTCTCTATCTCTCTCCTTCTCTTTGTTTGTCTAATCAGCAGGCCATCTCAGATCCGGTCCTAAAGGTCAGCAGGTGGAGAGAATCAATCTACACCTTGCCCTTTTTAACAGAGGTACAGGTCACACCGTGCAGTAGAGGAGAGGATGTGTACTGCATCATCTTCCTGCTGCTCACACACATACACACACACACGCACACACAGATTATCAGGTCAAGGTCATTGCTTTTGTTCCAATCTGTTGCACTCGCTGACCTTTCTTGTTTTCGTCTGCAGTCTCTGCAGTATCTGTCTGTAATCAGGATTCCTCTCTCACACTGAGTCTTATTTCATCTTCAGACCTTTTAAAAGCTTTTAAAAGTCAGGATAGAAATTCACTGTTTGTGCGGCATTTGGGAGGATATTGAGAAAGAGGGTCACCTTTGATAGCTCAACTCTTTTGGTTTCTTATCAGGACCCAAAGCATGTAATGAATGGGTAAATCTCCCGCCCGCAAAAAAAGGAATATATATATATATATATATATATATATATATATATATATATATATACATATATGTATATGTATATGTATATATGTGTGTATGTGTATATATGTATATATATGTATTATGTATGATTTACAGTATATGTCAAGTCAAGTCTTCATTTATATAGCGCTTTTAACAATGTAGATTGTTTCAAAGCGGCTTTACAGTAACGTGTTTTGTTTGGTATGTTTTGTTGTGCTATACTTCTTTTAATTTAGCATAAAAAAAAAATTTAATTCAGCCTTTTTTTGTGTAATATTTAACCAATTTTGGTAAAATTACTGTATTAAGTCATGAAAATCTCCATGAAGAATAACAAGAATTACAAGAAAAGGCTTAAAAGTGAAACTTCCCGACACATTAGTAATGGCTATTCAAGGGCAAATGTGCTTAATTGTCATAAAAATAATGTTACAATGCAAAACACATCTTAATGGCTTTGTGTTCTTTATGCAAAATACAGTTAATTCTAGTTTTCTTTTAATTTGTGGGGTAAAATGTGATGTTTTCTTGTTTTGTGAGATTGACGAGAACAAGTGTTAAATGAGCAGCAGATATGTATCTCTAGATGTGCGTCCGTCTTGCAGAGGGTGGATTTCTGGCTGGATATGGCTCCTGTTGTTCTACATTGGCAGAGCAGTGCATTGTGTAAGATATGATCAATAGATGTGAGCAGCCAGCGTTTAATTGCCTTTTGTTAACATGGAGGTGTTTGACAGAAGGAAAGTAGAGTCCCCTAGGGCTGAGCAAGGGTGTGAGTGCATGTTGGAGTGTGTGTGTGTGTGTGTGTGTGTGTGTGCCTTTTTACATGCAGGACACGCTTGTACCTTTGTTCCTGCTGATGCCACATTAATTGCAAATTCAACTCAACAGCTCTGCTAACGTTGCCTGTTTTCATTTCAAGGCCCGAAGCGTAGCCTATGCAAGTATGCTAACAGAAACGCTTCTAGCTACACAAACCTGCGTCATTGCATTATAAAACGTGTCAGTCTGCAGTTCAGCAAGGACTTTTTTGGACCACCAGGCCTGTTTTGAGGTAAATATTCTCTTTCACGCCAACTGTTATCATGAATGGGCAGCAGTTTGAAGAGAATGTTGGAAAAACATAGAAAAAAGATGATGTTTATAGCAGCTACCTAACCTGGTTTAATATCAGAGACATTTGAAGAGATTTATTAGCACCACAAAAAAGCAATTTTAGTATGGACATCCAGCAGCAGGGCCTGTGATGTAATTCTATGGAGAGGAGCTCATGAATATTAATGAGCTTAAGCTGACCTTAGGGTTATCTTCCTAGACCATCCAGTCACATTACCCAATTAATATTCTTGAGCCACAGAAGTTCCATGCTGCTTTAGCATTGAGATGCAATATCAACCAGTTTTATGCTCAGTTACTTTAATATATATATATACTGTATATATATATATATATATATATATATATACAGACCCTTTCCAAAAAATTAGAATATCATGGAAAAGTTTATTTATTTCCATAATTCCATTCAAAACGTTAAACTTCCATAGATTATAGATCACGAATCCTGTTTCCGTGGGTTTTATGAGCTGGAAGCCCAAATTATGTACAAATAAACAACTAAATACTTGAAAAGTTGTGGGCCCTGAATCTATATGGAAGTTTAACGTTTTGAATGGAATTAATAAACTTTTCCATGATATTCAAGGGTCAATGACGTGACGCCTAAATTTTCTGTCCGATTGCATTTTTTCAGGCAAAAACGGGTTTAAATGCATAAAAAGATACTGCATATTTGAAGTACCTCTCCCATGTATGTACTCACTTTAACTCATCAAAAACCTTTACTTATTTTTTTTTTTTTTTGTTATTTAAAGTGTCAAAACATCATGTGGTGCGACCGTCCGGCCATAACTTCTGTTTTGAAAACGTCTTTGAAATTACTCTGAATTTATTCAAATTTATTTTCTGCACTATTTGGCATGATTTCCAAAATGTTTTGTAATCCTTTAAAAAAATTCAAAGCATTTGTATTTATATTTCCATCATAATATACAAACAAACTTTGTCCGATGATGTCCATTTTATGAAAAATCATGTGGTGTGACCATCAAGGAACTACCATTTTGGGACTTTAATGTTGAAAACTATTCAAACACAGGACGTTACATCATATACCAATTTACCAAGGACCCATGGAAGCAGCAAGCAGGTTTATAATTCTCTCAAATTGGAAAAAAAATAAACCTTTGTAATGGTTGGTATGTAGTTGCCAAATTTGGATGTCATGTGGTATGACCTCAAAAAAAAATTTATATTAAAGTTATTTCTACAAATATATATTTGTATTATACATTTCATAGTGACCTTTTTTTGGGAAGCTAGCTTGTTTTGTTTAGGTGGCCAATTCTGTGCCTGTAAATTTTGAATGAATTTGAAAACATCATGTGGTGCGACCAAATATCATGTGGTGCGACCACTGCAGACTGTTTTCCATAATAGATATATGTCCTAGATTGGCAGTTTTATGCTTTAATATTCAATTGACAGTTTATATACAAAAAATACTTTAATTTTGTATCATTTGGAATAGATTTTTATGCTATTTGGGATATTTTCTTCATATATTTCAAGTTTGTTTACTCTTTGTACAATATGAGAAAAATGCAACAACAAAAAATTTGAGCATGTAATTTCAGTTTAGTAATTAAGCATTTATTAGTAGTGTATTTATTATTGCCTATTTATTTGTTTAAAACTATTTGAATCTATTTTACCAGATGCCATTACCAAGCGAAAAAATTCTGACCCTGCAGCAATAGCGGAGTACCTTGATAGGAGAAGAGTGAAATATTATTACAGTATAAAATATCTGTTTTCTATGTGAATATATAGTAAACTGTAATTTATTCCTGTGATCAAAGCTAAATTTAATCTTCAGCATCTTTAATCCAGTCTTCAGTGTCACATGATCCTTCAGAAATCATTCTAATATGTAACCCTGGACCACAAAACCAGTCACATGGGTCAATTTTTTAAAATTGAGATTTATACATCATATGAAAGCTGAAAAAATAAGCTTTCCATTGATGTATGGTTTGTTAAGACAGAACAATATTTGGCCGATACAACTGAAAATCTGGAATCTGAGGGTGCAAAAAAATCTAAACATTGAGAAAATCACCTATAAAGTTGCTAGCGATATTGCTATATTCACTCATCAAAAATAAATATTTTATATATTTATGGTAGGACATTTACAAAATATGAAACTTGATCTTTATTTAATATCCTAATGATTTTTGGAATAAAAGAAAAATCGATAATTTTGATCCATACAATGTATTGTTGGCTATTGCCACAAATATATCCTGTGCCACTTGTGACTGTTTTTGTGATCCAGGGTCACTAATGATTTGCTGCTCAAGAAACACTTCTGATTATTATCATATTTTTGTGGAAACTGTGATACATTTTATATGTCAGGATTATTTGATGAATAGAACGTTCAAAAGAACAGCATTTATTTGAAATATAATCTTTCGTAACATTATAGCCTAAATATCTTTACTGTCACTTTTTATCAACTGAATGTGTCCTTGATTAATAAAAGTATTAATTACTTAAAAAACTATTGACCCCAAATGTTACCTGTATACAATAATTTTATGAAATAATTTATATCTATAACATTATTATTTGTTAGAAAGAAATTCTAAGTCAAGTTAAAAGAAATGGTGCACTTGTGTTTTTGATGTGATTTTATTTACAAAAAAAGTTTGTTCAGGAAAATTCTGTGAAATTTGTATGAAATCTGGTTTAAACCAATTTTTTTGTATGAAATGTATTGTTCATTGATCTCTTTAAATAGATTTTTAACTATATAAGGTCTTCGTGTCATTTGGAGCGACCACTTATCATGTGGTGCGACCAATAAAAGCAATCACTGTATTAAATGTAAAATAAAATATCTTATTTCTGTGGCTGAAATATGAATCACTGATTCAGTATGCTTTAGTAAATTATATTTTTAAAACATTTATATCAGTTTTATGTGATTTACAGGAAAAGTAAGTCTGTTAACTAGATTTAAGAAGGCAACTCAGAAATTATAGAACAAAAAACGAGATCATAATTTACAAAAACTCAAAAGAAATGCAAAACTTGGTTTCTAAGCACTTTAATTACTAAGAACTTGTAAAAAAAATGTTTAAGCATGTTAAGGAAATTAATTAATTTTAAGATAAATCACAGTCGCACCACATGACATTTTTTAAGGCTACGGACAATTCATCTAGATGAAAAAACACTAAAATCACTTAAATAGAAATTTTTAAATGAATTTAGGTGTACACAACATCCTTAATGTTTGAACAATTGCAACAGATATTTTTTTTTTTTTGTATTTTAAAATTGACCTGTCGAAAATCCTTATACGTCATTGACCCTCAAATTTTTTGGAAAGGAACTGTATATACATACAATTTATTATTAATATTCCAAATTATTTTTTAATCTTTTTTTTCCTGAAATGTGTCAGTTTGGTTTTCAGTGACTGCATAGGTTGTACTTTTTACATTAAAGGTGCAAACGTTTTGATATGATTAATATTAGTTAAACTTATACATTTAGGTTCTGTGTTCTGAAATGTGATTTGGGTGCTGCTCAATCTTTTTTGCTCAGTTCATGAAAGCAAATGCGTAACAATGATAACAAATTATTTGATAACTTGTTACACCTGCCAAAATACACACTTGAATAGGGTTTGCTTTGGTAAGCTATGTTAGATGTGTTTTAGCAGTGCGTGTTTTCAGACTTTTCCAACAGTTTGAGATTGTCAGTGTCTCTCTCTGGACAAGCCTGGTCTGGCAATCCGACAGATACGTTGCGTGCTCTGGAAATGTTGTAGATCTGTTCATAGATGCTTTGATCTGCCTTTTTTTCTTAGTGCAAGGCTAAAAGGTCACATGTGCATGTTTGAAATTGCATCAAGTGATAAAACTATCATAATCATAATAAATGTGCTTTTAATGCAAGCCAATAACATATATGAACAATCAGTAAGCAACAAACAAAACACTGTTTGAGCCAACACACTGAGATAAAAACATGGTGCTTCTTCACAGGAGAGCGAGGGAACGGAAATATAGAGGTCCAGCCAAGACCAGTTCAAATTGTTTGTGCCTGTGTGTGTGGGTGTGTGAGATCTTACTGTGTCTAAATGAGGATACACACATACAGGGACTTTTGTGTGCGTATGTGTGATATTTTTTTGGTGTTGCAATCATCATGTGATGTGTGTGTGTGTGTGTGTGTGTACTTGTATAAATGAGGAAGCTTGCATGCAGGGCAGAGAGGACACATAGCTTTGAAGTGTAAATTACTGGCACAGGAAGTGTGTGTTTGTAGTGCTGGGACACATTTCATTATGCTCCAGCCTTTCTGTTTAGCATTTAGGTAGACTAGATAAAAATCACAAAGTGTGTTTTGGTCACGTAGTCTGTTAATGACACTGTATGCCCATGAAACAGCATAATATACTGTATAGCCATTCAAATATGGGGAGCAAAGTATGAACTTTGACAGCTTAAGTTTTAATGGACTTTGTCATGTTGGTGTAATGCTGGGATTAAAGGGTTATCATTGTGGAAAGAAGTACACTTTAGCATACTATTAAAAAGAGTACTTATTACAGAAATACTATACCTTCAGTTCTCACTTAAGTATATTCTTTTAATGATTTTGGACACTTAATTGCATGTTAATTTAAGTGAAAATGTATTATAGTTAGAATTTATATTAAATGCAGTTAGCAGATTGGTTGACCCACTTATAAGTAGTATTGAAGTTTATCTTTGTATATGTAATTTCATAATTACTTATGGCTTATTACTATTGCCTTTGCAATATGGTAAACTAAAATATACTTTAATGTCATTTCTATAAAAACATATACATATAAACTAAATGTAATTTTGAATAAAAATGATGATCAACTAATTGTGCTTTAGCATGTTAGTCAACACAACAAAATAAATGCATCTTTAAAGCTTGACAAAAGATTATTAAAACAAAGATTTAAAATGTACTTTAAATTGAAACTTAATTTGACTTAGATAAAGTGCAGGTTTGTCTTAAGAAATAAGCTATCTTTTAGGACACTTAAGTAGCCTTGCATTTCATTTATATTATATCTTGTACAGTTTATAATATATATATATATATATATATATATATATATTTATATTTAAGATCTGAAGTGAAAAATCTGTGTATTTTGTCAATACAATATAAGTCAATGGGGTCCAGTGTTGATTTGGACACCACTGGCTTTTAATGGTATGTAAAAAAAAAAAAAAAACGCTGAAACTTTCTTCAACATATCTCTCCTACGTTCCACCGACAAAAGAAAGTCATACTGTTTTATAACAACACGAATAGGAGTAGACAATTTTCATTTTTGCAAGAACTATCCCTTTAAGAAGAAATGGTTAACTGAATTAATGACAGATTTTATCTGGTGACGTGTTTCATATCTGTCTCTTTGTGTGTCTCACTCTATTGAACATCAGTGTGTATGACTACCCAGCCACCGGCAAGGCAAGATATCACGCTCTGCCAGCCTGCAAACATGAACACAGACACTCTCTCTGCAGAGATCTGGTCGGTTCTGTCTGGCTGGTGTGTGCCGTTTCAAATGTGAAAGCATTTAAACATGAGAACAGTGGAATCGATGCTTTCCTCTGTCTCTCCCTCACTTTCTGACATCAAGAGAACCTAACCAAGCTGCTACCTTCTACAACAGCAGAGGAACCCTCAACTGTAATTGGTGATGAGAGTGCACACACACACACACACACACACACACACACACACACACACACACACACGCACACACACACACACACACACACACACACACACACACACACACACACACACACACACACACACACACACAGAGCCACAAAAGCTTCGCTTAAGGACATTTAGCAGCGGTTTGCCAGCAACAGAGACTTACTGCACTTTGAGACTCTGTGTGAAATGCTGAGGCCGTTCTCTTTGTCCTAATGTCTTTCCATCTCTTGCATCCCTGCCGTCTCTCCTCACTGCGTTAGGAACACTGAGCCCTGACCTCTGACCTCCAGACTTCCTTTTGAGTGCGCGGCAGGCACAGATAACGCTCCGTTCCACAGTCTCACGCAGGTACAGAGCGCCTGAGAATGTCAAGCGTCAAATATCAGAAGTGTGCTGGGAGATGGCAGACATTTCTTATCGATTCTTTCAGAATCTCTCTCTAGCTGTGAATAATAATAACAGGAATAAGGTATGAAATGTTTTAAATGTATGAGTGTGATTTCTTTCCCTCAGATGTGACGTGTCTGATTTATTTTTCACCAGAGTGAATAGTTTTGTGTAGGATGAATAATGAATCAGTCAGGGAACTTTATTTGGCAAATCATATGAAACTTGTCCCTTAACCCAAAATAATAGAAAAAATAAGAAATTTTATAAATTGAATTAAAAATTTTTTTTTTTTACATTTAATTATCATGAGTTTAATACAGTATTTTGCATTAAAACTTTAATTTAATTTATAGTACATTCTAAATAATTTGTCTTTTTTTGCATTACAGTAATGAGAAATCGGGGACAGTTTTTTATTATATGATATTATTTAAACAGGGACATGGCAGACATTTCCTGGGAAACATTACACATTAATAAACACATAAGTACACATTAATAAACATTACTGTAATTTTGACAGAATTAGCTGAGGCTATTTTTCATCTGTAGTCCCTGGACAGAATGAAATAGTTAGCCGAATAGTTAAATATAAAATTTAAATTGCAAAATTATTAAAATGTTTGGTATTAAAAAAATAAAAAAATAAAATAAAACGTAGAAAATTGTAGCACAAACATAAAAGGCATGCATGGTGTATAGATATATCAATCTTTGCTTAATTATCAGGAAAATTTCACAATGCAAAAAAAAAAAAAAATTTTTTTTTTTTTAAAGGTGCAGTATGTAATTGACAGCTAGCAGTTGAAATGGGCACTGCAGTCCAAATTCAAAATATCATCAGACTCAACGCTCACGTGGGTTAGCAGATTGAAGATGTGCAACAGAAACGAGCACAACTGACAATGGAAAGCAATCAGCCTTACAGTGTAGGTTGATCAGATAATGTATACGTTTGCAGTGGTTTTATTATCGAGGCTTTTCAGGTCGGGTAGAATCTGCATTCTCTGACCCAGTTTGTTTGCTGGCTTCCATGACTGCAATATGCTGTGTTTTCCGCCAACTGGCAAATACTTTATACAAATACGAAATACTTTTGGGTAAATTGGCATTGTGCGGGATCACACAGACACAGACCAAAAACAAAAATTTTCATTCTGACACTGAACACTCATTTCAGTAGTAGAATACTACTCATAGTAGAATATATTGCTGTAGAATTGTTTTCCTGAGAAAGAAGTTGTTTGTAGTTTAGAGCTTTATTAATCCCCGTGGGGCAATTCGTTTGAGCTTACGTGGTGCCTCACATAAAACACTGATCACATACATTAAAATACATAAATAATAAAAAAAAAAAAATTACTTAAGTTTATTACATAAACGTATTGCTTTAGGCACAAAAGTAAATTTATAGCGATTTGTAGAACATTTAAGTATACTTATAAGTACACAAGTATGTGAACGTATCATGTTTCCTAAATCTCTACAAACATATTATAGTATTTTTATGCTTTAGTACAGTCCAAAAATGACACCTTTAAATGGTTTTGAAAATTAGCTTCATTTTAATTATGCAATATATATATATATATATATATATATATATATATAATATATTTCTATTTATTATTATAAAAAAATACAAATAAATTGAGTTTGGGGTACATTTATTATTATTCATCCTCAGTTGCTGAATTTAATGTCTAAATGGGGATGTAGAGAATATTTAGGACATCTTTGTGTGAGAGAGAAATGTTACTTGTAGAAAAAAGTTTCTGCACATTGTTCTTGAGGTTTGTAGTCTGCTCTTTATAAATAGTTGATCTGATGTGAGAGATGACACATTTTTGTTGGCTGGGTAAAGGAATGCTCATGGTGATTTTTGGGACTGAGGTGACTCATCAGACACAGCAGATGTTAGGGTGGTACTGAGATCAGACACACATTAACATGAGACACTCACCTTGGTCTTCCTCGAGAGCCCTGAGACAGGCAGAGAGAGAGAGAGAGAGAGAGAGAGAGAGTTTTAAAGGGGTCATATAAAAAATACCACATTTTCTTTGCTGTTTTCCATTTTAAAATGATATTTTCATATCAGTATGTGCATTCATAGGAATCAAACCCCAGTCCTTGGGGTTGCTAGCATCATTCTCTGACAGTTGTGCCACAGAAACACAAAATTATGTCTGTTTTGCGGTCAAGAAACCTGACTAGGATTATAACTAGGAATAAAAATAAAATGGTAAAGAATATGGGCGAGGGCTCTTTGACGGCACATTCTTCCTTCCTCCCGGGTTTCGGCACCAATGTAACACAGTTCGTTGTTGTGGGAAGAAGGAGGCGGGAACCGGCGAACATTCAAAGACTTTAATAACAAAATAAAACAAATACAAAACGAAAGTAAAGACGGCAGCAAAGGACGACTGCCGCCACACATAATAAAACAGAAACATAAGTCCAGGCCTGTCCTCTCTCGTCCTTCATTTTCGTCGCTCCTCCTTTTATGCGTCCTCCGTGAGAGATACGAGACCGGTGCGTCGCACAGGTGTCGCTCATCAATAATCACACCACCGGCCTCACGCCATTTTGTCACGGCCCTCGGCCTCGTTCTGCTCGCCACACGAGATTTTCTGTCATTTATGGCACAACACTTCCTACATTTGACGAGATTTTCTGTCATTTATGACGCAACGCTTTCCCACCATTGACAAGATTTTCCGTCATTTATGGCACAACACTTCCGAAATTTGACGAGATTTTCTGTCATTTATGACGCAACGCTTTCCCACCATTGACAAGATTTTTCGTAATTTATGACATAACGCATCCCTGCCATTTACGAGATTTTCCTGAATTTATGGCACAGCGCTTCCCCGCATTGACGAGATTTTCCGTAATTTATGTCAGACTCAGCGCTTCCCACAATTGATGAGATTTTCTTTCATTTATGGTACAGCGCTTCCCACAATTGATGAGATTTTCCATCATTTATGGCACAACGCTTCCCACAATTTACAAGATTTTCCGTAATTTATGGCTTAGCGCTTCCCACAATTTACAAGATTTTCCGTCATTTATGGCACAGCGCTTCCCACAATTGATGAGATTTTCCATCATTTATGGCACAATGCTTCCCACAATTTACAAGATTTTCCGTAATTTATGGCACAGCGCTTCCCTGCCAATTACGATATTTTCCGTCATTTGTGACACAACACTTCCCCGCCATTGATGAGATTTTCCATCATTTATGGCACAACGCTTCCCACAATTTACAAGATTTTCCGTAATTTATGGCTTAGCGCTTCCCACAATTTACAAGATTTTCCGTCATTTATGGCACAGCGCTTCCCACAATTGATGAGATTTTCCATCATTTATGGCACAACGCTTCCCACAATTTACAAGATTTTCCGTCATTTGTGACACAACACTTCCCCGCCATTGATGAGATTTTTCATCATGATGCAATGCTTCCCAACCATTGACAAGATTCTCCATAATTTGACACAATGCTTCCCTGCCAATGACAAGCTTTTCCATTATTTATGACGCAACATTTCTCCACCATTGACGAGATTTTCCGTCATTTATGACACAATGCTTCCCTGCCAATTATGAGATTTTCCGTCATTTGTGACATAACGCTTCCCTCCCAATTATGAGATTTTCCGTCATTTGTGACATATCGCTTCCCTCCCAATTACGAGATTTTCCGTCATTTGTGACATAACGCTTCCCTCCCAATTATGAGATTTTCCGTCATTTGTGACATAACGCTTCCCTGCCAATTACGAGATTTTCCGTCATTTGTGATATAACGGTTCCCAACCATTGATGAGTTTTTCCGTCATTTATGGCACAACACTTCCCAACCATTGACAAGATTTTCCGTAATTTATGGCTTAGCGCTTCCCACAATTTACAAGATTTTCCGTCATTTATGGCACAGCGCTTCCCACAATTGATGAGATTTTCCATCATTTATGGCACAATGCTTCCCACAATTTACAAGATTTTCCGTAATTTATGGCACAGCGCTTCCCTGCCAATTACGATATTTTCCGTCATTTGTGACACAACACTTCCCCGCCATTGATGAGATTTTCCATCATTTATGGCACAACGCTTCCCACAATTTACAAGATTTTCCGTAATTTATGGCTTAGCGCTTCCCACAATTTACAAGATTTTCCGTCATTTATGGCACAGCGCTTCCCACAATTGATGAGATTTTCCATCATTTATGGCACAACGCTTCCCACAATTTACAAGATTTTCCGTCATTTGTGACACAACACTTCCCCGCCATTGATGAGATTTTTCATCATGATGCAATGCTTCCCAACCATTGACAAGATTCTCCATAATTTGACACAATGCTTCCCTGCCAATGACAAGCTTTTCCATTATTTATGACGCAACATTTCTCCACCATTGACGAGATTTTCCGTCATTTATGACACAATGCTTCCCTGCCAATTATGAGATTTTCCGTCATTTGTGACATATCGCTTCCCTCCCAATTACGAGATTTTCCGTCATTTGTGACATAACGCTTCCCTCCCAATTATGAGATTTTCCGTCATTTGTGACATAACGCTTCCCTGCCAATTACGAGATTTTCCGTCATTTGTGATATAACGGTTCCCAACCATTGATGAGTTTTTCCGTCATTTATGGCACAACACTTCCCAACCATTGACAAGATTTTCCATTATTTTTGACACAACGCTTCCCTGCCAATGACGAGTTTTTCCATTATTTTTGACGCAACATTTCCCCACCATTGACGATATTTTTCCGTCATTTGACATAACACTTCCCTGCCAATTACGAGATTTTCCGTCATTTGTGACACAATGCTTCCCAACCATTGATGAGTTTTTCCGTCATTTGTGACACAACGCTTCCCAACCATTGAAAAGATTTTCCGTCATTTGTGACACAACGCTTCCCAACCATTGAAAAGATTTTCCGTCATTTATGACACAACGCTTCCCTGCCAATGACGAGTTTTTCCATTTATGACGCAACATTTCCCCACCATTGACGAGATTTTCCGTCATTTATGACACAACACTTCCCTACAATTGACAAGTATTTCCAGCAATCCCTCTTTTCATTGTTATATGGTTGGAGGGAGTTTTATTGATCTGAAATGGTACAGCACCTCCGGATCCAAAAATAAGCGAAGAATATAGAGCAAATAGAAGTTGCTTACACACAAGTTGCTCACGCGTTTTGTCTTTTACAAAAGCGTGTGGCGAGCAGGACGAGGCCGAGGGCCGTGAGAGAGTGGCACGAAGCCGGTGGCGTGAATACTGATGAGCGACACCCGCGCGAAAACCGGTCTCGTATCTCTCATGGAGGAGCTGAAGCATAAAGGATGAGCGACGACAAATTTACCCACATCAGGTTTTGATAAAAAAAAGAATGAATGAAGCTAGAATATATATGTGTGTGTGTGTGTATATATATATATATATATATATTAAATAGAGTCTTTGTTCTTTTGAAATATTGACTGTTTACACTATTCAATATGATCAAAAATGCTGGCGCTGGCTGGGAACTTTTTTTTGTGTGTGTGAAAATGCTGGTGGGGAGCAAGTTAACACATGTAAATCCATCATTCTGGAGACAGACTATCATATCTGAGGTTAGGACGAGGGCCTGTACACATATACACAGACTTAGTCGATAGACAATCTCCTGGATCTTTTAAAAATAAATACACTCTTTGATCCAGCTGGCTGACATGTGATTTCTGAAATGTCAGACAGTGGATTATTGACTGATGCCATTTTAGTGAGATACTTGGTTCCTTTTATTTTTAAAGTAGATTTTGGTCAGACCCTTTTTCTTTAAATCAAAGAATGTTTTTTAAGTGCTAATTTCATTTGCATTTCCTAAATTAATAATACATAATATGTTGGGATATTCTGAATTTGGGAACTTGCCAGGACCGGATTATTCATGTGGGAATTTGGGCCACTATTCAGGGCTGTATAAATGTTTTCAAATAGCAGGAGATGCAGTGCTAAAGGCCAAAGATGTTCCCCACCGGTCACATGGAGATTGGCTGCCAAAATCAACATCGCCAGGGGCCCTGTGATACCTTAATCTGGCCCTCGCTGGGACAGCCATGTTGTCATGGTTCCGTTCCTATCATTAACATTTAAGAGTCAACCATATGATAATATTAAACACTTCTGTCTATTTTATGTGAGGAAATCTAATGTCATGGACATAGATCAATTAATATATTTTTTTAAATATTATACTTATAATATTTTATAACAAATTATAATATATCCTTTATAATATACTATAATTCATTATTTATTTACTATTTTTTTAAATTAAATTAATTCATATTTGTAAATATTTTTCTATATAGTGTGATTAGGACAATCAGTACACATTTTATAATTTTATAAAAAAATATAAGTTTTGTGTATTTTTTTAATAATAAATAATATTTTTGTATATGTAAAAATTCTTCTTTTAAAATATTTATTTAAATACTGAATTTAATACTTTAATATTTAATTACATATTTTTAATTTGGCAAAACTCTCGGTTTTTAGCATTTAGTAACTTCATCATATGTTGTGGATTCAAAGTCTTTCTTGACTCTCAATATTCTCTTCTTGTCATCTAGAAAGACAAACTGAAGGCAAAGATGCTGCGAACTCTGTGCTGTGGCTTATGAACGATATGAAAGGAATCGTCACGATGTGACTGATTCTATGCGTTTCTGAAGCCACAGACAGATTAGAGTGTGGCTGAAGGCTTGTATGTTTGTTACAGTTGCCCCACTGCTTTTCACATGAACCTCAGAGTCTTTGAAGACAGCACGAGTCAGGATTCAATCATCTCTAATCTTCCTCTCTCCCTGATGGCGGACCCCAGAGATCCGCTCTCAACCACACATGTCCTCTGAGTTCTCAGGGTAGATTGCCCCTCCTCTAAACTTTTTCCACCCTCAGCCCATATTTCTGCTTCTCTCTTCTGCATTTCCCTCCTTTTATAATTTCATGCTATAACTCTTCTCATCTTCCTGTTAAATGGTTGGTTGTGGATGTTGTTAACCAGCATGTCTTCAGGTGTCTTCACCATGCTTCCTAACTATTAGCTTAACCTGCAAGAATGGCTCAACATGATCTGCATGACTGTTCTGGTTTACCAGTTAAACCAGCATTAAACCAGCTTAAACTAGCTTGGACCAGCATGGAAATGAATGTCTCCTGAAGAATTGCTCAATTGAAGGTATTTAAATGATCTTAAATACGGTCGGGTTATTAAGCATAACTGTTGTTACGATCAAGCATGAAAAATGAAATATAGTTTTCCCTGCCATCTCATATTTTTTCCATCACCATGTCCCTTTTGGGGCTCTGGAACAATATGAGGTCTGTGCACAGCATGTGTGTGGAAAAAACAAACACCTTTTTGATGTATTTTGACTATGTATCAAACAACTAAAGTATTTATTCAGTCTCAATCAAGGACATCACCCACACACACACACTTTTTTAAGCAGGCTTTTGTGGTTCTGGTGGGAGCAAGTGCATCTCTAGTTGTTCACACACTAACACACTTTTGTTTGCTTATCGTGTTGAGGACTTCTATTGTTTTTATACTGAGCTAATGATGTTTTCTATGACCCTAATCCTCACACAACCTTTTTGTATTTATACATTATACATTAGGTCATTAAGCTGTTTTCCTCATGGGGGCGGTTGCATGCTCTTAACAGTGTTGCTGATTTAAACTATTGCTGTCCTTGAGGGGACATTTCTGGACCATTGTATTTTTTAAGCCAGGCTGTAAACTGCTTTTGCTCATGTAAGAATTTTTATTAGAGTAGTAAATACCTTAGAAATTGGTATCATTGAGTATAGTATCAGCTGTGAACTACAGCTGAGAACCTGTCTGTACTAAAACAACTTAAAGGGATAGTTCACCCAAAAACGAAAATTCTGTCATTAATTACTCACCCTCATGTCGTTCCAAACCCGTAATACTTTTGTTCATCTTCGGAACACAAACGAAGATCTTTATATAGCGCTTTTCTCTGCACTCAAAGCGCTTTACATTCACTCTCAGAAAAAAAGGTACAAAAGCTGTCACTGTGGCGGTACCTTTTCAAAAGGTACACCTTTGTACCTAAAGAGTGCATTTAAGTCCCTCAAAGGTACATATTGGTACCAAACGTGTACATATTAGTACCTAAATGGTACATATTAGAACCCTTTTGAAGGGTACTGTCCCAGTGACAGCTTTTGTACCTTTTTTTCTGAGAGTGCTGAAGGGGGAATCTCCTCAACCACCACCATTGTGCACGACAGCCATATTGCTCCAGAACGCACAGCTTATAGGTGGACAGGAGACAGAGTTATGAAGACAATCAGTGTATGGGGATGATTAGGAGGCCATGATGGACAGAGGCCAGTGGGCAAATTTGGCCAGGATGCTGGGGTTACACCCCTACTCTTTATTTAAAGGACATCCTGGGATTTTTAATGGCCACAGAGAGTCAGGACCTCGGTTAAACGCTTCATATGAAGGACTAGCATTAGTTTTACGATCTCTTTATGAACTTTTTGAAGTGTCAAAGTGGTAGTTGGCTAGCTGCCAATGGAGGGTCAGAAAGCTCTGAGTTTTAATCAAAAAGATCTTAATTTGTGTTCCGAAGATGAACGAAAGTCTTACGGGTTTCAAACAACATGAGGGTCAGCAAGTAATTACAGAATTTAAATTTTTGGGTGAACTATCCCTTTAACTTCTCCATGCCTGATGCACTAATGCAGTTACAAGAAGCTCTCTCTCTCTCTCTCCCTTCATATTTCTCTTTTGATTCATTTAAGCAGGCATAGAGTGAGGTAAAAATAAATGAGAATGGGATATAACAGGAGAGAAATAAAACGAGATGAAAGCTGACCTGTCACTGCATTGACGAGTGAGTTGTTTGCATTTCTTTTGATGTGGTTCCCTGGAAACAAAACTTATGGAAATTAGTCAGGTAAATAATCATGTGGGGAAATCGCTATATTTGCATTTCTCTGTCTGTGTGACCTTTCGACCTCTCTCACGAGAGCAGGAAATAAAAGTAGCTCAGAAGAAAGGTAAAGTGAACAAGAAGAGTACAGACATGTTAATTTAGTGAAATGATGTGGGACATTGAATGTGAAATAATGCATGCTTATATAAATGTAGCATGACCCAGTTATGTCAGATTTGTTTTGTGTTTTTTTGCGTTTTTTGTAGATTTACCTAAAAGAGTATTATGTGTATTTAATATACTTTAAAGGTTTATTTAAATATATTTAAAAGTTTGACTCAGTAAAATATAATAAATAAATATTTTTTGTTTATTTTTTAATAAGCACCGGCCTTTTATTTTTATATATGAGTGGAATATAAAACATTATTTTGTTCAAACATCATTATGTTTGTTTGTTGTTTGACATCATTATGTAATTTTTTTCATATTTTTTATTAAAGTGCAGATGCTTAAAATTTAAGTTTTTTTTTAACTAAAAAAATTGGTAAATAAGAGATAAATAGGGTATGTTATAGCAGTCTTTACTTTAAATGTGGTGGCTATCACTACTTTGCCTTTGTATTTCTCTCTATCTCTCCTCCTCTCTTTGTGTTTGAGATCATCTGGTCCTGCTCATGTGTGCCATATTTAGGCCACTCACGCAGTCTACCTCAGTCTTTTGCACCTTTTATTGATGTCATCTGGCCACCTGCTGACCCTTTGTGCTCTTCAGAGATCACTGCCTCTCAGATGAGTTACCTACTAGTCACAGTGACCTGCTAACATGTGGTGCATCTAATGATAGGGGCTCAAGCTGGACTTCTAAATGTGATCTGTCAGATTAATGAGCATTTTCAGATCCAAAATGAATATAATCAATAGATGAACGACTTCTGCTGGCACCACCGGGAACCAGAAAGCAAAAGTAAACAGGCCATTAGCCAAAGCCAAAGGTCAAGAGCTGATAAATGCAGAGTAGACCAGTATGAACTGATTCTCCATCACTTCCAATTTAACAGCATTTGCATGTTAGCTGAGTAAGTAACCAGTTGAGATATTTACGACAGCAGGTCACCGGCACCCCCCGCTGTTTGCCATCAATTAGCGGGTTTGCTGAGTACAGAAAAGCGCTAAACATGAGATCATAATTACCTGGTAAATTGTGCTGCATAATCAGCACACTGGTGGATTAGCAAGAAATTGTTCATATCTTGTGAAAGAAAGTCATATTCTTATATTGTAAGTCATGTGTTTTGTTTTTAAAACAATGTTAAAAAGAATTTGGCATGAAATGAAACTAAATTACATTGAATTGTCTATTTAAAAAAACGGCAAACAGTATGATATTTTGACAGTCTGAATACTGAATATATGTATCGAAATGACCTATTCATGAAAATGCCATCTGATCAGGGAGTTTTGTCTGAGATTTGGTTCATCTTAAATCAGCACAGTGAAAAATGGCACTGCTCTTGTTTGTGATGGTTCGCGTCATGTTTATTTCTGTCATTATGGGTGTCTGCTCATTCTGTAACCCTCCGTGCTCTATTTCAGATGCTTTACCGGCCTGAAAATGTCATGTCTGATGTTCTCAGGTGCCGTTCTGGATATCGCACTCCATCCTCAGCTCCACCGCATGCTCAGTCACACTCAACATGCCCTCGGGTTCACGGCAACAATTTCAGTCACATTAACCCGCTGCCATGAAGAAACACTAACCGCGTTATAGAACAACACGCCCTAGCATGTACGCTCTTAATTAAAACATCAGCTCAACGTGCGGGATGGCAGTTCATTGAACCCAATGATGCGTTTTAGCCATTTGGTTCTTTGAACAGCCATCTTGGCAGATGTAATCATGACATTCAGATGTTGTACAAGATAGCTTATGATTATTACCTGCCATTGTGGACGCTTCCTCTCACTGCACGGTGAAGCTAATGTGATGGGAGTCGTGGGACACGTTGTAATAGGTTCCACCTTTCCTATGACACGGATTCATTACACAAGCACAGGAAGAAGATAGAAAGAGCCCCTATTTGTGGAATGTTACAGATATTTTCTGCTCTACTGACAACACACTGGCAGGAAATGACAAATCATAATGTAAGAATAAGGTACGAATAAAGGTCGAGCGCATTATCTGAAATACAGTGAAAAGAGCTGTCATGATTATCTATTTAAGTAACTGCAACACATTTATACCAGCTCATCCCAGTTCAGCATTTAGTCTGTTAGGACAGAAGTAGGACACTTACAGTTTGTAGTGTCAATGGTGAAATGTACTTGTTTAGCAGCTAGGTTGTATTATAGGCATACTTTGCAGGTAGGACGAGTGGGCATGTCGATTTTGTCCCCACCGCTTTTTGAAGGACATTGAAAAATAGTGAGAGGAAGGTTTACTGTACAATGCAAAGAAAAAGCACAGCTATGCGTCTGCACTGCACGTTTTGCTCTGTGTTCAAAGAGATGAAGTAAATAAAATGCTTTCCATTTACACATTTAGATTAAATATGCCACTCTCATGAATGGAGTTAGGCTCACAAATTACATGAATTAATTATCCAGTATATGAAGTATATGAATTTAAAGTGCTCCTATTATGCTATTTTAAAGTCTCCTAATTCAGTTTTAGAGGTCTCCAACAACAAGTTTACATGAATCAAAGGTAAAAAATTTATTTAGATTTTCTCATAATAAACATTGCACATCACCACATTTTTCAATGATTCTCAAACGACTCCTTTCCACAAGCTACTCTGCTCTGATTGGCCAGACGGCCCAGTCTACTGCGTACAGCTTCGTGTTGAAAACAAACGTCTGCTCTATCCGGAGGCATCCTACAGCTCAGCGATTGTACACCGTAAACTAAAGACAGTAACAAACGATGACGCCGATTTTAGCATATCAATCTGAGCGTGAGTCCGAGAACATTGGAAGAACTAGTTATTCAACCCGAACCTCCATCGTAAGGACGACTCGAGCAGGATGTTTCTCAGTGATACACTACTCAGTTTGAGGGACATTATGAGATGTTGCAACTGTAATTCCTCACCATCAGCATTAACAAGTAATTTGTCCATCAACAAACCCATGTGTATATTTCTAATTTATTGTGGTGAACGTGTGGGAACTGTAGCAATAATGGTGCATATACATTAGCCGAGCTCTAGCGTGAATGACTGATGTAACATAAACGTTGGTAAAACAAATCTTGCTCCATCCTTTATCTTTACTTAAAGTAGTAAGAACGACAGACAATCTGCATTAATAGACATAGTAGTGGCCCGCAGCTGATAAGCAGAAGTATTTCAGTTAGACAGTAATAACGTGAGTTAGCCAGTTAGCAGGAGACCTACACAATATAAAACACAAAATTAAGTATTTTGAACACCGGTAGGAAGTATTTATACATCAATAATTAGTCATACTTACATGTTGTGATTCTGAGAAGCAAGTTGGTCCAAATAAACTGGGTACTTTCTAGAGCAAGCGTTTTGCGAATCCCGCGTTGATCTCCGAGATTTGAGAAGCAGTTGTCAGTAAAATGAAGGGAACACAGCAAAAGTTTGGGATTACACTGCTGTGGTATCATGGTAAAGATGAATTTTAACCACTGATTCTTCACAGCCTCATCATTTGGAAGTGAAAATAAACCGAATTCTCTTTCACAGCGGAAAGCACAGCGCCGTGACGACATGATATTCACACGAACGAGCTACAGCCAGTCAGATGTCCTGTCCACGCAGAACGTAGACGTCATTATGCAAATGTAGTAAGTCGTGACGTGTGAACATCGCGAAAATAGATTCGAACTCGTTTGAGCGGATCAGAGTCGACTCTTTCTTTTGAGATAAACTAACTTTTTTATGATGTACTTTCAGCTTTACAACTTTACAAAAATGAATATTCTGCTTTAAATTGTGTTCTATTGCAGAAATCACAAAGAAAATGTTTTTATGAATAGTCACCAATGATGCACACTTGACTCCAAAGATGGCTTAGGCACAATGATGGACTCATTTGGTGGTCGGCCTGTTTAAACAGATGTGATTATATAATCAATATTTTTAAATCAATACTTTTAGATTTCTCCATCTGTTTTTAATTTGATTGTCGTTTGTAATCACAATGCTTCGTGGGATTGTACTTCTTTCTCTCATTAAAGCTGTTAAGTACACAGTCTTGCACTGAGGGCTGGACAAAGTAGACCTTGTTCACAGGAAGGCAATGAAAACCATTGGCTGGCTTTGTTACTGTTACGTATTTAACAGGAAGTGAGACACTTAGTAGTAGTACACTTACACTGTAGTTGTAGCTGAGGCCTGGAAGAGTTTGGTTCCTGTTGTCAACATGTCTAAAAGATGCTGTTTTCAGCACTGCAAATCCAGTTTTCATGCATTTCAAAAGGATGAGGACTCACACTGGAACTGAAACTGACGCCATCTTTACTGTTCGTACAGTATCACTGTGTTTCAAGCTAAGGTAGCCTCCGGAGCTGAGTACTAGGTGTTTCATTTCCAAAACGCTCTTTAAGCCGTAATAATTTTATAAAATTTTATAAAAAATTGAGATTGAATGGGGGGAAGTCACGTGAGAGGAGACAATGCTCCATTGCACTATGATTGGTTGTGGTTGGAAATTGGTTTGGTTGGAGTATGGTTGGATTGGTTTGTGCGATATATCCTGCCTTTTGTTTTCGTGCGCGTTCGCGTCTTCGCAAATTGGTCTGAATGAACAAAATTATGGCATTAATGGGAAGATTAATTAATAAGTAAACAACTATCACCACTTATGACTGTTTTTTTTTTTAGTGAGCAATCAGCTTGGTGAAATTAAAGGTACATCTTTGTATCTGTGACCAGTGTTTAAAGAGCTTGATGATATATTGTTTAAATTATCCCTGCCTATAGTTATTTTTTATTTTATGCTTTAAAACACTAACTTAATGAGAATTAAGCTTGGTTTTAATAAATAGAAAATTAATTACAATTAAATGATCCTTAAATACAATGTAAAAATACAAAATAGAATTGTAGTTGGCTTCTATTTTTTATTATGTAATGTTTATTTAACCAGGAAACTGTGACAACATTAAGTGCAACTGGAACATGAATTTACATTTGATTTATTTATATAAAAAAAATAATAATAAGTGAGGACTTTGTCTCCTCATTTCACAACCCTATAGATGTTTACGTGTATACTGTATACTGTATACTGCACGCCACTGATGTAAACCTATTGTAGGAGACCTCCAAAACAAAATTAGGAATCTTTAAAATAGATTCCTATTTTAAAATTCTTCCAGAACTGAGGCAGCTGAAAAAGTAAAAAGGCACTTTTACACTCTATAGTAATAGTGATGTTTGCCTTAGCTCATACTAATTAGATGACTACAGTTATGAACTTATGAATGTCATGAGTGTAGCCATTTCATGAGATGCTGTTATGACCGTATTGATAGCTTTAGGTGAGATGGAGTTATCCAGCCTCCCTCAGGGCTTCCTGTACCCTTCATCATATCAGTCTCAGACAGATGTCATCCGCGAGAGCCCGACACCCACAGGGGTCCAAGAAGGAGATTTGGAATGCCAGGCTAGACGAGCTTTCCAACTGAGTAACAGCCAACTAGCTTGTTGCCCACTGGCCCGTCCCGTGAGCTGAAACCCTCTCCCGGCTCTCTGGAGTCTGCAGCAGAGCCAGCGTCTGCACCCGCAGGGGTGGGTTTGAGCGTCATGTGTGACTGTCTCTTTATCAGTCTGAGATAGGCTATTACTCCGCTAAGGTGCTGACATACCCACTGATTAGCCAGCTAGCGCCGGATGTGCAGAGGCATAGCCCTGCAGCACGACTGAACTCTTTTGCGTTTTAACAGACATTTTTACATTGTTAATGGAAATGTTTCTGTTTTTAAATGCTGTTTGCAGGTATAAATTATATTTCGAATATGACATTTTAATGTGGTCTCATACTTTTTGTCATCTCTATAGCTTTTGCAATGTTTATTGTATTGTAAACTAGACATTGATACCATATATCAAGTAAATTATAAATTATAATTAAGTTATATATATATATACATTTTACGATATGCTGTTCAAAAGTTTGTGGTCGGTAAGATTTTGTCATTATTTTGAAAAGTCTCTTATGCTCACCAAGGGATTTATTTGATCAAAAATACTGTAAAAACAGTAATCTTGTGAAATATTATTGCGATTGAAAATATTTTTAGTTATATACTTTATTTTATTATAAAATATCATTTATTCCTGTGACGACAAAGATGGATTTTCAGAACCCTTTTTTTGCACTTTTTAGTGTCACTTGATCCATCAGAAATCATTGATTGGCTGATTTGGAAAACATTTCTTCTTATCAGTGTTAAAAACAGTTCTGCTGCTTAATGTTTTGTGGAAACCATGATATATATATTTGGTAACACTTTAGTTTAGGGTCCAATTCTCACTATTAACTAGTTGCTTATTAGGATGCATATTTATATATGCATACTTAAAGCATAAACGTTACAACGTAAACCGTAAACCGTAAACCGTAAACCTAAACCGTAAACCGTAAACCTAAACGTAAGAACTACCTTCCTAACTATTAATAAGCAGCATTTAGGAGTTTATTGAGGCAAAAAGCCATAATAGTTTGTTAATAGTGAGAATTTGGCCCCAAACTAAACAAAAAAACCTTTAAGGAAGTTACATACAACACATAACTTGATTTTAAACCATCTCCTGTCTCTGCTGGTCAATTTTCCGAAGGCGCCACTCTTTTCTTTATCATTTCTTATTATTTCAACTGTATTGACAGGCTCGTTGGGAGAATGAAATATGATTATAATCTCATTCAGGTATACCCCATCCTCATCCTCTCAGTCGGCTTCGTTCAATACTATTTTAGCCGGCATTAAGACTTCATAGTGGTTTTGGGTGTGTTTAATCCATCTTAGTGAAATGTTGGATAATGGTCTCTAAACCCATTATTTATTGATAAGAAATCTCACCGATTCATAGTAGAGGCTCACAGTCGTCCTAATGATCCATCTCTCACATTACCATCCATTATTTAGCTTGAATCAATAAATTATTGACTACATGTCACCAAGAATTGAAGTCCTTCATGAAATTGTAATATGTATTAAAAAGTATTGCACAAAAAGATAATGATTGTATAATGTCTATGTGCTTTTAGGGCCTTGACAAGCACTTTCATGTCACATACAGTGTTAACACGTAAAAACACCAATGCTATCTATCTATCTATCTATCTATCTATCTATCTATCTATCTATCTATCTATCTATCTATCTATCTATCTATCTATCTATCTATCTATCTATCTATCTATCTATCTATCTATCTATCTATCTATCTATCTATCTATCTATCTCTCTCTCTCTCTCTCTCTCTCTCTCTCTCTCTCTCTCTCTCTCTCTCTCTCTCTCTCTCTCTCTCTCTCTCTCTCTCTGTTATGGGTCTTTCCTCCCAGTGCCGCCTCAAAAATTTGGATGAGAAAATAATCCATATTACAAAAATAAAACACACATTACAAAATTTGACCTTAAAAAGTGAAAAAATCACTCGTTTTTCTAAACAGCGGGAGTCCGCATCTCTTTTGACCCCTCTGAGCCCATTTAGTTTTGACAAACCCTCTAAAGTCACCCCTAAGACACCCCTAAAGGGTGGCAATTTTTAGGGGGGTTATTGAAAATGAATGGGGGAAAGTCATGTGGGTCATGTTTGGTCTGAATAAACAAAATTATGCCATTAAGACTAATTTACAAGTAAGCAAACAGCTCGCACAATTAGATATTGCTGCTTTATTTCTCATCAAAATCAAACGTGAAATGGCCTGAAGACTGTTTTTTTTTGTGAGTTATCAGCTTTGTGAAATGAAAGGTAGATCTGTGTCTGTGACCAGTGTTTACAGAGCTTAATGATTGATGATCCGAAATAAGTTGACTATTGAAAAGAACAGATGAACATCAGTACACAAATAAAACATTGTTTAAATTGTTACTGCCTTTAGTTACTGTAATAAATGTAAAAATGCTTAAAAACACTAATTTGATGAGATTTATACTTGGTTTTAATTAATAAATAGAACATTAATTACACTGTTAATGTAAAAATTCAAATATGGAATTGATTTTTTTTTTTTATGTAACATAACGTTATGTTCATTTAACCAGGAAAATGTGACAACATTAAGTGTAACTGGGATAATCAAATTTTTGGAATTTACAGCATGTCCTGGTCTCTTTTACAGCGTTATTCTGTGGCTTTTATTTCAAATACCACATCATAGATCAGTTGTGGCTTTGATGAACATGCTTTGTTTGTTTGTTTAATGTCTGAGTTGAAAGGAAAGCCTGTTGCCTGTCTCTGTAGTCTGAATTTGATGCGCACCCACAGTGCTCGTCTCTTCTCATAAATATCAAGCGTAACGTCAGTTCTGGCAGGTCACGTTAGTCAAGCTCGCATCAGCTGACTCTCAGCTGATCCACGTCTACCTATATATAGGTGAAAAATATATAGAATAATTCCTATAGGATATATAATGAAATAATTCCTATAGGAATACGACGCCTGTCACCATATACATATATAAGCTCCTTCAGTATTATCAGCAGCTATCGCGTTTCTCAGGAGCTAATAACCCTCCTCCCTCCCCAGCTTCTCCTCTTGTCCAGTCAGGTTTTGGCATTCTGATTTCCCTTGAATCAGAATAAATTCTCGAATGATGTTAAAACCTTGAATTAATGATATCTGCATTACATTCATGTTGGTTCTGTTCTGTTTACCCTAAGGGGGGTTATTGCTGCTCTTATCCATGCTAGGCTGCACGGATGCGCAGGGAGTTCTCGCCCAGAACGGAACCATACCGCCAATCCAAACTGTATGCTAACTGTCAACCGTATTTGACGATAGTGGGCCTGACAGAAATTATAGTGCATCAGCAAGCTGTTCTATTTCTCTTTCGACCAGTCATTGTCTTGACAAAAATTCTAAATTATTTTCACTCTCGAGCACTAAAGCTAATTAGTGAGAAGTGTACACAGGATGCTCTACACCTCCATCTTTAAACAAAATGAAAATCTTTTGCGCAGCTGCCAAGAATGAAAACAAATCAAAAGGTAGTATGAGCACATTTTTCTTTCACTTCCTCACAACTCGCTTTTTTTTGGTTTTTAATTAGTCACACAGCTTCTAAATGACCTGCTCGGGAAAATGCAAAAACTTGCATTTGGGTATTTAATTAAAAAGAGATGCTAATTGCCTGCACACCCACAGATAGATCTTGGAGTTCACAGGACCCCTGAAATCAACTCCTCAGCTTTACTACAACACTCAGCACTAATGCTTAAGACTTACTCTAATTACGAAGCCAGAATAAAATGTAATAATTGAACACACTCAGGTAAGAATGCATGGAAAAATGTCCTCGCGCCCCCTTGAATCTATATTGGCTTCTAAATTCTACTGTATAACATTGATAATACATCATCTTGATGAGACTTGAAAAAATACTTGTTTTTGTGCTAGATTGATATAGTCTGTACAGAACATGTGCAGGTAGTTCAGGTGGAAAATATTGATCATATCACCTAGATTTAATTACTGTAAACTGATAACATAATTTCAGATAATCTTTTACATGGAGGCATGCAACCGCAGTATTGATGTTTTAGTTTAGTTAACTTACAAATAAACATCTTTTTTGATGCCATTTTATGACTTGGCCAGTTTGAGCCATAATGGTTGTGTTTTGATTCTAAATTCTGATTGGATGTGCTACGCTCAAAGCTGTTTATAATGGCAACAATCACACAACTGCGACCACTATACTGTTTTAGGGGCCGTTCACACAGAATGCGTTCTTCCATTCCAGTGTGCTCCTTTTCCATTTTTTTTCTATGCAAACGCGTTAGATGGATGTGTATGACCGTTGCGCTTGCGTCTCATGTCTTTTGCAGCATCTCGCACATGAGCACCACAAATAGATAGCTGCTATTTTTGACATGAAAAAAAAAGAAAATAACCTCACTGGCTATGGCATTTAATAAAAACTGCTCAGAGATCTGTTCCCATCATCCCATAACTTGCAACTGTGAACAAAAGCTTGCAACGCTTGCCCCGCCTCCGGGGTCTTCTGATTGGTCCACTGTTTTGGAACTGACATTGATGTGTGGCGCCGCGTGTAAAAGTTGAAATTATTTTAACTTAACGTGGCACTCATGTGCTAGACACTGCAAGAGACTAGACTTGAGCGCAACGGTCATACATAGAAAAACAATGGAAAAGTAGTGCATTCGAATGGAAAAACTATCCCTTAAAGCAGGCATTCTCAACCCTGGTCCTGGAGGGCCACTGTCCTGCAGAGTTTAGGTCCAACCTTGATCAAACACACCTGAGCCAGCTAATTAAGCTAATTAAGCCTTTCAGGATTACTGGAAAGCTACAGGCAGGTGTGTTTGATCAAGGTTGGACCTAAACTCTGCAGGACAGTGGCCCTCCAGGACCAGGGTTGAGAATGCCTGCCTTAAAGGGTCATGAAACCCTAAACCAAATTTTCTGAGATTTTAACAGAGGTATGTGTGTTGAACACCATTGAAGACAATGTTAGCATCTGTTAGATTTAATAGTAGGGGGAATATGGTTACATTTTAGTTTTTTTCCCCGCTATTTTCATCTTCCGGGTTTAAAATCTTCATCGTGTCCATAGTACGTGTCTCTGCATCGTGTCTCTGCATCGTGTGCAGAACACCCAGAGGCGGACAGAGTACACAGCTTCATTACTTGAGTAAAAGTACAGATACCCCTTGCTAAATTTTACTCAAGTACAAGTAAAAGTACTACAGTCAGATGTCTACTTAAGTAAAAGTACTGAAGGTACTTGTTTTTAAAAGTACTTGAGTATCAAGAGTACACGAGTACATTTTCTAAATATTACATTACTACTGCCACAGTGCTTACATTGGTAAACACAGCAAACACTTGAAGCGAAAACTATCATTAACTTGTTCAGACAATTGAAATAGTCTGGCGAGGTGGGGCCACGGGTTGGCACATTCCCGGGATGGACCTGCTGCGTCTTCATCCATTGTTTCGTCCATGGTTTCGTCTCTTATCTAAATCTGACCATGGAGTTGACTTTGGTGGAAAGCTGAAGGTGATTGCTGATAGGCTGTCCCAATCAGTGGCGCCTGCCGCCTGCACAATCCAATCACGTTTGAGAGGGAAACAACAAATTCAGGGTTTCCGAGATTTGTATTTTTTCCTTTTTTTTTTCCTTTTTTTTTTTAGAAGTAGTAGTAACGGGTACTCACGGTCATGGATAGAAATGTAGCGGAGTAAAGAGTACAATATTTGCCTCTCAAATGTACTTGAGTAAAGTCATGAGTACTCCCCAAAAATGATACTCGAGTAAAGTACAGATCCCTCAACATTGTACTTAAGTACTGTACTCAAGTAAATGTAGCCTACTCTGTTACTGTCCGGCTCTGAGAACACCATAGTACGTTGATGACTCATCGGTGTCTCATAATTATTCATGACTGAGTTTTCTTTTCCAATGAGAAGACACTTGCTCTTAATTATTCATGACACGTGGAACTTTCCAATGACAGACATGTCAAACTGTGATATCGCGTAGTAGATGAGAGAGGCAATGATGGGACGCGCGTTTGTTTTCGTGGTGCAAAAGTTCCAGTGCATCTTTCCCCGCGATGCTGCCAGGGCTAGACCATCAACCATCAACCACTGACACATCTAAACTATGTGTGTGTAGCAACCATTCAACTGGAGAATGGTGGACTTCGACCTTGCGAGTGATGCGGTCCTGAGGACTTTTCTATCGCTTCAGAGGTGTGTGTGTGTGTGTGTGTGTGTGTCTAAAATGTAACCCTGACCGTTTTACTTGCCTTTTGTTAAATAATCACTCGTTATTAAAATGTAGATATTTCGATAATACCTCAATTGTATGGAACTTATACTTAATTTGTGCAACTTTCTATGTAACTGTCCATCTTTATTATGTGGGTTTAGGCCCCTTAAACATAGCGCAGATCTAGGCTATGTACGGAACGTTCTTTTTTTTTTTTAAGCGGAAAATTTATTATTTTCAAATATATGCATTTATAGTGTGTATATAAACAAATATATATTTTATAATGACATAATTATACGTATACATGTACATTTATATGTTTTAAATACAGTTATGATTACTGTAGGCTAATATGTAGCAGTGCATTCAGTTACTTTTGAAAAGACAAAAATAAGGTGTCAGTGTATTTCATTAGACTTTAACTTTGTCCGCTATAAAAAAAAATCTTGCATTTTCCTCACGTTTTACCACTGATTTTTAGTGACAGTCGATATGCATGGGCCACTGGCGATCGATGACAGTCCCCCCACACCCCCCTCTGCCGTGCCATACCATACCATACCCACTCTCCTCCCTTCTTCTCCCAGCCATCCACGCCCAATTAAGTTGCATTTTTCAAAAAGATTGTGAGCTAGACTTGAGCTGAAAGAGGGGGGTTTCATGACCCTTTAATGTGTCATGTTGCTTGGCAAATGTAAGTAGCCTACAGTTATGTTAATGACCTTAATTATTAGGGAACGATGGTGTGAGGACCCTCTTGAAATTGCTCCGTTTATTATTTTGTGAAAGATTTCAATGATTATTGTTTATTATTATTATAATTGAATGCTATTTTTTATTTATTGAATAGTATTTAATTGCTTTTATTTAATGTCTTATTGCTGTTACTTTCATTTCATACAAGCAATAAAATCAATTTACGGTAAATAATCTACTTTATGCATGGCAAAGAAATAACTGTAATACACTACCTTGAGTGGATTATTGCTTTTTTTCATCTTATACAGAGTTTAGAAACATTTTGCATGTCTCTAAAACTTTTAATTAAAAACATACATTTTCTCTAATATCAGAATATGGTCAGGGTTTCCATCTCTGTCTTATTCTTTGTGTATCCCCCGTCTGTTTTTTTTTTTTTTTTCTTTATTGGACATTCATCCATGCAAAAAGGCTATAAAATGCCTGCTTGATGACATGGTGAGTGAGTCTCTAAATACATTATCAGCTCAATGAGCTCATTTCAGACATTCCCCCATTAGAGCTCTCTGCTTCCTATTAGTTCTTAATAAATAAGGATTAAATTACATTACATACCAATTATGTTATATAAGCCACTGTTTCATGGAGACACATTAGCATGTATATGACAGGTTTTATGCATTGAAATGCCACACTAATAAACTTAGAACCTGTATTAGTAACATGAAAAGAGTTTGTGGAGGTGTAAATCATCCAAGGCGTTTAAATTACATTGTAATGAATTCATTTAGTGGGCAACTTTGTTTAAACAGTCACATATTACTGGGATAGATATATAACAGGCAGTTAAATAGAAGATTCTTCACATCAAATTTACAATAAAAAGAAGTATAAAATGGCCAATTGGTACTATTGTTAAGAAAGGGTTTTTTGATTGTTTTGAGAATAAAGAATGTAGCACAATGCACACATTAGAGTGCAATCAATGAGGAGTGTAATTTTTGTGCAATCAAGATGCATGAACGTTCACTAGACAAATGTTTTAATGAAGGGTTCTGAGTTGTGGTGTTTCATGCAGGTTCAGTCTGAGGTGATGTCTATTCAGTCTGCATGGTGGCAGTGATTGGGCAGATTGAATTGTAGTCGGGCGACTAGTAGGCCAGAGCTCAGAAACTAGATTTTTACATTATTTGAAGGACATCTTTGGTAATTGATACGCACTTTTATCCGCGTTTCTTAGGTATTTTTAGATTATATATTTAGGTACCACTTTATAATAAGTATACAGTAACAAAGCACATAAATCATTTGCTTATAGTTAATTAATAGTTTATAAACTGTAGTTAATATTTATATACAAATAGTGAGTTCTTCATTCATTGTCACTGTAATTAACAAAGTGTTATTGCTTAATTAGCTCATATGTAAAGAGTTAAGCAATGCTTTGTTTACAACGTATTAACCATAAATAGTTCTCACTTGAGATGAGGTCATGGAAAATCAGAAAATATCATTGATTAAGTGCTTTTTAAACCAACCTTTAGTGGACATTAATTAGTAATTACTTACCCTTAAAATTACATCCTTAAAATGTTTACAAATGCATTAAACACACAATATTTGATTATATTACATTAGAGTCTACTTGAAGCTTTTTATATGTGTCTCTCTCTGTCACACACACACACACACACACACACACACACACACACACACACACACACACACACACACACACACACACACACACACACACACACACACACACACACACACACACACACACACACACACACACCGCACTAAAATGTGATGAGAACGGTCAATGAACAGAACAAAACACAGGGCTTAAATATTCAGAACCAAACCAATTAACGAAATGAATCTCACAGGTGCAAACATTAACCAAACAATGAATAACCACGGAAACAGAAGGAAACAAAGGAAACTGAACTAACACATGGACAAAACCAAAGCGCAAACAAACCCTGACAGGAAAACACAATTATGCCCATGTACTGACATAACTAAAGCAGTGTACATTACCGCTGTGTGGGAATTATAGTAGCAAGTAAACCAATCACTGTCGCTCACAAACCGGTGAGAGCTCTTGAGAGGCATGCTGGGTAAATACAATCTCTCATCCCATTAGTCCAACAGCCGTGTCACTTTGGCATCTAATGTATAATGCATGTCATCGCTCGTTCCAATTTGTCTGTGTAAACGCTGGTAACGGTGGGAATGAGGGTCAAGACCTTTATTCATTTTATACCACCCCTCTCTCTTAACTCCTTCCCACTCATGCCTTCTTTTTGCGCTCTATACGGTGACTGGAGTTGATTTGTCACTTGTAGTGACTTTGTTTGTACACCTGCATAGTCCATTTTAATGCTAAGGGGAGTTAGCATCACTTTATTTAGTGGTCTTGTAAACACTATGTTCAGATTCATCATTCAGATTGAATCCATGTAAACGTTCAGTAGCTAGTGTGTGCTCCAACATTCAGAAGTGCTGCTTATATGCAGGTGACCCGTAATCTGGTTCGGGTTGTATCCAAATCTCAATCCCACTCCCCTCATCTTCCTACCATTTCCTGTCTCTTTTATCACTGTCTTCACCAGTAAAATGGCCAGAAATGAACCGAACTTCCCAATGCTACATTCTAAGACATTAATGGTCAATGATGTTGTGACCTTATCAGCATGACTGCTCAATCTCAGTCATAAATGAATGCACAGATCAGGGAGGATACAGTAATCCTCTTCTTAGTCAGCTCTCTCCATATGCCGAATCCCAGTATGTGTGTAGATATCATTCGTCTGAGAGCTGGGCCAGTGATAATTAGAGAGTTTATTATGGCGGAAAAAAACAAACTGTCATACTCTGGTGGAATTAAATCTGTGTTTTGATCACCTAAATACCCATGTGTTCGTCACACCGTATGTAAGATGTGAAGGCATTACTGTAATTAATTATGATTAGTAGCTTTACATTAAAGAAGGTGCTACAGTCTAGTGAAAGCTGTGCTTCAGTGTGTTCTCTCTGGCAAGCACAGCTGTGTGGGTCGTTTCTTGAGAACAGCCTTGTTCCATTACTAACAAACTGTGTGCTTCATGTAATTGCAACAACATCATCACATTAAATGCATTTACAGTATGTTTTATTGAGGAAACTCATTTTTACAGAAGCAAACATTAACTGTTATGTTACAGACCAATTTTACTATGCGAGGGTGCTCAGGATTTTACCCCATCAGAACCAGCGGTAGTAGAGTTAAATTTGCTCTGACAGTCATAACATTTGATTCAATTACAATTATTTATTAAAGGGTTAGTTCACCCCAAAATAAAAATTCTGTAACTGATTACTCACCTTCATGTCGCTCCAAACCCGTAAGACTTATGTTCATCTTCTGGACAGAAATTAAGATTTTTTAAATGCATACCGAGAGCTTTCTGTCCATCCATTGACAGTCTACGCAACTACCACTTTGACGCTTCAAGAAGTTCATAAAGAGATTGTAAAACTAATTCATATGAATTGAGCGTTTTAATAAAAAAATTCTGAAGAGACTTCAGACTTCACACATTGCACAGCGAACTTAAACAGAAGCTCAACCGTACTCGCTTGATGCGAGAGAATAAACCTCATTGATTCATGCAGAAGATCAAACGTGCTGCGTAACACGAGAACAAACCTCATTGGTTCCTGCAGTAGCTCAAACGTGCTGCGTAACGCGAGAACAAACCTCATTGGTTCCTGCAGAAGCTCAAACATGCTGCGTAACACGAGAATGAAACTCACTGGTTCCTGCTGAAGCTCAAACGTGCTGCGTAACACGAGAACAAACCTCATTGTTTCCTGCTGAAGCTCAAACGTGCTGCGTAACGCGAGAACAAACCTCATTGGTTCCTGCTGAAGCTCAAACGTGCTGCGTAACGCGAGAACAAACCTCATTGGTTCCTGCAGAAGCTCAAACATGCTGCGTAACATGAGAATGAAACTCACTGGTTCCTGCTGAAGCTCAAACGTGCTGCGTAACACGAGAACAAACCTCATTGGTTCCTGCTGAAGCTCAAACGTGCTGCGTAACACAAGAACAAACCTCATTGGTTCCTGCTGAAGCTCAAACGTGCTGCGTAACACGAGAACAAACCTCATTGGTTCCTGCTGAAGCTCAAACGTGCTGCGTAACACGAGAACAAACCTCATTGATTCCTGCCGAAGCTCAAACGTGCTGCGTAACACGAGAACAAACCTCATTGGTTCCTGCAGTAGCTCAAACGTGCTGCGTAACACGAGAACAAACCTCATTGGTTCCTGCCGAAGCTCAAACATGCTGCGTAACACGAGAATGAAACTCACTGGTTCCTGCTGAAGCTCAAACGTGCTGCGTAACACGAGAACAAACCTCATTGTTTCCTGCTGAAGCTCAAACGTGCTGCGTAACGCGAGAACAAAGCTCATTGGTTCCTGCTGAAGCTCAAACGTGCTGCGTAACGCGAGAACAAACCTCATTGGTTCCTGCAGAAGCTCAAACGTGCTGCGTAACACGAGAATGAACCTCATTGGTTCCTGCTGAAGCTCAAACGTGCTGCGTAACACGAGAACAAACCTCATTGGTTCCTGCTGAAGCTCAAACGTGCTGCGTAACACGAGAACAAACCTCATTGGTTCCTGCTGAAGCTCAAACGTGCTGCGTAACACGAGAACAAACCTCATTGGTTCCTGCTGAAGCTCAAACGTGCTGCGTAACACGAGAACAAACCTCATTGATTCCTGCCGAAGCTCAAACGTGCTGCGTAACACGAGAACAAACCTCATTGGTTCCTGCAGTAGCTCAAACGTGCTGCGTAACACGAGAACAAACCTCATTGGTTCCTGCCGAAGCTCAAACATGCTGCGTAACACGAGAATGAAACTCACTGGTTCCTGCTGAAGCTCAAACGTGCTGCGTAACACAAGAACAAACCTCATTGGTTCCTGCTGAAGCTCAAACGTGCTGCGTAACACGAGAACAAACCTCATTGGTTCCTGCAGAAGCTCAAACGTGCTGTGTAACACGAGAACAAACCTCATTGGTTCCTGCTGAAGCTCAAACGTGCTGAGTAACACGAGAACAAACCTCATTGGTTCCTGCTGAAGCTCAAACGTGCTGCGTAACACGAGAACAAACCTCATTGGTTCCTGCTGAAGCTCAAACGTGCTGCGTAACACGAGAACAAACCTCATTGGTTCCTGCCGAAGCTCAAACATGCTGCGTAACACGAGAATGAAACTCACTGGTTCCTGCTGAAGCTCAAACGTGCTGCGTAACACAAGAACAAACCTCATTGGTTCCTGCTGAAGCTCAAACGTGCTGCGTAACACGAGAACAAACCTCATTGGTTCCTGCAGAAGCTCAAACGTGCTGTGTAACACGAGAACAAACCTCATTGGTTCCTGCAGAAGCTCAAACGTGCTGCGTAACACGAGAATGAACCTCATTGGTTCTTGAGGAAGGTCAAATGTGCTGCGTAACACGAGAATGAACCTCATTGGTTCCTGCAGAAGCTCAGACATGCTGCGTAACACGAGAATGAAACGCACTGGTTCCTGCTGAAGCTCAAACGTGCTGCGTAACACAAGAACAAACCTCATTGGTTCCTGCTGAAGCTCAAACGTGCTGCGTAACACGAGAACAAACCTCATTGGTTCCTGCTGAAGCTCAAACGTGCTGCGTAACACGAGAACAAACCTCATTGGTTCCTGCTGAAGCTCAAACGTGCTGCGTAACACAAGAACAAACCTCATTGGTTCCTGCTGAAGCTCAAACGTGCTGAGTAACACGAGAACAAACCTCATTGGTTCCTGCTGAAGCTCAAACGTGCTGCGTAACACGAGAACAAACCTCATTGGTTCCTGCTGAAGCTCAAACGTGCTGCGTAACACGAGAACAAACCTCATTGGTTCCTGCCGAAGCTCAAACATGCTGCGTAACACGAGAATGAAACTCACTGGTTCCTGCTGAAGCTCAAACGTGCTGCGTAACACAAGAACAAACCTCATTGGTTCCTGCTGAAGCTCAAACGTGCTGCGTAACACGAGAACAAACCTCATTGGTTCCTGCAGAAGCTCAAACGTGCTGTGTAACACGAGAACAAACCTCATTGGTTCCTGCAGAAGCTCAAACGTGCTGCGTAACACGAGAATGAACCTCATTGGTTCTTGAGGAAGGTCAAATGTGCTGCGTAACACGAGAATGAACCTCATTGGTTCCTGCAGAAGCTCAGACATGCTGCGTAACACGAGAATGAAACGCACTGGTTCCTGCTGAAGCTCAAACGTGCTGCGTAACACAAGAACAAACCTCATTGGTTCCTGCTGAAGCTCAAACGTGCTGCGTAACACGAGAATGAACCTCATTGGTTCTTGAGGAAGGTCAAATGTGCTGCGTAACACGAGAATGAACCTCATTGGTTCTCACACGTCAAGCAAACATTCTTGAGCTTCCGTTTACCACAACTGATGAGTTGATGAATGTTTATGTGAATAAAAGTCCAAATTAAATCTGTTCATCACAATAAGCACAATACATGATAATGAACAATAGTCAATTATTAAGTAATCAGTGCATTAATCAGTGCATTTGTCTTATAATAAAGAAAAGTAAATAAAAATAGGTCAAATCCTTTGATAGGTAATGTTTGTTTGTTTATTTATTTGACCCGTTGTTCTGTCAATTAGTTTTGCTTCAGGTCAGGACACATTTGAGTATGAATTGAATACTAGATATTGAATATTGAAAATTATGAATACTGAAAAATGTATATTGAACATCAAGTGGCAACCCAAAACAGTACCAAAGTTATTTATTGTACATAAGTAAGACAAAAATGCCCATGAAAAAAAAAAGATTCATATAAATGTGTGTAATTTTCAAGAATAATATCATACAAACTGTCCATGTTGATATATGTCTAATTTGGCCTTTGGTGTCAAAAGAAAAATACATGGTAAGCCTTTGTGTTCTTGCTGTAAAAAAGGAGTTTATTTATTAGTAGCATTTTATTATTTGCTAGTAGCATTGTTTTTCTCTGCTTTATTTTCAACTTTAGCCCTGTGCCTAGAGCTCTTTTATTTACCTTGTGGCAAATATGATCATTAATTGTCTTTGCTAATAGAGTTAACTACTTTTCTCACTGAACTGAGACCTGTTATGGCACTTCTGTTCAAGTTCAGTGTTGTGCTTTGGCTGGAGGAGTCTAAACCCTGTCCCAGAGCAGCCTGAGGAACTGATAGATGAAGCGCAGAAATAAAGGAAACAAAAAGCTGCAAATCAATGACTGGCAATGGCGGCTGACATGAGAGAAGATCGAGTTTGACACTTTAATATCTTCTATTTATCGAGTGTCAAGGCTGCTTGCCAGCTGACACAACCCCTTGAACCCCGTGTTGATTTCTGCCTCGTTGTCTAAATCACACAGGATTCTGACAGGACACTATTTTTTAACCATCAGACGGCGAAGAAATACCTTTGCACAGAGATTAAACACTAATCATCCTGCTGCTGTAAAGTGTCAGATGCTTTAAAAGACATTTTGTTTTTGGTTGTCATGAAAGCTAAGCAAACATATACATAAACATAAAAAATACAAACATTGGGTGAAAATAGGACATATTTTTAGTTATCTTCATTATTGAAATGAATATACTTTTTACTGAGCCTGTCGCAATGTATTCTGGGATTGCCATGTCTGCTAAGTATACATGCAATGCTGAATTAGAATAAGCCTAAATTGAAGTGATCTTAAAAGTCAGCATCATTTCCTACTTTAAAGGGCTTATACACCCAGAAGTTAAATCTCTTATAATTATTTCCTCATCCTCATGTTGTTCCAAACCCATTTATCTTCATTTTTTGTGAGTATCTCTTTAAATTCAAGCCTTTTGAGTCGCCTTAAAATGCTAGGTTTTGGAAAAGATCTCCAGTGTGAGTTGTGTGTAATTGTTTGTTTATTGTTCTAGAAGGGATGAAGTTGTGTGTGTGTGTGTTTGCTGTCTTTGGCCCGTGCTTCTGTTTGGGAGTCTGTGCAGGGTGTCATGATCTGACCATTATTGGCAGGGTCTATTAGGGGACCTCTTGAGTTTTCCCAGAATGCCTTATGTTCTGACAGAGTCTGTAATGTGGACTGAGCCTCTGCTCTCACACGGCTGATGAGAAGCACCTGCTGTCAGTGAGCATCTCAGCCAATCAGCTGGTCCTCTGTCCTGGGTTCAGAACAGAAGTGTGTGAGGATGTGATACTATTCCCGGCAAGGGGCGTGCCAACTATTATATTAAAGAATTTAGACAAATTGCTAGGTTGAAAAAAAGTTGCAAAAGATAATAAACATAATTTAATTTAATATTCTGCTTTAAAAAGATCTAAAAGTAGCATGTTACCAGAGCCACTGTGACAAAGCCGAGCTACTCTTGTGCTCAGGGTTGATTTAGTATTATTTATATAGTATTATTTATTCATATTTTGAATTAGCTTTTATTTTTAATATTTTCAGTTGTATTTTAATTGCAGTTTAATTTTTAATATGTTTGTTTTGTACTTTTGTCATTTTTTTAATATATATTTTTATATAGCTTTTTTAATTTTTATTTTATTTAGTAATTTCAGTATTTCAACTCAGTACTTGAACTTATTTATTTGCCAAGGCAACATTTATAATTTTCCTGAAGTTAGGTTTTTGCATGCATTATTTCTGTTTTATTTCATGAATACTGGACTATGTGGCATATTTAATATTCATGAGCCAGGCTGATATGTTTTATAATGTTTTCCTCTGGCTATTTTCAGATGGCTCCTGTGCCACTGCCTGCAGGTGGATTGAGTTCAGTGGCTTATTTGGAGCCATTTCAATCACTGTTTAGGACTGGCACTTACTTTGATCCTGTGCTCATATTTCTGCACCATACGAGAATGGTGTGTGTGTGTGTGTGTTTGTGTTTGAGTCAGATGAATAATGCGGGTCCTTTATTATTTTATGTGGAGCCACATTTCCTGTCTTCGTCTCCTTTGTGGTTCATTGGTTGGCACCACCTCTGACAGCTACACTGGCACTCGTAATAATAGCCAGTGTCGCCCGCTCTCTAATTTTCTTTCTTTCTTTCTTTCTTTCTTTCTTTCTTTCTTTCTTTCTTTCTTTCTTTCTTTCTTTCTTTCTTTCTTTCTTTCTTTCTTTCTTTCCTCTCTTTATTTCTATATCTGTCCATCTCTCTTTCAGCTCGGGGTTATGGGCGTGCCGAAAGGTGATTACTACAACAGAAACTAACCCTTAACCCTACCCCACACCCTGACAGACAGTTTTAGCGACCGATTATAATGACCTTTTTCCACGTCCCTACCTTTCGTCACGGCCATTACTCCAGCCTGCAGATATCCACACTTGTCTTTTTCTGAATCCAGTCCTGGCACCGCATCCAAAACCAAGTCCCAAGCGTAGCAGCATCATGTTTTGTAAAACAAGCATGTTAGGCATGAATAAAACATGGGCCATGAAATGGACTGGAAATGAGAGACAAAGAGTGTGTAACTGCTTAGTGATAATTACACACATACACACACAGACCCAAATGCTTGCCAAAGCCTGCAGACTGGCTGAAGCCTGTGATAAAAGAGACTTTACACAAGATATCAATAGACAAATCTCACAAATCCTTCCAAGAACGGCCTGTAGTCCTCCCCAAAATCAAAAGAAAAAATGAGAAAAATTAAAAATTAATATTTTTTTATATAAATTATTTTTTGTAGTTTTTTTTTATTTTTATTTATTATCTATTTTATGTTTATATTAAGCCTATGTTTTGAAAAAACATTTTGAAGTGTTACAGCATTTGTGGTACTCCCTTTAATTTATGCTGATTAAATTCAAACAACCATTGTATTGCAGCATTTTCTTTTTTTTTTTTACTTTTAATTTACATTAAAGATTATATAATAAGCCCAATTTACATTGAAAGTAAATGTGTTTTTGCTGAAAAGAAGGATAATGACTTAATTTACTGTATATAAACATGGCCCAGCACTATCATCCTTAAAAATAAAGGTTCTTTATTGGCATTGATGGTTCCATGAAGAACATCCATGGAACCCTTCCATTGAACAAATGGTTCCTTAGATTTTTAGCCTTTTGAGTTGCCTTTACCTGAAGATCTCGAAAGGCTCCGGTCAGTGCTTCTTTCTGATATGACGCAAGTAGTTCACTGACACTCTCTTTTAAAAACAGAACTGGCTGGTGCATTGTCACCTGTGAACGACACTGGAGCAAGTTAAATCATATTACGAAGCTCATGACGAACGACTTCGCGAGGTTGAAGATGGACTAAATGACTACAGTGATAAGCTGGTGCATAGACATAATAGAGAGTAGACGCCCTATCGACCGCTACTGCCTACTGGCGCTGACGAGCTGTGGGGCCGCCATTTTGAACCGGTCACCCTCTCCACTTAGTGTGATCTGTTTGGCAGGTGCAATGAGCTGTCAGCGCATTTAATTAATCATACCTCACTGAACACCGAACTGATTTTCGCGCGTCATTTATTTTATTTATTTTTGCTGCAAAGGTCATACATATAGCTATGATACAGGACACATGGTTCGGCGTATTTTAATATTCATAGTGGGCTTAACAGTAATATAATATTCTGATATATGATATAAAGTGACCAGACGTCCGAGATCAAAACTGGGAACATAATCCCCGAAAAGGGGGGGGAAACGGGGACATTTCCAGTTTGACTATCAATCTGAAAAACCTGATGTTGTGTCTTCAAAAACAAAACGGGGATGTCTGGTCACCCTATGATATGTGATGTAGGCTATGATAGGTATTTTGCAAATCACACACTATAAATATGATAGAGAAGCAGAAACAGATAGTGGCAGTAAAGTCAGATATTTTAATAAATTGAAGAAACAATATTTGATTATTACATTAGAGTCTACTTGAAGTTTTTTATATGTGTCTCTCTCTGTCACACACACACACACACACACTGTACTACCACGTTCTTCTGCATCCATCTCCTCCCAGCCCTTGACATTCAGCAGCTCCCCTCCCAACACACACACACACACACACACACACACACGAAAGCTTCGTGTGAGCTAAAACCCCTGAAAGAGGACTGTTTTGCAGAGCTTCTTTCTCGTGCTCCCTTTCTAAGTTTCTAGCTAAGCTACAAGTAGCGACTGCCCGACACTGATAATACAGTCTGTGCCACTTGTGTAAAATTCGCTGGTCAGTGTTATACCAGTAATATTTGTTTTATTTCTACAGTAGCATTCTTGTGTCAGTTGTAATCTAAGTCAGTGTTATGTAATATGACTTATCAAGTCTCAGTTCATAGCCCGGTGAACACCGGCCGGTGCAGTAAACATAGCCTAGCTAGCTGGTTACGATTTCAGTACAGTAATATCAAAGATGCTTGCTCCTTCTCAACTCTCTGGTAACATTCTATTCACAAAATACAACCACTACAGTAATGTTAACTTTTACTTGTGAAAAGTAATCCCCTGAGTCCTATTTGCGATGGTCCGCCGATTTGAACAGGAATATGCTGGACAGTGCTCTGGCATCTTAACTGCTGCTATGCAACGCAACTAGGAGTATGACCGGTTAAAGATGGCGGCCGCATTTCTTGCGCCCAGCGGCCAATAGGGCGTCTATCTCTATTATGTCTATGGACTGGTGAATGTCGAGGCTTCAATGGATGCGCTGCTGAAAGAGAACGTGTCACTGAAAGAAAAGCTGGACGATCTTGAAAATCGCTCTCGGTGGTCTAATATGAGAGTTGTGGGCATCCCTGAAAAGTTGGAAGGACAAGACCCGATTAAACGACTTGAAAATATGATTTATTTTTTTGAGGAAGTACTGGGGAAAGACTTCTTCACGAGTCCTCTTGTTCTTTCTCGTGACCACCGAATCGGACCCAACCCAACCAACGATGCAAGGGTCAATCAGACCAAACACAGAGTGTTTCTGGTTCTTTTTCACTTCTTCCAGGACAAGCATCGCATCCTCAGATTCAGTAAGCAACTGCGAGAGTTGCTCTTTCGCGGGCACTGGGTGTTTTTCCATGAGGATTTCAGTGCTGAGCTGGGGAAAAAGCGAGCAGCGTTCAAAGATGTGAAGTCTCGGCTCTACGAAAAGGGAGTCAGATTTGGTCTCTTGTTCCCTGTGTAGAATTGAAAATAATCCAAGATATTTTAAATGAACAAAGATATTTGCTTGACTGGTTTTCTACCCCCTCTTTCTACCACAATGACCATTTGGAGTTCCTAAAGGCACAGAGGGACTGATCTAGGCCTGAAGGCCAAAATGTTTGTACTTTGGGGGTCGATGAATTGTCACACCTCTCACATTTGGGTTTTAGTCACATGGTCAGGGAAAGGATAAAAGAACGTTGAAACTGTTGCTCTGTCTCTTTGATGCTCTGGCTCTCTTCTTCTCTGGGTTCCTTTCTTGGGGGTCTCTTCTTATTCTTGGGGTTCTCTCCTTTTGCCTCCTCTTTTCTTCTCTCTCTCTCTCTCTCTCTCTCTCTCTCTCTCTCTCTCTCTCTCTCTCTCTCTCTCTCTCTCTCTCTCTCTCTCTCTCTCTCTCTCTCTCTCAGGTAACATTTTACATGCTGGGTAAGCTTAATGGTATAAGTTATCATCATCTCATACATCTATTTTGTAACTATTTTAAGTGTAACCATAACCATATTTTGTCATTAAACCTTTTCAATTACAACTAATGTGCTAACTAGTTTTGAATTGGTATTGACTTTGAAGTGCTACATATTGCAATACAATATCGTCACTCTCTATAGCAACGCTCTCCCACAAATATAAGTTTTATAAGTGGCAGTGGGTGGAATAGACAAGAAATGTGCAGTTCCCTTTCAAGGGAACTCCCGTTGCGTCGAGAATGACGCTATGGGGAACGCTTTGCGTGATGACGTCTTGAAGCACATGTAAAATCAGTCCAATGGTGTGGCGGAACGTCAGAGGCGGGTGACGTCACCTACCAGGAAACTATAAAAGCCGGCCCGAAACAGAAAACGAAAGCTTTCTGAGTCTTCAGTCGCGCTCTGTGTTGAATCTGTCCGTTTATTTGGTGTTGTCTGTCTATATATATATATATATTATTCAGTATGGCGAGCAAGCAGCAGTATCGAGTGTGTGTCCATCCCTGCCCGCGTTATTTAACGGGAGGTGACACACACACTCTTTGTGTTGTTTGTTTGGGAGAGGAGCATGCCCAGTCAGCACTCGAGGGTGGTGACTGTGAGCATTGCTGTGCGCTTCCATTGCGTACGCTCCGATCCCGTTTGGCTCGGTTCAATCCCGACCACGTTCCCCAGGGCTCGGGTCCCGCCGCGGCTGAGGCTCGGCGGCGATCTCAGACCTGGGGTTCGCAAATGGATCTGTCAGTGGATGTTGAGACGGGCTCTGCCTTATCTCAGCATCAATCTGACAGATCCAGTGCCTCTCATCAGGGTGTGGAAGCACGCGCTGCGGTTTCTTCCCCCCCGATAGAGGCACCAATACTGCAACTGTCCAGCTCTGAGGAGTTGGATGTTGTGAGTATTGACGCTGATTCTGAGGATTCGCCACCTCAGTCTCATGCGTTTGAGGAACTGCTTGATGTGGTTACTAGAGCAGTTGACAGATTGTCTATTGAGTGGCCAGAGGATAGGCAGGACGTTCGTTCAAAAAGTAAGCTTGACGAACGCTTCCTGCCATCTCGTGCGCAGCCCCAGCGCAGGAGCCTTCCGTTTTTCCCCGATCTCCACACCGAGGTGTCGAGATCGTGGGGCAAACCTATGTCTTACAGAGTATATACACCACAGACATCACACTACTCATCAATATATAAATATAAAGAGTATGGTTATGGGGAGATGCCGAAGGTGGAGGAGACGCTTGCGAGCTATCTCTCTCCAGCAACGGCATCTTCCTTGAAGGCTCCTTCACTTCCCTCTAAGCCAGTTAAATTTACATCATCACTGGTTCATAAATCGTATGCAGCCGCTGGTCAAGCTGCAGCGTGTCTGCATACGATGTCCCTTATGCAGGCTTATCAGGCTGAATTATTGGGTGATTTAGAGGAGGGCGGGGGAATTGGTCCTGCCACGGTGGCTGAACTACGCAGAGCCACAGATCTGTCTCTCAGGGCCACCAAGGAGACCGCTAAATCTATCGGGCGGTCTATGGCAGCCCTGGTGGCCACTGAGAGGCATCTGTGGCTCAATCTGAGCGATATAAAAGATAAAGAAAAACACGTTCTCTTAGATGCTCCGGTCTCCACCGTTGGTTTGTTTGGGGATGCAGTTAACAGTGCGGTAGCTAAATCTCAAGAAGCTTCTAAACAGGCAGCTGCACTTCAAAAGCTTCTCCCCCGCCGTTCTTTCTTTGAGGCTGCTGAGCGGGAGCAGCCTCATTCCTCTAAAAAGAGCGCTGAGCACCGTGCCACTCAGAAGCAGAGCGTTTCCTCCCGTGCTCCCCCACAAAAACCTCGGGGACACGGAGGGCACGCTCAAACCCAGCAGTCTTCGAGGGGTAAGACGGATCTGCGGACCGTCATTACTGCCAGGAAGGCTGCTGGGAAAAAGTCCTGATGTCCGAGGGCTCAGGACAAATGAGGGTAGTCCCCCCCGAAGCAGAGCGGTTAACACCTCTTTTTACGGTGCCCGTCTCTCTTCGGTACCCTCAGGGGACCGTTCTGCCAACCCT